>NW_006400094.1:1121923-1155483 GCF_000299155.1 Elephantulus edwardii | reverse complement strand
ATTGACTTGGTGATTGTTAACAAGGGGTTTGAGGACGTCTGAAATCATGTGGTTGACACAGAATTGCGAAGAATCACAGGTGACTTGAAGTTACGTAAAAACAAGAATTCCTGTGCACTATCAAGAATTATGAACCCAGGCAAGAGAAATATAGTTTGTGTGCACAAGTCACTCTCAAGTATAGACATGAAGAGCTAAGTTTCCCCTTAGTTAATTTGAAGAGGTGTTATGTTGTAAAACCACATGGTCACCTAGGAGTCATACTTTCTCCGTATCCACGATCTCGTTGGTCACTCAATTATTACATTCTCTGACATTTCACATTTACAACAACAGTAAAAAAAAATCTACTATCTATTGTACACAACAAGGAAGTCGATATGGTAGTACTGAAAGTTGAGGTGGGCATAAAACAGGCTGACACAATGGTATCATTTGGAGACCAAATGATGTCATTTGGAGGTTATGGGACCACAACCTCTGGCAGTTAGAGGAAGATCCTTTAGGTTGTGGTCACATGGAGTCATCCTCCACTATCACATGACTCGGACATTTGCATAATGGCTTCTAAGTATGTTGATAAGGTAGGGGAAGGTCTATGCAGAAAACAAATCCCATTGTCATCAAGTTGTTTCAAACTCATTGTGGTGTTATCAGACGTGTGTGTGTGTGTGTGTGTGTGTGTGTGTGTGTGTGTGAGAGAGAGAGAGAGAGAGAATATGAATAAAAAAACCAAGTCTACTGTTGTTCAGTTCTTTCAATCTCCTCTGGGTTCCTGAGGATGCAAATCTTTTTTCCTTTTTTTTTTTTTTGCAGGTTAAGCAATGAATTTTTTTTGAGACTTCCAGGGATGGTGGTTATCTCATTCCAACCTTAAGAGAAGAAGTCAACACTTTAGGAAATCACTGAGAAACTGCACAACTGTTCCAATACCCCTGGGCAAAACGGAGAAGTGGGAAGTCATTTCCTTGCCAAAGGGTCAATTGTCATTAATCCAAGCGGGATTGGAAGGACAGCAGCAGAAGGGACCCTCATATGATACAAGGGTGGACTAGGGGTGTGCTGGAACCGCTGGGAAGATCCTTGAAAACCAGGGGAGAAACATCCACTTCCTCTCTCAGGGTCAAATGATGCTCATTTCTTAGCCTTGACGAGGCTGTCACTGCTCCGTGTGAAACTTTCATGAGGATGCAAATCTTAATGCAAGAAGTTTATTTCTTCTTTCTTACGGAGACCAGCTCATGGATTCGTACCAATAACCTTCCAGTTAGCAGCTTAAAAGGTAAAGACACACCACCACCAAGACATGTGTGTGGGTGTGTACACACATATGCGTGCATATAAGCGTATATTGATAAAGCATGCTAAACCTGGACCTTGACATTGTCTGGAGTTGTCATTTCTGCAGAACTGAAGTCATGTTTTTGCAATGACTGTAAAGCAAGGTCTAGTTCTTAGTTTTGCAAGGACTGAAGAGTAAAGTTCACTTCTTGGTAAGGGGCACATCATCAGGAAAGACCCAGCCTACAGAATTAACATCCAAACTACCGCCCAGCCACCATCAGGTCGATTCTAACATATAGTGACCCTATAAGACAGACCACAATGACTCACATAGGGTTTTCAAAGCTGTTAACATCTTTACAGAAGATTTTTTTACAGCCTCATCTTTCTCCCAGACAGTGGCTGGTGAATATGAACTGCTAATCTTTTGGTCGGTAACTCAAGACTTAATCCCTTGTGCCCTCAGGGCTCTTGAAATAGAAGTTCAGTGAAAAAGAGAGAAAGCATCTGTAAGATGCATTGACAGAATAGTTACAACAGTGGATTTCTACCCATAATTATAAAGCCGGTGCAAACCAGAGAGAAAGAGAGAGAGAGCTTTTTTCTTTGGTGTGTGGGGTCATTGTGAATCAGAGTCAATTATACATGTTAACTCACTAATAGTTTTAAAAATGTGGTGTTACAAAGTAGAAAAAGTTAATACTGCAAAACCTACATGCACAAAAATACGCCCAATGTAAAACGATCAAGTAGAGTGTAACAAATAGTAACCTTGTTGCATAGGCTGGCCCTATCCTCCTATGGTAGGTTAGGTAGGACCTCCAAGAGATTTCCAAGGCCAATCTGCATGGAGTTCTGAACTGATAACCACAAGGTCAAGAGTTGGAGTCCCCCTGCTGTTGTAAGGGGGAAAGATGGGCAGTCCCATCCTGTGAAGATTAAAAATTTTGGAAACCAGATGGAAGTCCATTATGATTAAGAACCAATTCAACAGCACAGAGCAATCTTTATCGGGAAGTACACACTGATGTTATCTGTAAATATACGAGGCTGCTGACCAATAGGTTAGGGGTTTAAACCTTACAGCTGTTCCTTAGGGAAATAGACAATCTACTCCCATAAAGATGGACAGCCTCAGAAACGGCAGCAGGCTTGGGTTTGGGTGTGAATCTCTATGGAAACAGGTAACTTGGTCTTCCCACGAAGAACTTAAGGGTTCCAATGATCTTTCTTCCCACAAGTGGAAGAATGTTTTAATGCCTCTATCTCCAAGGCTCCTAAGAAAAACTTTTGCCCCCTCAACTTTTCTTCTTTTTCTCTGGTTGGCTTCAGAGGACCAACAGTGAGAAAATAAAGATGACTAATCATATTCCTTTCCCTGTCTTAATGCAATTAGGAAAGAATTGATTTCACATTCTCTTAGGTAGGAATGAAAAGAAATCTAGAATTCCTCCTGCTCGCTGAAATACATTTGTGCTTTTTTATTAAAGTCTCCAGGCATTCCACAATCTCACATTAGCGTGTTGTTTGTTTTTTGTTGTGATGTGTGTTATTGAATTTTCCCCCCTCACTGTTCTCAGGAATACAAGACAAATGTTATTAGCTTAATATCAGCCCTTCCCCGTTTTTAACAGAGCTTTCTGTTGAAGGAATCAATTGCCTCCCTGAAGAATCTCCACGAGCTTAAGATTAAATCACCATGCATTTAAAAATGGAAACTAATTTAATATTGCATCATGCTATAGTCTCCCCGCCCCCCACGCATGTTTAGTTAGAAAAATTTGTGTTGAACAGAAAACTGGCTTTTCTTGGCTTTGGGAAAGCACTGGGAGATATACAGTACTAGGAAACCAGCAAGTGAGCAGAGACAGCTGTGTCTTCCACGTGCGAAGAAGATTTGGGGATATGCTGAGTCTAGTCAAAGTGCTGGGTTGCTCTGGTTTTCTGGGCAAGGGTCAGCACAATGGGACTGAATTTTGAGTTCCAGAAGGTTCTCCTGGACTAAATTCCAGCAGATGACCAGACCTTTCTTCCCAGTCGATCTTAACCTAGATTTGTTGAAGACTGCTGAGTAGAAAAGTGGTGGCTCTGTAGGAGGTGCACCAACCTGGAATAGAACTCAGGTCTTCACGATGGAAGATAGGGATTTAACAGCTGAGCTATCAATGCTCAATGCATAGTGCATTAGGGCTTCCTGCTGGGTAGGATTTTTATGTTGTGTGACCTGTTGTTGTTATTAAGATGTTGTCAAGTTGTCAGTGACGCATAATGACCCTACAAACAGCAGATCAGAGCTTTGCCCAATACTGTGCCATCCTTCCAACCACTGTCATGCTCAATCTGATTGCTGTGGTTCCTGTTCCAATCTATCTCGTTGAGAGTCTTTCTTCCCCTGGCCTTCAGTCTTTCCAAGCATGGTCTCTCTCTCTCTCTTAGGATTGGCCCCTCCTGAAAATATGTTCAAATAAGGGAGATAAAGTTTCACCATGGAAGTCACAATGGGAAACACAAAGATACTAAACATGGCCTCATTAGTCCTGAGATCAGAAGAACTAGATGGTGTCCAACCATCACTAGAAACCATTCCTAGTAGAGACACTTTTGACTCTAAGGAAGAATGTGGTTGCACTTCCTTCCCTATTGGACAGCCAATTAAAAAAAAAAGAAAGAAAGAAAATAAAAAGAAAGAAGAGGAGCTTTTCCAAGACTCCTTGGAGGGATAATCTGTACACACACTTGGCCACACACTGAAAGTTTCACACAACGCTATTAATCTGAGATGTGGGAGAGTCAGTTCTGACTCATAGTGAACTCATGAACAACAGAACAAAACACTGACCTGCTCTGCTCACACCTCACAAATGGTCCTACGTTTGAGTCCATCACTGTTGACGCTATGTCAATCTGTTTCCTAGCAGGTCGTCTCCTTCACCTTCATCAACCCTCCACTTCCCCAAGCTTGATGTCCTTCCCCATGGACGGGTCCCTCTTGATATCACATCCAAAGTATGTGACACCAAGTCTGAACATCTTTCTTTCTAAGCAACATTCCTGCTGTTTTTTTCCCAAGACATTTGTTCATTCATCCAGAGGGCCACTGAATGTCCCATATTCTTCACCATAATTCATAGACATCACTTTTTCTTTTGTCTTTATGGACAAACGACATTAAATACATAGTTCCAGCTTTCATACGTATGTGGAGGTCACCATGGCTTTGAGTTTGGTGTCTTCTTGGTCCTCACAAGGACTTCATCTGATTGTGGGTGGAAGTCTGTGGAATCTCCCTGGCATCTATCAAGAGGAGACTGCGAAGGCAGTTTGAATATTATCTCCTTCTTGTCTCTGCTTCTCTTGTGGAAGGAAGGATACCACTTAATCTTTCTTCATAGCCTCCAGCGTTCTGATGGCGCACAGAGTTCTTTAGCTCAGCTTGAGAGAAAAGATTTGAAGTATACAGAGGCACCTTGGATGAAATCGGGACCCTCAGCTGTGGGATATTTCACATTATACATGACATCCTCCAGTCCTTTACTGACAGTGTCATCCTTCTTGGTAAAGCTGTAAGCTTTCTTCTGCATTTCTTTCTATTCTATAACCTACAGATCATCAGAATCTGAAAGTGGACTGAGCCCCATTATTTACGACAGAGAGACTAATTGAGATCAAGGAGTCTTGATGTTGTACTGAAGCATGGAGCGGCTAACCAAAAGATCAGCAGTTCAAACCCACACGCTGCTGTTGGAGAGAGAGAGATGATGCAGTTCTCGTCTGCCACATAGGATCACTGTGATTCAGAATCTACTGGACAGCCTCAACAGTTTATTGAGATCAAGGGACTTAGTGTTTTGTTTTGTTAATTTGTTAAGACTCTCAGGTTTAAGCGTGTGTCCTAGTTACCTCTCATTTCCATCGTTAGAAGAGACTCACAGCTCACCATCAAATGAGTTTCCCAGCGTCCTGTGGTTGTCACTTTTACAGTAGGTCTTTTCTCCCAAGGAGAAGTACTAAAGGATTTGAACCACCAACCTTCTGGTTACCAGGGGAGCGCTTTCCTGTTCTGGTAGATGTTCAGTCATGACAAGGTATGACATCGAATAATCTCCTTCAAGGAAGACTCTGGTCGAATCACAACTGACTCCTAGCTGATCTTTCAGTGAATTTTCAGAGACGGTAAATCATAGGGGAGGAGATGAACCATCTGTATACTTTTGGGTTACTGATGGATTCAGACTGTATGTCATTGGGAAAGCGGCACAATGCCTTTGTCCACTAGGCTACCTCTGATGTCAATGAAAGACACTCAAAATTGTTTCTAAGAACCACTCACAATCTTGGGGCGTGGAGACATCCTTATTCAAGAAAACGGCTTTGTCTTGTATTCTATCCTTTTTCAAATTGAGCTGACAGGGCTAACAGACTTCTTGGCTCTGTAAGAAACTAAAAGACGAACTCTATGAGATAATTGGGAAGTAGCATTTGTTCAAAATATTCACGGCCCCTTCCTGCTGATACACTTCTACCTTTCTGATGTGCTAGCACCAATCAAAGTCAAGGTAAATGTGAACAGAAAAGGCACAAGTCTTTTCCTGGTTAAAACACCGTGTACCCAATCATGGCCTCATCTTACATGAGATGAGAAGAAGTAGAGGGTACCCAACAATCACAAGAAATCATTCCTATTAAGGGTCACAACAGATGAACCTGGTACAACGGCAGGGGGGAAAATGAGAAATATAATATGAAACTCATTTTTAAAATCTGCAAATAAAAAAACCCAAAAAACAGACCCAGTGGTTTATTTACACCTGGAAGATTACCCAAGACTACGACCCTGAAATATTTGTCTATAAATTGTGAAACCAAATGAACACTTCAGGTGAACTTTTAGCTCAATAACAGATATTGGTTAACAAAATAATGAATATCCCATGGAAGAATGATACATATTGTTTTAAATCCAGTGGTTTTAAAGAATGGCATTACAACATGGGGATTGCAATCAATGTCAGGAAACAAGAAAAGTGTGGATAGTAGAAATGAAAGTCAGTCTTCTTTGTCGAATTTCACACAAACCATAAAAAATGCAAAATTTAAAAAAAAATTTTTTTTGCAAAATATTTTTAAAACCAGTGAAAAAATGAGCTGAAACCATCAGCAATGATTTCAAGAAAGGATGAGCATGTTCAGAAGGTCAGGAAAACGAGTTGAACGGAGACAGAAGAAAAGGTGTACGCTCACACACTGTGACTGAACCAATGGCAGCAACATGTATGGAAACAGTTCAAGGAAGCCTCAACTTCTGTGAACATTTCACCCTCAACACAACATTTTACTTTTAAAATTGATGACCCATGATATGTTTTGTCATCTCTGTTTCTACCACTTGATACTTTCAGTCTTGGCCTTGGATAATGCAAGCAGAGGTAAACCAACGCAGACATCAGTGTTTGTGCTTTAATCACTCATTATTACTCAATGTTTCCCTAGTTACTCATGGATGCCAAATAAAGAATGTACCTCAGGCCAGGGGAGATGCCCTCTTAAGACATTCTGAAGTCTGTTAATGTGTCTTCAAAATTCAAACTCACTGCCTTTGTGTCAGAACTCACTCTTTCTTGACCCTAGCAGGTCTTTGGAAGACTGTAAATTTGGCACAGGAGCAGAAGGACCATCTTTCTCCTGCAGAGTTGCTGGGTGTTTTGAACCGACAGAGGAGTACTACCTTTGGGTAGCAGTGCACGTCCCCATCTGGTGATGGATTACATTCCCACAGCCACAAGGCATCTCAGGGCAGCATGAAGGGACACCAGCACATCTACAAGAGCCACAAGGAGATGGCCATCAAAAGGCGTCATGGACGATGGACTCCACATGAGTCTTCCACTTTGATTACCTCTTTCCCTCACTTCTTCTCTATCGGGTGTTGGGGACTCAAATATGGCTGATCTATCAGTAAATGAAACTCAGGGGATGGGCCCCTATGTTGTCCTGACATACGAGGTGAGGTATGCTTGCATAGAATCCAATACCTCCCTCAGGATGGAACCTAACTTTGAGGTGCCTTGGGGCGCTCTCTGTTCTCCTCCTGCTCACCCCGCTTTTTCTGTGAGTAATCAGCGCTCCCTAGACTGTCATGTGCACAGATACCCTAGACCGTCATCTACACAGACACAGTTAGCCAGGTCTTTCTCTTGAGGAGCAAGCACCTGGTGGGCTGGTACCACCAACCTATCTTTCCTTTCACAGACTAATACTTAACCAACTGGGCACTCATGTCTTCACATGGTCTTTTAAACTAAAGGAAGGAGGCCAAAGACGGATTAGAGGCAGAGATTGACTGGGACATGCTGGCTACACTGTTGGTTTGAAGATAAAAGAAAGTAGCCACCAGTCAAGGAATTCAGGCAGCCCTGATGAGCTGAAAATGACCAGGAGACACAATGGTCCCTGTGCCAATCCTGATGCTGGCCCAGATGGGTGTCTTGTGGTCTCCAGAGCTATAAAAGAAATAAGCTGTTGTAGTCTGCTGAATTTGTTCACAATCAAAGAACACTGCCCTGAGTTCATGATGACCGCAACATCCAACAGATGGAAAGACTAGCTCGTCCTGACATCATTCCCATGATGAACCCCCGGATGCATCACTGTGATCTAAATGGCTTTCGGTGCCTCATTTTTGGAAGCAGCTCTCTGGTCTAGTTCTAGTCTGTGTTAGTCTAGAAGCTTCTTTGAATCCTATTTAGCATCACAGCCACATAACCGTCCGTTGACAGATGGATGGCAGCTCTGCATGAGATGCTAGTAGACACAATTCTGTGCCCCTCAGATGGGCATCACCATGGTGAGGTGGAGGGTCTCCGTATGGATGTAAGTATGGTCCATCCCAGGGTTGGTAAATCCTCACCTGTCTCATGACGGGGAGGACGGAGGAGAGGCAGCTACGTCAATGAGGCAGATTACAATCTGTGTGATTAGGCTGGAGGCCCTGTCCATCTCTCTTGAGTTCTACACTTAATTCTTTTTTTTCCCTATTATTTTATTATTGTGCACACGCGCGCGCGTGTGTGTGTGTACCGTCAAATCAGATCTGACTGGTACAGGAGGAGATTGTTTCTCCTTCTCCAGCAGAGCATCTGATGGATTTGAACCGTGCACCTCTGGGATTGCTGTACACCTTCTTGCCACTAGACCACCAGAGCTCGCCTCTCTTGAGTTCTAAAGGAGACAAAGAGTCCAGAATTGATGAGAAGGACCTCAGTCCCATCAAGAGAGAAGAACAGGGCACATCCTTCAGACTCAGGGCCCCCACTCTGTATTTATACCCAGGGGGAGGTTGATCCCCTTCCTTCAAGGCACATGTAGATTGTTCAAGGAGATATGTTGAAAGGACACAAGGACCTTCTCCCAGAGCTGACAGAGACAGCTTTCCCTTAGAGGTGGCTTTCTGAGCCTCCTCAGTGGTGACAAAAATACATTCTGGGCTGCTGACGTTCCCTGCTTGGTGTATTTCTGTTACAGCAATGTTGCATATCAATGACAAAGACACCAGCCAGGAATGCAACATGAAACTCCCTCGTGGAATGTGAGAATTGTACCCGTGAACCACGACCATCCCTACAACAGGAAATGAATATACCCAATTCATTAATCAAGACCTATATGGAACCTCTCCAAGCATGATGCCCCTTTTTGAAGAATAGCAACTCCTAGCAACATGCAGAAAGCACATGAGATGAAGCTTTGTCCTCTTTGTTTCCAAGGAGCACTACAGCTGCACTTTTTCTAAGACATCTGTTTCTGCTTTTGGAAGTCCATGGGATATTCAGGACTCTTCTCCAATACACAGTGCAGAGGATTCAGCTCTTCTGTCTTCCTTAGTCATTGTCCGGTTCTCAGATGCACAGCAAGTGAGTCAAAAGACCATGGCTTCAATCAGACACACCTTAGTCTTCAAACTAACCTCACTGTTTTTCAGGACTTTGGAGCAGTCCCTGACAGCAGATGTGCCCCATGTTACATGTTTCCTGGTCTTCTGACTGCTGGTAGCATTGGAGCAGAAACAAGAATGCAGGGTTAGTGAAAGACAAGACGTCCAATGAGAGGGCTTGACCCAGTGACTGCATCAACAGGCTCACGTGTGTGAGAGAGGATGAGGATGGCACAGGATATGACAAGCTTAAGATGTCTTGTTCACAGAGTTACTATGAATAGGACTCAATTCAACAGCACCTATCCACAACAAAACGGAGGCATTGATAGAATCTACTAGTTAACCTACAGTGAACTCTGGGTGAGACTGTTCCAGCCTTGGCCAGTGGGGAAGTGGGCGTTCTGATTTCCTATCTGCACAATGCGAGATTCAGGCTCTCATTACTGTGGCTTTTAGCTGCACCCAGCATGAGCATTGCCTGATTTCTCGATGCTCCCTTATAGCCTGTGTACATTTCATGTTCCAGTTCTGGGTCACCCATTTCCCCGAGGAGAGCGGATGTCTGTAATGTGATGTCTGCACGGCAGGGGCTGAGCCGCTAAGGAACAGAAAATGAAGAAGACTTGCTTGAAAGACTCTAGAGTGAGCTGCTGAGCCAGCAGACAACGGCAGAAATGGCTCCGAGAATATCTACGCGTCTGTTATTATATAGCTTTGCTCAGCCTTACGTGGCAAAGGCAAGGATTCAGGCAACCCCAACATCATGTCTCTGTGCTATATTTTGGTCACGCTTCCAATAGTCTAACCGGTTCACCATACTTTTGCTCATTCAGTAGATGATGGTATAAAATATGCACATGGTGTTCATATGCATGGTGAGACTCAAAACTCTCATTCACTACAATAACTGTGTTATTTGTTCTATCACAACGGTCAAAAAATGAGCAACAATGGCACTGAGGCATGCCTGCATGTGCGTGCCAGTGGTGGGCTGAAAAGTCCCTCTCGCACTGCTTGGCTGCTCTTGTTCTATGCATCGAGTATGAGTCAGAGTGACCAGGTGAACAACAGATTTGAATCCTGTCCTATCCTGTGCCATCTTCGTCATCTCTGACACACCTGCTCCCACTGCTGAAGTCACTGCGTCAAACTAGCTTGTTGGAAAGTCTTCCTCTGCTTCGCCGTCCCGCGACCATTCTAAGCATGATGTCCTTCTCCAAAGAACAGTCTTCCCTGGCAACATGTCCAACGTGTGTGAGACAAAGCTTGACCATCTTTGCCTCCGAGGGGCATTATGGTTGGGCGTCCTCCAAGATGTATCTGTTCCTTGGGCAGTCCTTGGGATCTCCACATATCCACAATCACAGAGTGCCTTTCAGCGGACAGTGACCCTCACTCAGGTTTCTGAAGGCGGTAAATCCTTAAGTTGCCTATTTTTCATCAGAAGGGCAATGAGTGGATTTGAACCACTAACTTTTCATGAAGCAAATCAACATATAAGACACTTCTTGACATGAGCGCTTGCTATTGCAACAGGTGTTTCATGTTGTTGTTGTTGTTATGTGCTGTCGAGTCGTTTGCGACTCATAGCGACCCTATATACAACAACCCTAAACCCTGCTCTATCCTGTGCCAATCGCACTGCCTCAGACACACCCATCCCGATTACCGCAGTCAATGAATCAATCCACCTCATGGAGGGTCTTCTCCCCCTGCGCTGTCCCTCCACCCTCGCAAGCATGATGTCCCTCTCCAAGGACCTGTCTCTCCTCACAACATGTCCAAAGTATGTCAGACGAAGCCCCAGAATCCTGGCAGTAGCCTGGTTTAACCCTCTCTAGGATGAATCTGTTTTCTTGGCAGTCCAGGGTACATGCGATACTCTTCTCCAGCACTACAGCTTCCAACTCTCTGATGAATAACAAGTGATTGCAAAGACCATGATAAAAATAAATGCACCTCACTGCTGGTTCCTAATAAGTATATTTAACCCAGATTGCCTCATGCTTCACAGCTTACAGATCATGGAAAGGTGGATGGTTCAAATTCAATCACTGGCTCAAAAAGAGAAAAGACTTGGAAATGAAGAGAACAGCCAAAAAACTGTATGGGACAGTTCTAGTCATGGGGAGTCCAAATGGAGTCAACAGCAAATGGAGGAAATAGTTTTTGGCCATCTAAAAAATTATATGCTACCTTTTTATCTCTTTGTTTTACAGATGAACATGGATTGGAACCTCCATTGATCTTCTTAGCCCGTAGATCTCGTGAGTGGATATTGCCCATCTCCTTCCTGAAGAGCCCATGGTGGACATGAAGTACCAGGGTGAAAGTCGAATGTAAGTTTCCTTGGAGAGCTGACGGAGGGTCCCCAGGACCTTGAATCCATTCCACCGCAGTGGGGCTTGGAATGCAGGGGACTCTCTTCACTTTACCTTTGGGTGAGGAGCACAACTTCCCACATTTGATGGTTTGTAAGAGCTTCATTCAAACCAAATCCTGCACTGTCAACCTCATTACCGTTAGAGAGACAATTGATGACCAGAAGGAATTATAACCACTAAGAAACAAGGAGATTGGGATTCACAACACAGACGTGGGGATAGAGCACAATATATGATACCAAATGATTACAACAGTGTGTAAATCCTTGCCCTCAAGGACTCAAGCAATGACACTGTATTTTTGCATAGATGACTCGCACATTGTATATGTCTGCACATCATACATTTCCTTTCACAGTAGATACCGACGCACGTGGGTTATTTATGCAGAAAACTGTGGCCCTCAGAGCCCCTGCATGGTGTGAAAGATGAAAGCATTCAGCCAACTCAGGAAAACATTGGCGGTTCAAGTGCGTCTAAGAGTCGTCGTGAAAGAAAGTAAGTACTTTCTACTCCCATTTTCCACAGGTGCTTCCCTGGTTCACATCTACGGCAAAGCTTTCCTGTGATGGGCAAATACACGTGGGGCCCATAGCCAGAAGCTGGCGGAACTGGTGAATTTTACCATCAGAAAATACCACCCAGCTTTCAAAAATGCCTCCTGATAAGCTCTCTTGTGCCTCCACTCTGATATGCTTACATCTCTGCATTAGCAAGGCTTCAGGGGGAAAAAAAAGGGTGGTGGTGGTGGTGGTGATTACGGGATGGGATTGTGGCTAATACAAATGCTTAATCCCATAAACTTAATGGCTCTGAGCCAGCCATTTCTCTCTATTGTCAAATTATAAAGCAGGGACTTCAGGCCAAACCTTCAACTGAATACCCCGTAAGTGTTTACAGATTTAGTCCAAATGAGCCCCATTTTCCCAGAGTGCGCTATTTTGAAGCCCACAGAAAAAAGTAATCACAGGCTTAATGATTCCATTTCTCTCATAATTATATGAAATTTCAGTCATTTATGAAATCTCTCCAGGTTAAGGATTTTTTAAAAAAAATTTTTCAACATAAAGTATAGAGCAATGACTGAGCCCAGCTCAAAATATTTAACAGTAGAAAAAAAGAATTAATGAAAGGGTGTTTAAAAAGTGTTCAAATGTGTTCAAATGCCAGTTTTTCTACCAACACTACTCCCATCTGCACGCCCCCCTCCCTGTGGACACAGCTGCTGGTCTACACTACGCAGGTTTCAGGATGTGGATAAAAATGCACTCGATGGGTTCCAAACAGAGTTGGTGTGGCAGTGGGTAAGCCTCTGGCTGCTGTCAGAAAGGATGGCACCTAGAAGACCCAAACAAGAAAGAGCTGGGAATCCACTTCCATAAAAATAGCTGATAAAAACTCCATGGGCAGGGGAGCTCAGGTGGCCTAGTGGCAAGAAGCTGCACTGCAATCCCAGAGATATGCGGTTCGAATCCACCAGGTGCTCTGCAGGAGAAGGAGGTGGGCAGCTCCACTCGGTGACCCACGGGTTACTAATTTAAGTTGGAATCTACCTGATGGCACCCAACAACAACATCAAAAACAACAACTCTGTGGTTGAGGTTAAGGATGGTGAACCTTTGCCTCACATCCTTTGCACATGTTGTCTGGAGGGGCCAGTCCTTGGAAGAAGACATCATGCTTGGATAGGTGGAGGGTCAGAGAAAGAGAGAGGACCTTCCCTAAGAGTTATTAACGTGGGGGGTTCTACCAATGGAGGACACAGACTAGGTCTCTATTGCTCAACATCTCTATAAGTGGGAGTCTATTTCACCTTAAAGAAGTCTTGTTGTTGTTATGTGCTGTCGAGTTGTTTCCGACTCATAGCGACCCTATGCACAACAGCTCTAAACCCTGCTCTATCCTGTGCCAACCGCACCGCCTCTGACACACCCATCCCGATTACCCCAGTCACCGAATCAATCCATCTCATAGAGGGTCTTCCCCTCCTGCGTTGTCCCTCCACCCTCCCAAGCATGATGTCCCTCTCCAAGGACCCGTCCCTCCTGGCAACATGTCCAAAGTATGTCAGACGAAGCCCCAGAATCCTTGCCTCCAAGGAGTAGCTTGGTTTAATCCTCTCCAAGATGAATCTGTTTGTTTTCCTGGCAGTCCATGGTACATTCAGTACCCTTCTCCAGCACCACAGCTCAAAAGCATCTACTCTCCTTCTGTCCTCCCTAGTCATTGTCCAACTCTCTGATGCATAACAAGCGATTGCAAAGACTATGGCTTGTATCAGGCGCACCTTAGTCTCCAGAGAGACACCGTTGCTCCTGAGTACCTTTGAGAGGTCCCTAACAGCAGACTTTCCCATCGCGATACGCTTTTTGATTTCCTGACTGCTGGTGCCAAGAGTGTTGACTGTGGAGCTGAGCAAACTGAAGCTGTGAACACTCTCAATCTCTTCGTCATCCATCCTGATGCTGCCAATTGGTCCAGTGGCGAGAATCTTTGTCTTTTTGACATTGAGCCTCAGTCCATACTGAAGGCTGCAGTCCTTGACCCTCTGCAGCAAGTGCATGAGGTCCTCCTCAGTTTCAGCAAGCAGGATAATCTGCTCTGCATACATGTTGAAAAGGTATGGAGACAGGATGCATCCCTGGCATACACCCTTCCCAATTTTGAACCATGCAGTGTTACCCTGCTCTGTTCTCATTAAAGAAGTCTTAACCCAACTTACTGTCTAAAGCAAAAATTCACTGTGGTCAAATGGGTTCTGATTCATGATGATCTGATCCCTCTGCTGGGTTTGTGATGTGATCAACCTTGACTGGGGGGCACTGTCCATTGTTCTCCCCAAGGGTGATTGGTAGGGTCCTATTGCTATCTTTTCCATTTGCATTCCAACATGATACCACCAACTGTGTTGATTCTGTTGTTGTTGATTCTGAGTCACAACACCACTTGGACTCTTAGCTACCTTATGAACACGAGCTCCAAACCCTGTTCTATCCTGACCCAATCTCATCATCTCTGACACTACTGTAGGTACTGTGTCAATTCATCTCATCGAGGGTCTTCCTCTTGTGTGCTGATCCTCTATCGTTCCAACCATGATGTCCTTCTCCAAGAAGTGGGCCCTCCTGTACGACCAAAGTATGTGAGATAGGACAAGGTACACGGATCTGCTCCACAAGGCTACCATCTTTGTTGAAGCTTGGCTATTCCATGAAGCAGCGAGGCAGAGGTTCTCAAATTTCAACCTTTAAGTGAGTACCTGAATCCTTTCACAGTTGTTTCTAAGTACAAGATCCAAGACAATAAAGGAAAAGGTATCACTATCATTGCAAGTCCAGGTTTGATGTGAAGTAGATCTCAAAGCTACATCACGTTTGCGTTAATGAGCTGAGAGAAAGACCAATCTTCTTAGTGGCTACATAAGGTCTGACTGAAAATCACTCTAGAAAGTTGAAAGGAAATAGGACAGGTAGCTTTTGGCCGCCCAAGAAAGACATATCAAGAAAGACATCTCAAGAGAGATGCAAATCCAAAACTCAATGAGCTCTCTAGCAGCAGTGACAGAGTTTAACCAAGACAAGTAATAAATTCTGGAGAGGATGTGATGAGATAGGAAATCTTTTCTTTTTATTATTATTTTTGTGTGGCTGTACTATCAAATCAGATCTGACTGGTACAAGAGGAGATTGTCCCTCCTTCCTCGGCAGAGCATCTGGTGGATTCGAACCGTGCGCCTCTGGGATTGTAGTTGCAGCTCCTTACCACTAGGCCACCAGAGCTCCCCTGAGATAGGAAATCTTATACACTGTTGGTGGGATTGTAAAATGGTATAATGAATCTGCAAGGCAGTTTGGTGTTTCCTCAAAACCCAGAAATTTGATGTGGCCCAGCTATTCCACTACTTAGAATTTACCCCCAGAAAATGAGAACTGAGGCAGAAACGGAGATTTTTTACACCAATGTTCCTAGCAGTATTGTTCACCATCATAAGAATATGGAAACAGTTCAAATGTTCAACCACAATCAAATGGATTGAGAAAGTACGGTACATTCACATGATGTAATACTGTGCATCACACAGGAGCAATGATTTTGTAAATCACAACCTAACTTGAGAGGTAATGGAGAACATTATGCTACGTGAACTCAGTCTCATAAAGGCAAATATGTAATAAGACTATTTACTGTAGAATGTGTATGAGGATCCAAAGAGAAAAGAACAGAGGGGTGAAGATATAGGAGCAGGTGGTTTATGATAGGGTCGCACAATTTGGTGAAGGGAGGGGTGGGTAAGGGAAATGGGAAAGATTCAGGGTGAAAAATGATGTATATAAACTTTGCAAATAAACCAGTATAAAAAGACTCATTTTAAATGAAATTAAAAAAAGAGACACATCAAGAGAGATGTGTCTTCTTTTACATTGTGGGTAGGATGTACAATGGTACAACCACTTTGGAAGGCAGTTTGGTGCTTCCTCAAAAAGCTGAACATAGAAATTTCATGTGACCCAGATATTCCATTGCTTGGAATATACCCCAAGAAAATGAGAAACGGAGACTCAAATGGAAATTTGTACACCAATGTTCACAGCAGCTTCATTCACCATCGCAAGAACATGCAAACAGCCTAGATGTGCAATCACAAACAAATGGACTGAGAAGTTGTGGTACATTCACAGAGTGGAATACTTCACAGCACACAGGAGTAAGGATTTTGTAAATTACGACCTAACCTGGGAAGGACTGGAAAGCATTAGGCTGAGTGAACGAATTCAGTCCCACAAGGACAAATACTGTATAAAAACCATTATTGTTGAATGAGTATGAGGGGCAACGTTGGAAATAGAGAGGTGAGTACGGGGCGGGGCATCTATCAGTTCGAATACACCAGTTGTTCTGAGGGAGAAAGATAGTCAACCTTCTCCTGTGTGATTTATTATCTCTGAAAACCTGCTGGAGGGGTTGGTTCTGACTTGACAGCACAAAAACACAACAACAAGGAAAAATATGAGACAATGTCTGCTGATGTTTGGAGTGAAAGAAGATGTATACGCTTTGGTATAGGTGAAGAAAAAGAGAGGAGTTGCAATAAAAAGGAAAAGATGGGGTGAAGAAGGTGAACTCTGCTTTGGTTGATGTTGTTAGTTGCTCTAGAATAGATCCAGATTGAAGGAAACCCTATCTGTTAGAGTAGAGGGCTCTATGGAGTTCTCAAGGATGTACACTTTGGGGACCAGATGGTCAATTCTCTCTCCTGAGGCACTTCGGAAACAGTTAATAATGGATTGCAGAGCATATGGACACAGAATTTTTTTTTCACCCTGTTCACAACAAAACACAAATGAGATTATATCACCAATCTGAGAATAAAGATATAAACATCAATATAGAGGGGTCCAAAAAGAAGAATGTATTTGGATGAATATTAGGCATTAACACTACAGTGATGTATCTGAAAATCAAGATGTAAGAGTGAACGTGAAGAAAATTGCCACAAACTCTTGGGGAACCTCAGTAAATAAAGCTATCGTCCCAAGAGGACCAGATTCATCTGCACAAGTCTCAGACTTTTGTTTAGGTGTGAAGAATTTTCTGGAGTCTCATAGTGGTCCAAACGGTTCACGCACATGGTGGATAATCAGGAAGTTGGAGATTCTAGTCCAGCTGCAGGTGGCTTGGAAGAAAGATATGGAAATCTATTTCAGAAAAAAAATAAATTCTCATAGAAAATTGGAGGAGACATCTCCATGAAGACAATCACAAAGTGAACTGAACTGACATTGCGACAATTAATCAATAGTAGTTTTTCTAAGTGACAAAGGGAGGGGGGTAGAACAAATCAAAATTCAAGGGAACACAGTGAAATGGATGGCGGAGAAAGAAGACAGATGGAGATAGCAGAGATGAAACACATGTAATTAAAGAAAACATTTGGGAGTGTAACAGATTTGTCATTTTCACAGTAATTACTTAAAAAATAGCTAGACAATGAGACATAGCAGTTTAGTTTTGAGTTAGAAAAAGTTAAGGGAAAACGAAAAACAAAATGTAAAAAAAAGAGTGTTGGGCTTCTGGTTGGAAACGAAAAATGATCTCTCTGCAAAGGTAAATATATTTTGAGGCAGATGTTATACTCACTCAATCCAGGATGAGGTGATCTACACTGGAGGTTTCGAGATCGAGTATCAATCACATATTAAACTTATCTCATTGCTTTCAACTGGGTACTAAGCCGTAGTTGACCTGCCATGGGGTTGTAGAAGCTGTAAATCTCATGGGAGGAGAATGTTCTTCTATCTCCCTTAGAGCAGTTGAATTTGAATCACACACTTCTGAGTTGGTAACCTAACTACCTATGAGGTTGCCAGAGTTCTCTTACTCCAAATCCCAAGTCCATCCAATGAAAGAGAAGTGATCTTGAGGGTCAGTTCACATTACACATTCATTGTGGTGATTTATCACATTTCATCAACCATCCTGGATGGTTCAGTAGACACTGCTGAGGCTCCGTGTAGGTCAAATGTCCACACAATCTAAAGGAAGATGGTCCAGGGCGTTGCTGATGTATGGTTCCAGTTCCCAGGTCCGCCCATTCTAAGATGAGGTGGTTCAAGAGACATCATCAAGGCATGAGTTTAGACCATCCATCTATCAACCTCCAATGAGGCATTCCTGGAGATAGCTTCATGATGAAGTGCAGACGACACCAAATCTAAGACACCATGGTTCAGCAGGTATCTTTCACACGGGAGACCAGATCACATGCCCAGCTAATCTAAGTGGGGGCCAGGAGACACATTTGCAGCATAGTTTCAGATTATACCTAAGATGACATAGTTGAGTAGACAAGTCTAAGGCTCACTTCAGACAACAGGTCCAGCCAACCTAAGGTGACATGTTTGAGCCATCGCTTCAGATTATAGGTTCACTGAACTTAAGACAATGTGGCTGAGTAGACAATGCCAAGTCCAAGCCATATTCCACCCCAGCTAAGATGAGGCTGTCCAGAAGACTGATTCGAGGGATGTATAGTTCTAGGTCACAGATCCACCCAATTCTAGAACAAGGGGTTCCAAGAGACATCTCTGAGACTCAATGCAGACCCCCCGCCCATTCAAACTGAGATGTCGTTTATCTGCTTGACATTTTTGACACATGAGTTTAGATAACAAGTCTACTCAGACTTAGAGGAGTTGGTGCAGAGTGCATCTGGGATGCTCAGAGAAGAACATGGGTCCACTCAACAAGGTGGAAGCAGTAGATGTCTGTGAGGCACAAGGTCGACGTCCTTATCACAAATGCACCCAAAGACAGGTATCGGTGACATTCCTTCCCAATCTGAGACAATACTGTCACTGTTTCATGAAACTGATACAAACCATGAAGACTGTGGGTTCTTTCTAAGTACATTTGTTCTGAGATATTCTCACACCTGGTAGATACCAAGAAAACGTGAAAACAGGAGCAAAGAGAAGGATTCAAAGGGAGCGCAATTACGTATGAAAAAAAGGATTCTTGGTGGCGGCCTTTCTGCCCCCGAAATCTGCATCCTGTACAAATTTATCCACATCCCCTTGTCCTTCCTATCTCTTCCGTAAGATCTGCTCTCTTTGATTCCAATATTCTCTGCAAAGGGTCGTTGAGAGAATTGCAAATGAGTTCTAATTTCATTCACTGCAGAATTCTTCAGAATACTAAATGTCTTTGACAATGGAGTCAGACGTATTAAGCTTTGATAGAAAGTTCTGTGCCAATGTATCCTTCAGGGAGTTAGGCTTGGAGATCAAAGTGTTAAGATGCTCTATGTATCTCCTCCGCCTCCCCCGTGAGGCACCCAGTGAAAATGATGTGAAGATACACTCCAATCGTCGTAGAAATGGAGCAGAATTAAACTCCATTCAACTCAAGAATTAAGGAGAATGAAGTCAGGATTAACGGTAAGAGGGGAGAAAAGAAATGCACAGAAAGAAAACTTACATTTGAAAGTGTATTAGGAAGTAACATCAGAAGGTCAAACATTATTTGTCCAAATACTATGCTTAGAATAATAATGTAGCAAGAAGTCATATAGAAAAGCTCAAGGAATATTTGAAAATAATTCACATGGTAACAGGAGAAAAGTCAAGGAATGAGAAAACTAGAATCCACAAAATGTCGTTGATTGAGGAAATGAGTGTAAAACGATCTTTATTTCAATCTTACAAATAGGACTTGGTAGGACTATGGGCTTGTTGAAGACGGTGTGCTGTGTGTGTTCAAGGTGGTGATGATGGGACTGTTTTGCTTGCTCAAGTCCCTGATACCTTCCTTGGAGATGCATAGACAAATAGCATGAGAATGAATCCAGTGAACCCGAGTGAACCTTCTTCACTTCCGCTCTATGTACATCTCCATGTTCAAGAAAGAAAATGGAGCCAGGATTCCTGGACCTGGAAAGGTGGTATGGAATCTCCACCCCATTCGAAGCACGCAATCCTTTTAACAGCGAGGTAGGATGGATTCTAACACCATGCACGTCTTCTCAAATGTTGGGACAGGGACACCCCATGTTTGCTTGCCTGGAGCCCACAGTCACTTGGAATACCTATCTGGTAACTAAATAGATGAAATTTGAAGACCCTAGTTGTGAACGTGTGATATACAGAAATGGTACTATCACACACACACACACACACACACACACACACACACGACCTCAAATCCATTGTTCTTCTATTCAAACTCACAGTAACCTCATGTTTGCCAGAGTACCATTGGACTCTTCCCATATGAACTATGCTCAATGTGCCCACAAGTGCTGACTCACTCAGTGTTGACCATTTTGAGTCCAAAGGATACGCTCAAACTTTCAACCTTTAGGTTGGGAGCTGAGCACTTTAACCAGCTGAACCTCCCAGGGTTACACACGTCCATCCCCTCGACCTTATCTTGACTGCAGGTGACAGTGTGCTATCAGGATGACGTGTATGAGCTTCCATTTGAACTAGAAGTTGAAGAGATACAAACCAAGCTAACGTCCTGGCCTTTCAGCTGATTCTGACTCCTAGTGACCCGAATGGCCAGGGGAGAACTTCCCCGTGAGGTTTTCATGGAAGAGAATCTTGTATAGAGGTGGACATCCTCATCCTTCACACGTGGAGAACCTGGTAGATTTGAATCACTTCCTTTGTGACGCTATGTTGTTATATGACTTCAAACTGCCTCACAGTGGACCTTCCAGGAGGGATTTAGAAGCTGTAACCTACAGACTGTCCATCTGTCCTACACTGCAGCTGGTGGATGTGAACAGCTTTGAGTTGGCAACACAACTCCTTCCTATGAAGCCACCAGGGCTCCTTCAGCATGATCCTGGAGATGCTATCATTTCTTTGAATTTATTTGACTACGAAACTTCAGCCAAAGACTCCCTTTCTTTGGCTCTGGAGGAAGTGAGGTGGACACACGATGTGGAACTGTACACAAGCCCTAGGAGTCAAGCGTGTCCTTGCGAAAGCCAGCTACTAACTGTGCCTCAGTCCTCCCACTACGAGGAACTCCCTATTGCCAACCAGGGAGGAAGGTGCTGAGGAAGAGGATACTGAGGTCTGAAAAAACCCAAGCCTGGTGAGGTTTCACATGCATCAGTGTGTGACCCTCAACAGAGGGCTAGATCATCCTAACCCATCAAGAAGGGAAGAAATAAATGCGTGTGATCATTCTTTCTTATTTAAGCCTCATTCTTTGTACATGTGTGCTCAAAATATACATAACAATCCATACAAATACGGTCAAAAATGTCTCCATGTACAATTCACTGACAAAGACTACATTCTTCAAGTGGAGAAATCCTTGTTGACTTTCCCCAAATCATTTCACCCCCATAAATGTACTCTACTGTTCCTTGAACCCATAGTCTCCTTATCTTTTCTTTCTCTCCTCCAATCTGGTGGTGGCTGTGTGCCTTGGAGTCAGAAAGGACCCACAGCTGAGCCTCCAGTGTGTTTTCAGAGGCTGTAAATCACACGGAAGGAGATTGTCCATCTTTCCCTCAAGGGGCAGCTGGTGGATTTGAACCATATACCCATGGACTGGCTGCTCCTTCCTCTCATCTGGTAACCAGAGATCACCTTTGCTTCCTGTCTGTTTGCTTCTACTTCATGAATGTGCGATCTGATGGGATGCGTCCCGATTTTGCTCTCCACGAGGGTTTTGGGACCCATGCACGCCACGACTGGTATCCGTAAGGACACGCCGTCTCACACTGTTTGATGCATCAAACAACTGTTCATAGACAATTCAGTTGCTTTCACCTTTGTCCTGTTGTGAAAAGTGGTGCCACGAGCATCAGTAGAAGGTTTCTGTGTTCTTCTGCTTCTTCTAAGTATACTCCTAGGATTGTGACTGTAGATGCAAATTCTTAGATCTTTTGCAGGGAGTTCTGGCGGCCCCGTGGTAAAGAGATGCACTGCCAAGCCAAAGGCAAGTTGTTTGAATCACTAGCTGCTCTGAGCGAGGAAACGAATTGGGCAATCTTCTCCCCTGAAAGCCATAGCCTCCAAACACTCGCCGGAGGGTCAGTCCTGACTCCAGGGCGCACCCCACCGCCTCTTTTGAGGAACTGCTAAACCTGCTTCCATTGCAGCTGCTTCATCCATGCTGGCCATGCCCCAGGGATCTTGCTTTGCTACAACCTTATGGACAACTGTTGTTTCCCAACTTTTATGAAAATGATGGCCATTCTGTTGGAGGTGGGATGGTGTCTCATAAACGTTTACTTTTGAGTAAACACACCCTAGAGAAGTTCCATCAGGTCCATCACTGCAGAATTTGAAGGACAAAGGAACGGTGTTGGCGTGGGTCTTCTCTGCCGCACACCGTATGTTACATAAGGCATGGGCTTGGCCACTTGCACATGCAACAGCCCAGGCCATGTGATTTCTGTTGGGCACCCAAGGCAGGCAGGCCTTGGCGGGGCGCCACCCAGCACCAGCCGACCATCTGGAGGCCGACAGACGGCACGGGCCATTTGGCACGTCTGTGGCTTTCCTCGTTGGGAGACTCGCCGGCACAGGGAACTTACATCAATGCCGTCCGAGGGGCACACATCCTCCTCGGCTGGCCACCTCCAACTGTGCATGCCAGAGTGTTCACCTGCTAGCCCTCACACTTGGAATCCAATCCCAGCCGGAATGGAAGAGCGTTTCACATCCCACAGTCTTTGAATCCCAGCAGGGGCTTCCCTGCCAAGAACCCAAATACCAATGAAACTGGGAGCAAGGGTGGGAAAGGCATAGTCCAGAGGAGTTGGGACAAGACAATGGTTTAAGTGCTGAGATGGTAACCTGAGGGATGGCGGTTCAAATCCACGCAGTGATTCTGTAGGATAGAAGACTTGGTCATCTTTTACTACAAAAAGGAACAGACAAGAAAAACGAACTCTAACCTTAGCTGTATTCTTCCACACAGGACTGTTATGCGCTGGAATGACCTGAGGACACCCAACGGCAGAAGTAGCCCAGTCCAAGGCTGTCAAACTGAGTATGAGTCATGGTGATCCTCTACAGGGTTTTAACAAGGCTGTGAAATCTTCATGGAAGGAGCCTGCCCATTTTTCTTCCAGGATACGCCCCACAGACTCAAACCACTGACCTTTCAGTTAGTAGCTCACTACTTTAAATCACACCTGATCTAAAAGGCTTGACAGGCACATAAGGGGCACCGGAATGGGGAAGCTCTTTTTGGTTTCATTCTGCTCCCCCTGAGTGACCCATAACTTCCACACAAGCCTTTTGATGGAACAAATGAGAGAATCTTTGAGGAGAGAAAACAAGAGCTTGCTAACACCCAAGTCTTTCCAGGGTTTGGAAAAGGCTTTTTATAAGGGAGGAAACTTGAGATTAAAATACAGGGCTGCTAACCTCAAGGTCGGAGTTTCTTTTTTTTTTTTTTTAAGGTCGGAGTTTCTAATCCACCAGTTGCCCCAAGTGGGAAAGAGAAGGTGGTCGACTCTGTGAGGATTTATAGTCTTGGAAATTCTATGGGACAGTCCAACTCGGCTAAACTGGGTCACTGGAAATAGGAAGTGTTTTGATGACCGGGTCTCATTTGGCATGTTTTGTTCTGTAGGGTGTGCTGGCTTTTTTCTGTCTACTTCCCCCTTTTGAAACCACTAGGCACCATATGCATTTGTGCCAAGCTCCTCACACAGCAAGGTCTCCTGTTCACCTGGGTGGATGCCTGCAACATAGCAAAACTACACGCTTGCCAAAGCCCTTGGAGAGGCATTCCAGGAAACGGAGCACCAAGCCTGCGCCAGGGACGGACGCTCAGAGGGGATGCAGTGACGGGCAGCGGCAACCCTGTCCACTTGGACTGCGCCTGGATCCCTGCCTCTCTGCCTCTCGGAGCAGCAAGCATCCACGAAGCCTTCTGTGGCTTCGGACGGAGGGCGGAGCACTGAGCGTCTTGTGAGCAAGTCTCGGAGCAGACTTGGACTCTGGCGTTTGGCTGGGACCAGCTCGGAGCCGCGCAGCCTCCCACACGTGCAGGAGGGCCGAGCAGCTCCACACGCTGCTCAGATGGCACAGAGCAGAGCGTCAACGGTGGGGAAGGAGGGTTTTTCAAGGTCACGCTGCGGCATCCACTGGCAAGGCTTTTCACACAGATTTCTGCATAAAGAGATGGCAGGCACACTGAGTTCTGGTGAAGACGACGACACAGTGACCACTAACCCAGGACCTGCCAGGGTGCTACTAAAGACCTTCCAAATGAACTCCGCCTTCCCAGCTGTCTGCAAAGCTGGCACCATGCTCTGCACTGGGCGCTTCCGAAACCATGCGTGCAATAATGCGTAACAGGCGGGCCAAGTCTGTGTTCCTGGGCCTCCTGCATTCCCATCAGCAAGGAGTATCAGGAAATGAGAGAGCCCTGGTGACTGCGAGCTATAGAGACGCGCTGTCATGAACATTTAACAGGACAGGTGGCTCCAGGAATCTCTTTCTTCAGACTTAGCTGGATGCCTAGGTGCTCTACACTGCAGCCCAGAGCTATCTGCAAAGCCACAGCTCCATGAAGGTGAGCACAGGGTAGGCATCCAGGAAGGTGTGCACACCAGAGTCTCCAGGGACTCAGTGGGCCGACCAGCACCCATTCAGGAAGAGACCCTATTTGCAACTGGCTCTATGGTCACTCCAAACAGAGGTCACTGGGGTCATATGGGGAACCCATGCGTGTCACCTTTTGCTGTTTGACGGGTTTTTTTTTCAACTGGGATTTGAGTGAAAGTCTACCAAGCACACACAGGTGTCATGCACAGTTATAACATCCACGGCTGGTTTCCTCACAATAATTACAATGACAAGGATGTGATTTCATTTTCCACTCCCTCTGCCTGGTCACTCTGATTTCCATGAATTCTTTCCTCATTTGTGTGCAAGTTACACTTTAGACTTCTTCTCTGTTGGGTATTCTAAAGGAGGGAGTCCTTTCAGACTGTTACTGGTCAATGGGGGACTTCGTGGTAAGAAACTGAACTGCAGGCCCAAAGTCACACAGGTTGAATGCTCCAGTCCACTCTAGCAACATACTGCCTCTGAAAACCCGCTGGAGGGTCAGCTACGAATCACTTTCAAATCGACAGCACAATCTGGTTAAAAGCAGAGCCACAGAGCGGAGTGTTTTTCAGATGATCGCGCCTTAGGGTTGTTGAAGGCTTGTTTCTTTAGCAGACCACTAAGCTTTTCTGCGTAGGCATCTGAGAAGTCCCAATTTTCTGTCAGTCATGGGAATGTATGTAAACTACTGTTTTCTCTGAAGCTTTTAACAAACTTTGTTGTTCATTGGTATGTACCTCTGACAAATGGTGACCCTATGTATAAAAGCTCTGAGCCCTGCCCTGTCCTGAGCCAGTTTCATTGTCTCTGACACACTTACGCCTACTATCTCCAGTTACTATATCAAGGCATCTCATTCAGGGTCTTCCTCTCCTCCATTGTCCCTCCATACTTCTAAGAATGATGTCCTCCTCCAAGGATCAATCCCTCCTGGCCATGTGCCCAAACTATGTGAGATAGAGATTCAAAATCCTAGCCTCCAAAGAGGAACTTAAGTTCACCCTCTGCAAGACAGATCTGTGTATTCTCTTGGCCGTCCATGTTCAAGAAAGTTCTATAGCACAACATCAAGGAAGGCGTCAAATTTTTTATCCCTATCACCTTTCACTGGTCATTGCCCAACTCTCTGATGCATAGAAAGTAATTGCAAAGATCATATCCTGGATCAGGCACACCTTAGTTTCCAGGCTGACATCATTGCTCTTTAGCACTTTGGAGAGCTCCTTGACAGTAGATTTCCCAAGTGCAAACTCATCTTCTGATTTCCTGGTTGATGATTGTGGAGCCAAGTAAGCGGAAATTGTTAACAACCTCAATTTCTTCATCTATCATGGTGCTGCCAACTATTCCAGCAGTGAGAATCTTTTGTCTCCTTCAAGTTGAGCTTCAGTCCATACTGAAGCCTACAGTCCTTCACCTTGTATATTATTTGAGTGAAAAGTTACAAAACACTGTGGTTTTTCAATCAAGCCTTCATGCGTACTATGCTACAATGACTGACCAAGCACTTCAGCCTCTACTTTCTTTCCCTCCCCTCTCTTGAGAGCTGTTTCTGATCTATTTAGGGAGTAGTGGTGGCAATGGTGTCAACCCAAAGGCAGGCAGTTCAGGTCTACTAGCTGCTAGGTGGGAGAGAGCTGGGCAATCCCTTCCCATGCTATTTACAGCCTCTAACACCCACTAGAGGGTCCAGCAATGGGTCAGTTCCATGTGTTTGCTGTCACTGTGTACTGTTGGGTCAGAACTGACTCATCACCGACCCTCTGGCAGGTTCTCAGAGGCAGTTAATCACCAGAGGGGAGGAGACTGTCTATCCCTCTCCTGTGGAGCAACAGGTGGATTTGAACAACAGGTGGATTTGAACGCACATCATTTAGGATGGCAGCCCAACTCCTTCCCACTAATCCATCTGGGATTCCTGACAGCCTATCACAGCCACACATCCCTATGACCTGTAGGTGACTTTTTGCTCCCCTCCTTTCACCCCCTAGGTAACCAACCACACCAGATTGATTCAGCGTGTCTTTAGCTTTCCCCTACCCGTGATCGTAGGCGGTCTTTGTCTCAGTGAGAACTGAAGCATCTCCCTCTGCCTCATGTCTTTACACTGAGCCCTGTTACACAGTATCTCACTCTTTCTTTCCTTCTAAGGTGACACAGTGTTTCTCTCTGCAAAGGTACAACACCCACAGACGATGAGAAACAAGCCAAATGGAACACATGAACAGAACACTCTATCGCAATGAAAACCCTGAATGGCTTCTCACTGACAGAATCTGGTTTCTGAAGTGGCAAATGTTTTAAGTCAATAGGCACCTTATCTTTCTACCAGGGTGGATTCGAACTGGTGGCCAAACAGTTTACCTATGTCACCTACTACTGTCCCAGCAGGGTTCTTTTTGATACTCAAAAAGGAAGAAGTTAACTGTTGGCTGGCTATGGTCTTTTTCTCCAAGGGGAAACACTACACAGTGGCTCATGAGGGAGTCTGTAATCTTTCAATAATGCTCATGATCTATTAATATTTCATCAATTCAAAGTGATTATTAACTTGTCCTTCTCATTAGTTGCCTTCAAGTCATGGCAACGGAACAGATAACAGAAGAAAACACCGCACACTCATCGTGGGTCAGGCTGAGTCTATTGCTGTGGTCAGCGAGTGTTGTGAGAACGGTCTTCCAAGCTAGGGGCTGCTGGGACATCTTCCTGGTGGGACCTACTGGGACTCCACTGCCCTATTTGTAAAGAGAGACCACTACATGTTTCTGCCTTATATGTCAGAAAAATCTGCGCAGTATCCTAGCAACATATGAGAAATAGGCAACGTTTTCTTGCTGGTCTTGGGTTTTAATAGATTGCTATTCAGAAGTAGATTGTCAAGCCTTTATCCCTAGTCTTAGTCTATAAACCCTGCAGAGTTTACGGGCAGTTATTGGAAATACAGGTGACAGTTGAAAACAAAAATATCATATCTTCCAGCATCCCATAAGCCCTCAAGGTCTGACATAATGACACAAAGAGATGGCTGATCCTGGAATTCACCCAAGTCACCTGTGGGAACAGCAAGTAATAAATGCTGGAGAGGTTATGGCAAGATAGGAACTCTTGTACACTGTTGGTGGGATTATAAAATGGTACAACCACTGTGGAAGGCAGTTTAGTATTTCCTCAAAATCCTGACCACAGAAATTCCCTATGACCAAGTTCTTCTACTACTTAGAATATACCCCAAGAAAATGAGAACAGAGGCAGAGAAGGAGACTTGCACACCAACGTTCATAGCAGTGTTATTCACCAATGGGAACAGCCCAGATGTCCAACCACACTTGAATGGATTAAGAAACTATGGTGCATTCACGTGATGGAATACTATGCAGCACGCGGGAGCAATTAGCTTGTAAATGACTACCTAACTTGGGAGGGCCTGGAGAGCATTAAGCTAAGTGAACTAACTCAGGTCCATAAGGACAAATACTGTATAAAACCATTATGGTGGAACGAGTGTCAGGATCGAAAGGGTAAGATTGGGAGCAAAGGGGTGAGGATGGGCTGGAGATGGGGTGGGGGGTGATAGGGTTAATCATAGGGCTGCACAATTGGATTCTTCCTATTTCCCTCAACCTTTCGCTACCCATCAAATGGTACAATCCCAGGGTTAATTCCTCCCTCCCCACACATCCTCATAGTCATTCTTCAATAATAGTTTTTGTATGATATTTGTCCCTGTGGAACTGAGTTCTCTCAGCATAATGCTCTCCAATCCTTCCCAAGTTAGGCTGTTAATTGCCTTCAAGTCGGGCACAACTCATGGTGACCCTATGAACAAAAGGCCTGAAGCCCCTCTACAAATACCGACATTTATCAGAATTCATCGAGTTTCCAGAGACATCTTGTTTAAGAAGTGGATGCCCTTCCTGCTTCCAAACCCTTCATAGATTGTTACTGGTTGGGTAATAATTTAGAAAATCACTGCTTGTGCATGCTGCATAGTATTCCATCGTGTGACTATACCATAATTTCCCAATCCATCCGACTGTGCTTGGACATCTGGGCTGTTTCTATGTTACTGCGATGGTAATTTCCGTTGCTATGAACGTTGGTGTACAAGTCTCCGTGTAAGCCTCAGTTCTACTTTTCTCAGTGTATATGCCAAGTCGTGGAATAATAGCTCAGTCACATGGAATTTCTATGTTCAGCTTTTTTGAGGAAGCGAGTTTGGCACTTTTTTTTAAAGACAGTTGGGGACAGAAATACCAGGAGAGTTACTTCTATAAAAAATTGCAACCTCAAAAACCCAACGAGGCAGTTGTAATCTGTAACGTGGAGATAGTAGGGGGATGAAAAATGACAGGAGGGCAACAGACCAAAGGAAGGCGGCTGGGAGCGGTGTGCTGTTGTTACTGGCCACAGGGAAGCTGCCTCTCCTGCACCAGCCTTCACAGTTCCTCCCTGGAGACCACTGTTATCATGGCTGCATCCCTCCCCCTCATGAAGATCCTTCCTCCACTCCGCTGACCCCGACTCTGCTGCTGGGGACGTGGGCACAAGGCAGTAAGAAACAGTTATGCGTGAATTGAGTCTGCTTGGAGCGGACGTCCATCTAGAGCTGAGACAGAGCCAAGTGTATCTGTGGATGGTCCTCTAGCTTCCCAGGGCAGAGTGACTCTTGCGGAGTGGGAACTTCATCATTCCAGGTATGAGACGGCTCGGCTGGCGCTCGCTAGCTGGAGAGACGGGAGCTCAGAGCAGCGCTGAAAGCTGCAGCCCACACTGGCAGGGCCCATGTTGAGTCTGCTATCTCGCCCCAAACGCACAATCACTACCTTCCAGCGTCTGTGTTGTCTTCGCCTAATTGCCTACCCCATCCATGCTGGGGGTTAATTACACCTTCTCTTATTCCTTAATTGTCTTCTCCCTCCCAGGCTCACCCAACGAGGCATCAAGCTCATTGGGAACATCACGGAAGACAGAACCGCGCCCCAAATGTTCATCCTCCGTTTGAAAGCACATTGTTTGTTCTAGGTGCATGGCGGGGGTGGGGGGAACACTTCCAGATCGGTACATAGTCTACAGAGGACCTCATGTTGAGATAGAATCAGGATAAAGAGAGTCTGGAATGAAGGGATCATCAGGGTGGTGACAGAGGGGGTGTTATGTTGACTGCACATGTCCACGCAAGACCGTCACTCACATACACACATCATTTCGAATGGCCACGCTCACGGGATCGTTACAGGCCTGCCATCACTTGGCTACGTGGGAATCGGTGCTACGATGCATGGGAATCATTCAGGATGGGCCCAGGTGAGCTCTCGGGTTTGCTATGCAAGAAACAAGGGCAAATTCCCTTGCACGGTAATTCCTAAGCACGGTAGCAACAGTCAAGAAATAAAGCAAGCTTTGACACTGGGCAAATCAGGCCTCGAGGACCTCTGAACAAATGCTCAAGAGCAAGAATGCCCAAGGGGATCCAGATCCAAGCCCAAGACGTTTCAATTATTTCCTCGGCAGGTGGAAGTTGAACAAAGCAGGAGGAAGACCAAAGAAGATGCAAGGATGCAAGGATCTGTGGCGTGGGCAAAGGGGACAGAATGTAGCAGGGAGTGCCAAGAGAATGGAGACACCTCTCTCTGGAGGAGTGGAGTCAGAACGTCTCCTGAAAGAAGATTTTGAGCCTTCCTCCTGAGCGTGTCATCAACAGGGGCCAGTCCCTGAGTTGAAGATGCTCAAGGAGATGGATGGACGTGGTGACTCCGAAAAGAGGCTCACAGGGAGCAGAGTCTGTGACGATGGCAGAAGACAGGGTAGTTTTGTTCCGTTGTGAATGCATGACATCGCTATGAGGAGGATGGTTAGGTGCGTGAGGGCACCTAACACCAACAGGCTGTTCACCATCTACTCCCGGAGGACACTGGCTTACTGCTCAGAAAACCTGAACGGCGGGTGCACTCATGCCAAGAACTCCCATGGAATCACAGCTCTTCTTCAGATCTCAGCCATCTTCAATCCACAGGCTTGTGAGGTAAAGCTCTATTGTTGTTGTTATTCTTTGTCACCGAGTTGACTATAATTCACAGCGATCCTGTGAACCATGGCATTGAACCTGAACCAACCCCACTGTCTCAGACACACCTAACCCCAATGCCACAGTTACTAGGTACACACAGCTCATGCAGGGTATTCCTAACCTGTACCAACCCTCCACCCTTCCAAGCATGATGTTCTTCTCCAAGGACTGTTCACTTCTGGCAACATGTCCAAAGTATGTAAGGTAGAGTTTCAAAATTCCTGCCTCCAAGGAGCAATTGCCCTCTACTACTATTGTTGTTGTTATGTGCCGTCGAGTCGTTTGCAACTCATAGCGACCCTATGTACAACAGCCCTAAACCCTGCTCTATCCTGTGCCAACCGCACTGCCTCTGACACACCCATCCCGATTACCCCCGTCACCGAATTAATCCATCTCATAGAAGGTCTTCCCCTCCTGCGCCGTCCCTCCACCCTCCCAAGCATGATGTCCCTCTCCAAGGACCTGTCCGTCCTCGCAACATGCAAAAAGTATGTCAGACAAAGCCCCAGATTCCTTGCCTCCAAGGAGCTGCTTGGTTTAACCCTCTCCAGGATGAATCTGTTTGTTTTCTTGGCAGTCCATGGTACATTCAATACTCTTTAACAGCACCACAGCTCAAAGGCATCAATTCTCCTTCTATCCTCCCTAGTCATTGTCCAACTGAGACATAGCAAGTGATTGCAAAGACCATGGCCTGTATCAGGTGCACCTTAGTCTCCAGAGAGACACCGTTGCTCTTGAGTACTTCAGAGAGGTCCCTAACAGCAGACTTTTCTATCGCAATACGCTTTTTGATTTCCTGAGTGCTGGTGTCAAGAGTGTTGACCGTGGAACCGAGCAAACTGAAGCTGTGAACAATCTCAATCTCTTCACCATCCATCCTGATGCTACCAATTGGTCCAGTGGAGAGAATCTTTGTCTTCTTAACATTGAGCCTCAGTCCACACTGAAGGCTGCAGTCCTTGACCCTCTACTACACCTTGATAATCATACTTGCAATGAATAGATTGATTTGCGCTCTTCTGAAATACGTATGTAGGTAATCTCAATCCTTTTATCTTTACATGTGAGCCCACGAGGGAAGAGAATACTCACTGGGATGTCAACAGATCATTACTGGTGCAGGGCGGGCTTCAAGGCTGTCCCTACTAAGAAGTCAGAAAGTTCAACTCTGATGGAGAGCTTCAAATTACAATGGAGATGTTCAAGTTACGATAGAGATATCCAAGTTACAATGAAGATGTTCACATTACAATGGAAAAGTTCACGTTACAATGGAGAGATTCAAGTTTCAAAGGAGAGATTCAAGTTACAATGGAAAAAGTCAAGTTACAATGGACATATTCACATTACAGTGGAGAAAGTCAAGATACAAAGGAGATGTCCAAGGTACAATGGAGAAGTACAATTTACAAGAGAGAGAGAGATATTCAAGTTTCTGATCGAGGGAAAATGAAAAAGACAAGAGTTCTCCAAAGAAACAGGGTAAGAGACAGAGAGAACCTTCTAGAGTCAACACTGTGATGCAGCCTTTAAATCTTCTGAACTCTGAGAAGACCCAAATCTGCTAATGGAAGATGCCCTCTGTGCTCTAGGACACCAAAAAGAAGAGTCTCATCAAACCAATGATAACATAAGACAGAAGTTAACTTACAGAGGAAAACCGATTTTTATTCTTGTCTTTCTCAGGTAGAATATGGCGCTCTTGTCAAATCTTGTCAGTTCTTCATTGAATCAAGTAATTCCCCCTCCCTCTACCCAAGCTTGCTATGAGAATCATCAACTGAGACAAAGTCACCAAAGACGGTTTTAGCTGTTTCAAAGAATAGCCTGGTTATCTATGATGGTTCTAATGGTTCATGGGGTTGCTACGAGTTGACCTCAACTCAATGGCACCTTACAACAACATCATCATCTATAGCCTCCCAAAACCAGACACTGAAAACTTTGAGGAGCAGAGCCTCAGTGTGACACACAAGTCAGTCATGACTTGGGCTCGAACGCATGGCTGTTAAGATTTTGTTGACAACAGGCTAGGAAGGCAGTGACACCCTCTACACGTGAAAAGTAGACAATGAAACCTGGCTGGTCAGAACAGAATGTTATCCAGCAGTGGTCATGAGTAGGGCCTGGGGTCAGGTTTCACACTGTGATAGGAAACGTCTCCATGCCTTAGAGGAGACCTGAAGGCAGCCAGGTGCAATGGAAGACGGTTATACTATGCCTGCATTATGTTCGCAGACTGAGTTTATTGGAGAGGGGGCGAGAAGGAATAGGCATGTTTAAGCAATTCGTAGGTGACTCACTGGTCAAAACCCTCTGAGAACCTTTTTAGAAGCCACAAATAGCAGAAACCCCACATTTCTCCTTACGGGCAGCTGGTGAATTCACACAATGGGACTGGCCTCACAACTGTTTACCCCGAGGCTACCCAAGCTCTTTCAAATTACAGCAGAGTTTTCATCAAAACAATACAAGTGTAGGAGGCACTGTGGTCACCTAGAGGTAAAGAGTCGTGCTGCCCACCTAAAAGGACCATGGTTCGATTCCACCAGCTACGCCTAGAAAGATGGACACTCTCCTCCTGATTGATTTACTGCCTCTGAAAACCCACTGGAGGGTCATCTAGGAGGTGGTTATGACTTGAGAGCATACAACAACAATAATAACAACAGCTGTGGAATAAATCACATGCTAGAGTACCTTACGGGACATTTCTACTCTGTCACAGGATGCCGTAATAGTCTAAAAGTATTATATTTTAGGGTATTATTTTTATCGTAGGAGTACGCAATGAG
>NW_006400094.1:1105041-1121792 GCF_000299155.1 Elephantulus edwardii | reverse complement strand
GCGGGGAGAAGGGTGCAACAATGAATGAATGGAATTCCAAAATCTCTGTAGATGTTCATTGAAATGAAAAATAAACAAACTAAATTAATAATAATAATAAAAAAAAAGAGTACGAACTGCCTTAAAGGTGCTGGAGAAACCGAACAACTGAACAAAATCTGAAATCGACTGTCACGGGAGGAAGTGTATTTCCCCCGATCTATCAGTCCAATCGGCTGGGCCACAGTTTGGAGAGGTTTAGATAGAAAGATACAACACGGCAGTTATCTATTGATCCCCCATGATTGGATAAGTCCATCAGTTATAAAAAGATCAAGGTGGGATGAAAGGCCCTTAACTGGTTACTCATCTGACATCAGAGGGTTCCTACATTTGGGTGGTTGTTTTAGATCATGTATATCAAATGCTGCTGGTGCTTGGTGCCACGGAGTCAGAACTTACTCAAAGCTGAGACTCTAACGGTTTTCAGAGGCTGTCCATCACAGAAAAGGAGGGCCCATCTTCCTCTCAGGGAGTAGTCGGTGGACTCGAGCCCTGTATCTCTGGGTTACTATCACAAAATTGAGAAATGTTGCAAGAACATCTTTAGCGTACTAAGGGATCTGATGGTAAATGAGCAAGGTTCTAAATATTTTTTTTTAATTTCCAATATGTTCTTTCATTAAAATGGTAAATTTAATTTTTCAAAAACATTTTCCCAGTAACTCCCACATGGATTTAAAATATAAAAAGTGAGATACCACCTGCCATTCGTGACATTTACACAGGTGTCTGCTTGAAAATGTTGACGTTCCAATCATGGCAACGAACACGTCGAGAAACAGAGACAGGATTAAAAAAAAAAAGGTCCAACAAGTGCTTATGATCTTATTTTTATATGCTCTTTTTTTTTCCACCCCTAAATTCATGTTCCTATGAGCACTATGATCGTTCAGGCTATCATTTACCAAAATGGTTGTTGCTGTGTGCTGTCCATGCAGTGGGTATCCTAGGAGACAGTCTTTATAGGACAGGGTTCAGGTGGGACAGTTAATAGGAATGCACTCCTAACATAACAGCTGCATGTCGGCCACCAGCGGCTCCGTGCGAGAAGATGGACGGCCTAGGACACCCAGTCGGGAGAGGGAGTTAGCATGAGTTGAAACTGTTCAAGCTTGGTATTTTGGTTCCAGGTGTAATTTGAACTCCATATAGCACTGTCATTGCTGTTGTGTACCGCTGAGTCAGAACCGACCCAAAGCTGATCTTCCTTCCAGTGCATTTGCAGAGGAAGTTCACTGTCTGGGAGGAGATTGGGCATCCATTCGAGTATAGGATCTTTTCTTTATGCGGAGCCACTGGGTGGCTTTGAACCACCAATCTTTAGGTTATGAGACACGAACTAGTACATCCATTTCTTGTGGTGGTGGTGGTGGTGGTGGTTAGGTACCAGTGAATCAAGGACGACGCTCGGGGGCCCTATGGATAGCAGATCTCAAGCCTGTCCTCTCCTGGGCTATCCTCATCACCTCTGACGTCCTCCAGCCCATTGCTGCTGTAACAGCGCCAATCTATCTCACGGAAGGTCTTCTCTTGTGCTGATTCTCCGTATTTCCTACCAAGAGGCCCCTTCCCAAGGAAAAGACTCTCCCAGCAACGTGGTAGAGTCCATGATAATTGATGGCAATCTCCTGTCAACTTTCTGAATCTGTAATTCTTCTCAGATGGACACAGTGACTGCCATCATGGGCTTGAGAGTGGTAGACCTTGTGAGGGTGATGCAAGACAGGGCACCTCAGTTGTTCATAGAAACATCATGAGATCCATTAGTGTCATTAAAAGTCCCGTTTGACTCAATGGCACCTAAAAAAAACAACAGACAACAAACCTCTTTCTCTTTCTTAGCATCAGGTCACTTCATCTCCTTCACAGAAGCTGGTGTATTTGAACTGCCGATCTTTTGGTTAACAGATCATCGCTTAACTTACCACCTCACCACGTGACTTCCTTGGAATTGTTGTCTGAGCCCCCCTTTTCTTCCAGCATTGAGGGTCATCTGTTTTCCTCTCAATTACCTACTTCAACGAAACTATCTGAGGATGATATGATTATTCAGCTCCCCACCAACACAAATAAAAGGGGAAATGCATCCGGAGAGTGGGTGGATGTATGAAAAGGCAAAGATCAGAAGCCAAAGCTGACCCCTTTGGTGACCAGAGCACTCTTCCGTGCTTGGCAAACGACCTACGATAATCCCTTTGCCTCCAGCATCACCCAAGCTGGCAATGTGAAAATAGATGGGATTTCCAGCCAAGCTTTCTTTATCATCAGATCCCTCCAGCGGCTGGGGAAGCTGGGGGTCCCACTGAGCCCCAGTGACCCCCAACTGTTAGGATGATTAAATTCTAGCAGAAGTGTAAGGCTCTTTCACGCGGCATAAGGCAGGTGGACTGGGCAGAACCTCAGCGCAAGACAGAACCATCCTTCCCCTTGCACTGCAGGCTTCTTGCTCTTCACACGTCCTCTCCAAGGCTCCATGCTTAAACAGAGCCCTGCAAGACAGCAAGGTTAACGGGACATAGCATGAGCCACGAGGGCCATGCTCTGTATCTCGTGGGTGAGGAGTGACTGGGCTTCTTACAAGCTTGGCAACAACAGTCAGCCGAGATGCAATTATTCTCGTCCATTCAGAGCCAGTCCATTGCGGTGGTGGTGTGTCATCACGTCAGAACTGACTCCTAGCTGACACTGCACCAGGTTTTCAGAGGCTGTAAATCATACGGGAGGAGGCTGCTCAGCCTAAAGCCATTTAGCATCCAAGCAGCTCCTTCACCGACTGTGTTATGATGACTAGGAGGTGGCTGGGACTTGAACCTGGGCTACGTGTCTGGTATCAAGTAAGCTCTGATCCATGTCTGTGGTGTTGCTCAGTACCGTTGAGTCAGAACTGACCCAAAGCTGATTCTCGATTGGGTTTTCAGAGGGAGTCAGCCCCTCACAGGAGGAGACGGTCTGTCTGCTCCACGGAGCAGCTGGTGGATTCAAACTGCATACCTCAGTGCTGGCAGCCCCACTCCTTACCCCCCACGCTGCCTCGGCACGGCCACAACTCACGATGGAGAGACCTGATCTCACAACGTCTTCCATGTTGTCAGCAGTGGCCGGACGTTGGACAAGAACAATGTGCTGGGAAAGGAGGAAGGTCAGAGAAACAAAAGATGCCCGTCACCAAGAAAGACTGCATTGGTGACTGTCAGCAGCAGGCTGTTTACATCAGAGACGGTGAGGACGGAGCAAGACAGGGCAGGGGACAGAACCGCTGTTCTTAAGAGTCACTATGAATCGTAATTAAATTGATCACACTTCATAGCACCTAACAACACCAACAACAGGGTGTTGTGGCTGTCCAACAGTGGTAGGGAGCTGTGCCACCCACACAAAGGTATATGGTTCAAACTCACCAGGTGGTCCTCAGGGGAAAGATGCTCAAACTCCTCAGGTGTGACTGACCATCTCTAAAAACCCCGGATGGCTTGGCTATGGGTCAGTTCCGCTCCGACGGTACACAACAACAAGAACAACAACTACAGCAACAACAGACTGTAGTCCATAAACCGGGTCAGAGCATGATGAAGAAACCGTCAAAGTATCGCGCACACGATCAAAGTGCCACATAGAGACACGAAGTACGCACATGAATGCTGGGACACGGGTGGGGTGGGTAAGATGAGCTCAACACATGGGATCCCAAACCGCGCTGTGTGAAAAGAAATTCACAGAAGGAATGCCCTAGCTGTCCCCTGGGCAAAGTGAAACGACACAAGAGACTGAACGATGAGCAGGGCAGGAATGGGGGATCCAGGAGTTTGACACGGTGGCTGCACGTAGGAGGCACACGTGTGAGGGGAGGCCGGGTTTTAACCTGGGGTCTTTGGGCTCCTGTGTGAAGAAGCCTCAATCTCTCTGAAGTCACCTTTCAAACCTGCGCTATGTTGCTAAGTGTTAGGTCGGCGGTGACCCTTAGCTGACCCTCCAGCGGGCTTGCAGAGGCTATCAACTGCACACAAAGCGACTGGGCATCTTTCTCTTGGCCAGCAGCAGGTGGATTTGAACCGTCTGTGTAATGGACGGTAGCACAACTTCTTATCCACTAGGTCCCCAGAGCTTGCTTCACACACACTCTAGCCACTGGTGTGCAGAGTAAAAAGGGGTTGGATGACTAAGAGGCCATGCAGCCTTCTCAGATCGCTCCACAGTCAAGCACATTTATGTTGGAGGAGTTTACACTGGAATCAGCCCGTGAAAAAAGGCCCCGTCTCCTTTTCCTGCACTCAAGTCTTCAGCAACAGGGTGAAAAAGGTCTTTTTGAGACAAGTCCTCCATCTACAAAATGCAGTGATACCTCAGTACAGCACAAGGTGACCTGTCACGGTGTCTGTGTCGGCACGAGAGAAGACCCTCAACGAGACAGACTGTCACAAGTGACTGTGACATGCAAATCAGAGGAAATGAAGATGGCATAGGACAGGGCTACGTTCATACTGACTGTTTGTAGGGTTGCTTTAAACAGCCCTCAACTCAACAGCACCTTACAACAGTATTACCATTACACTCAAGGGAAATTTTTCTGAAGATGATTCAAAAGCAGTTGCAACAGGACACACAGAGAAATGGCCAGAAATGCAAGTCAAATTCAAGAGAGTTCAAGGAACAAAGGGAGGGTTTAATGTCCGATGGGTTCAGGGCTGAAAGGAGAGAATGTCTGATAGATGGTTACCCATTTTATTGAGTTGTTGTTGTTGTTGTTGTTAAGTACCACTGAGTTGCTTGAGTCTCACAGTAATCTTACGGACGGCAGCTTGGCACCCTGCTCTATCCTGAGCCAACCTCACTGTATGACACAATTTCCCAACTACCCTAGTCACTGAGTCAATCTAACTCGGCCAGGATCATTCTCTCCTGCGTTTTCCCTCCACCATCCCAAGCATGACATCCCTCTCCAAAGACTGGTCCCTCCTGACAACACGCCCAAAGTATGTCAGACGAAGCTTCAAAATCTTTGCCTCCAAGGAGCGGCCTGATTTCTCCCTCTCTAAGATGAACCTGTTTGTTCTCCTAGTCATTCTTGGTAAGTTCAATACTCTTCTCCAGCACCACAGCTCAAAGGCATCAATTCTTCTTCTATCATCCAGCTTCCTGATGCATAGCAAGTAACTGCAAAGACTACGGCCTGGATCAGGCGCACATTCTTAAGGTCTTAAGACTAGCATTCATGCACTTCAGTATTCTGGAGAGGGCCCTGACGGCAGACTTTCTCAATTCAATTTCTCATTTGATTTCCAGGCTGCTGGTACCAAGAGTATTTGCTGATTGTGGAGCCAAGGAAGCTGAGGCTGTTAACAATCTCTATAACGTCACAATTTATCATGGTGCTGTCTATTGGCCAAGTATGCAAAAGAATTTGATGGTGTCAATCATAACAAATGACGAACCACATTGCAAACAGCAGAAATTCCAAAACAATTATGTTCAGGCAGGAGCTATACATGGTCGTTCAAACATCTCAAGAGCACGCTAGATAGTTTAAAATCAGGAAGGTGTCCATCAAGGTTGTATCCTTTCTCCACACCTCTTCAACCTGGACGCTACGCAGAAGATCAAAGAAGTTGGACTTGATGAAGAACGAAGCTGTCAGGATTGGAAGAAGACCCATCAATAGCCTTTATTATACAGATGACACAATCCAGCTGGCAGAAAGTGAAGAGGACCTGAAGTATTTGCGGCAGAAGATCACAGACTACAGCCTTCAATATGCCTTGCATCTCACCATCAAGAAGACAAAACAAACAAAATCCTCCCCAAGGGACCAACAGGCAACATCGTGATAGATGGAGAAAAGACTAGAGCAGCCGTGGATTCCGTTTCACTTGGATTTCCAATCCAGGGTAATCAAAAACCACACAGCACGTTAGAAGTGGCAAATCTGCTTCCTGGAAGCTCTGTCAAGAGCTAGAGAGCAAGGATTTCACACTGAGAACTAGGGGGTGCCTGGCTCACATAGTGGGATTTTCAACTGTCTCACTTGCATGTGAAAGTCGGACAATGAGGAAGACTGCGTTGTGAAATTGAGAAGAAGTACACAATAGACTACGGACTGTGTGAAAAGTGAGCCCATCTGTGTCAGATGAAATGCCGCAAGGATGCTCCTTAGATGGGTGGAGAGCAGAATAACTTTGTGTGGATACTGAATCCCGAGGGGCCAGTCCCTGAAGAAGGAAATCAAGCTGGCAAAAGGAGTTGTTAGCCAGCCAACACAAAAGGAAATCCCTGACACCACAGACTGGCACAGTGACCACAATGACTGACCACAGTTATGATGGTCCACAACACAGAACAGAACGTGAAAAAACCGGAAAAGGCAGGGTCTCGCTCTGATGGACGGAGCTCAGGATGGGCCCAACTTAAAGACACGTGTTCCTGTTGTTGTATACCACTGAGTCGCAACTGGCCCACACCAGTGGGTATTCACAGGCAAGACTTCGTCTGAGGGTGGACTGCCCATCTTTCTCCCACAGAGCAGCTGGTGACTCGAACTGCATACCTTTGGGTTGGCAACACGATTCCTTACGTCTAGGCAACCATGATTATCTATATGTGGTGTGTGTGTGCAGGCACACCTGCTCTCCCATGTGGTAGGAAGATGCTGGGGAAAATAATTTGCAATGGGTCTTTGTGAATGCCTGGGACCCTTGCAGATGGCAGGGGGTGGCAGGACACAGCTTGTGAGGAGGCGGCCTGCGGGGGCTGCAAGAGGCAGAGCACGTGTACCGGGGAGCTGTCTGCTCCCAGGGGCAAGAGAGAGAGCGCGCATGGGGCAGACAGGCAGAAGAGGGAAGTGGAGGCGGAGAAGGGGGTCTGGAGCAGATATTAGGGCCCCCTGTGCCAGCATGTGGCTGGTCACCAGGTCACTGGTGGTTCGATTTCACCATCTGCTCTGTGGGATAACGCTGACACTATGTGCTTGAGGAAAGCCTGACAATTGTGGAAGTCTGACCGCAACGCTACAGTCCTGCAGGGTCCCTGGAAGGCAGAATCAGAGTAGGGCAGGAGGCTGTGCTTTGGGGTTCAGGCTGACTCTGAGATCTTGGGCTTCCTCAGTGAAAAGGGAACCATCAGAAAGAGTCTCGGGGTTTTTTTTGTTTGTTTTTTTCTAAGGGGAGGAGGTATATAACTTCTTATATACGTTGGGCATGTTATCAGGAGGAATACACCCCTGAGGAGGACATCATGCTTGGTAGAGGGTCAGTAAATGAAGCCTGTCAATGAGATGGGCTGACACAGAGTCTGTATCAATGGTATGAGGCACAGACAGAGAGGACACAGCAGGACAGTGGCAGTTTCCTTCTGCTGGGCATAACACGACCAGGAGTTGAGATGGCCCAAGAGCATCCTATAACAACCCTAACAGTTTGACTCTAAGAAATGCTTTCAAGTTTCACGCCATGTTGGCACAACTTCCTGTCATTTTCCCCCCAATGTGTCCGTGTGGACACATTCTCAGGAGAGACCGGATCCCGGACAAGCTGGGCTATTGAATGCATACAGCCAAGAAAAGGAAACCTGGCAGTACGGTGCAGTTAGCGCTGGCAGGGTAATGGTGGTTGTAATGTAGTAGCCACGCGGAGGGATGAAAGCTCTCTGATGCATAGCACGTAATTGCAAAGACCATGGCCTGGATCAGGCACACCTTAGTCTCTAAACTGACATCCTTGCTCTTCAGCACTCTGGAGAGGTCCCTGACGAGCAGATTATTTCCCCATGCAATTAGTCTTTTGATTTCCTGACTGGTGATGTTAAAAGTGTTGATTTGGAGCCAAGCAAGCTGTAACTGTTAACAACCTCAATATCTCCCCCATGTATCATGGTGCTTCAAATGGCCCAGTGCTGAGAATTTTTGTCTTCATTTTTTTTTTTTAAATTTTTATCTCCTTGATGTTGAGCTTCAATCCATACTGAAGACTAAAGTCCTTGACCTTCTACACAGAAAATACCTCAAGTCTGCCTTAGTTTCAGCAAAACACACCAGAGGTGGGTTCCAACTAGATGCTACATGCTAACAAAAATGAAGGCATGAGAAAGTTGGGTAAGGAATAAGAACAAGAAATAAAGAACTGAAGGAGGCATTTCCACGACAGTGCTGGCCAAGGGGACTGTGTATACCGTGGATGGCTGCAGAACCAATGAGTCTCTGAAAGAGTCCAGTCAGAAGCAAGAAAGGGGGAGGTGTGGTCTTAAGGACTAGGGGTTATTATCAAGAGATGCTTGATAAAGCAGAGGTTCAGAGAGAGACAGCAAGATGCTTACGGAGATGGACTGACACAGTGATTGAAACAATGGGTACAGGGACATGCGCACTGCGGGAACAGCACAAGACCAGGCAGGGCTCCGTCCTACTGTGGAGAGAACAGAATGGCCAGGAGGTCAAACAGAATGAACACCACCTCAGGACAATCATGAGAGAAGGAGCCAGAGAGGTCTCCCTCCTGTTGAGCTAACCAGTGGATTTGAACAGCCAACCTTGCAGGTAACACCCAAGTGCTCGACCACTGCAACCAGGGTTCCTTAAAGAGAAATGTCCCACAATGTTAAAGACCTTCAAGGTGTGTGTGTGTATAACTGATGAGGGCACCTCATTCTGCTGGCAAAGTCCGAATCTGAAGTCCTGTTCTTGTCCAAATGGGAGACCATCTGCTGTCCTAGCTCTGCTCAGACACACTCGAGGATTCTGTGGAGAATTTTATTAGGATATTTTCTTTTAATTAGTCACCCTGACTGTCAAAAGCACTTATGTACCGGTATGTTGAAAGATTCTCTTTTCTCCCCAAGCCCGTGCCACTCAATTTTCTCCTCGGCTTCTTCCACGGTAATCCTTGTTCACACTTGAAGGCATTCATTTCTAGAGTTCTGGCGATCAGTGGAACTCACTTATGCCCACATGTGCAGACCACGTGTACGTGCACATACGAGTCTTGAGAAACGTGTGTATACACCTGTCAGCATGTGCACACGCAAACCAAGATGGAAGGGGGACATCCATGTCCTAAACCCCAGGCCTCTAGAAACTATGAACTTGGATAAATGTCCATAGTTGTAGAGGGGCTCCAAGCGTTTTGTTCATAGGGTGGCTGTGAGTTGTGCTTGACTCGAAGGTAATCAACAACAACGATGCTTGGGAGAGTTCAAGGTCAGCGTAAGAAAGAAAGAGCCTCAACAAGTTGGATTGACCTGATGACGGTGACAGTGGATCCAAGTGTGTTGGATGACGCAGGACAGGGTTCAGAGCCATTGTTTACAGGGTCGCTAGGAGTCAGAGACAGACAACTCGATGACACTTAACAAGAAAAGAACATTACTGTGTATGCCCTCACACTTCACCTTGCATCTTTCTTTGAAAATGAAGCCCACGTTGCAATCCAAATCGATAGTCGCTGACCCTGAAGGGTTTCCGAGGCTGGGAAACGTTACTGAAGTAGATGATCATGTCTTCCTTGGGCTGGCCAGTGACTTTGAACTGCAGGTCTTTGCGTTCCCAGCCAAGCACTTGACCGCTGTGCCACCATGACCCTTGTTTGCGGCTCTAAGTCTAGGTTACTACTGCTGCAGCTCTGAGTTCCCAGTTTAACCCATAATGACCACGTGTGTCCATAAAGAACTCTGAGGACTGTGACCCTTCAGAGGCAGGTCTTCATCTCTCCCTCCCTGGGTGTCAGTGGGTGTGTATGGAAAACAATCAATCCTTCCAGCTACCCGCTGGTTGCCCAGACATCTGCACCATCTAGAAACTCCTAAATATATCCTAGACGAAGGTTCTCTTCATTGTTTGGGTTTCCCTCCCCCTTCCTTGAATGTATTTAATAATGTAATTACTCATCCACCAACGAGAAAAATGTGGGTTTCAGTAGGCGTCCACGCGCCCTCATCTTTCTACACGTAAGTATGTACGATCGATTCCACAAAGCAGAGTTGCTGGGAAGACAAATAGCTCTCATTTTAAGTATTAATCCAGAACACCCCAATCTCCTTCAATTGATCCACCTCTAACAGGGTAGGAATGTGCTCATTTGGGAGCCTCTCCGGTAACGGAATTTCATTTCGCCACTCAGCTGGGTCAATGCAAAACACAGACAAAGACAAAGGAAGGAAATTCGTTTTTGAAAAGGGAATGTGCTGTTATTCATTTGGTTCGCCAAATTTTATAAAAATGTCACGTTTCTGTTATGTGTCAAAGAGTCACAAATGACACCAAGTTGACCCTCCAGCAGGATGTCACAGTTAAGAAATTATAAAGGGAACGCCCATCTTTCTTCCACGGAGGAGATGGTGAAGTCAAACTATATACCTGCAGGTTGGCAGTGCAATCCTTTACCATGAGGCCACCAGAGGAAAGTGCGTCTGCACTGGACATGATGCCCTTTTCAGAGCTATCTATGTGGGATATAACGGATAGTGGTAAGTGGTAAGATCACACAGGAATATTAAGGTCAATGAGTTCAAACAGCTCAGAGGAGTAGAGGAGGGGATGTTCACAAAACTCACAGAATGTAACTCAACTGTTGTTCTTAAGTGCTGTCCATCTGGTTCTGGTGCCCAGTGATCATATGCAGAGGAGAACCAAGCAGTGCCAAGTAATGAAGAGCCCACTGTCAGGCACTATGTCCACCCCTCTCTTTGAAGGCTGTCTTCTCTTGTCCATCTCCTTCACCAAAGCATGATTTATCTTCTCCAAGAACCAGCACAGCCTGAGAGCATTCCCAAATAAAGTCTCACCATCTCTACTCTTCAGAAGCATTCTAACATGACGTCTTCAAACACAGATCCACTCACTCTTCTCAAAGTCCATGGTATATTTAATATGCTTCTCCAACACCATGATCGAAATCCATCCACTTTTCCGTCTTAGACACTCACAGTCCAGCTTTCATTCATATCCAATTGACCACTGAATTGTTCATGTAAAAAAAAAAAACAAAACGTTGACCTGGGGTATGTTCCACTGTACAGGTTCGTAACAGTTGTTGTTATTATGTGCCATTGAGTTGTTGGTGATACATAGCGACCCTATGTACAACAGCCCTAAACTTTGCTCCGTCCTGCGCCAATCGCACTGTCTCTGACACTCCCATCCCAATTATCCCAGTCACTGAATCAATCCACCTCATAGAGGGCCTTCCTCTCCTGCGCTGTCCCTCCACTCTCCCAAACATGATGTCCCTCTCCAAGGAGCTGTCCCTCCTTGCACATGCCCCAAGTATGTCAGACGAAGCTTCAGAATCCTTGCCTCCAGGGAACATTCCGGCTTCACCCTCTCCAGGACAAACCTGTCTGTTTTCCTAGCAGTCCATGGTCTATTCAACACTCTTCTCCAGCACCATAGCTCAAAGGCATCAAGTCTCTTTCTATCATCCCTACATATGTGTTGCTCATTTTACACGTAGCTCGAGAAATGGACCAAAATGCCAACGGAAGGCATTTCTGTTCCTCCACGTCGTCTGTCTTTCTCTGTGCATGGAGCATTCCAATTGACTCAACTGACCTTATTCACCAAATGCCACGAGAGAATGAAGAACTCTCCATGCTTCCACTCTCTTGTTCCCGGGGAAGCTAATTCTTCACAGTCCACGGCAGGCCCAAGGACGAGGCCTCCATGTTCCCGAAACAAGCCTCGGAGATCCCAGGAGACTGACACTCAGGAAAGATGTGGGGTGCACTCGGTGCATTAGGGAGTAGGTTTCCTACATGACTTCTTTGGAAAGGTGCTCAGTGCTTCCACAGCAGTGGGTGGACACTAAAAAGGAAATCAACTTTTACTATCCTGTAAGGGAATTGTGTAATATCGTGGTTATTATGTGCCATCAAAATCAAAGCCCGCTGACAACCGTAAGGTCCCATCCTCACCAAGACTGATTTGCCTGAGGCCATTCTTGCAGTCAGTTTGTTACTTCGTCTCCCTGGGGGTCTTCCTCATGCACCGGGGACTCTTGCTCTCTACTTGACATCCTTGTCAAGGACATGTCCAAAGTCTGTGAGACAACGTTTTATAAGCTTTCAACTCCAAGGAGCACCAGGGATGCACATTTCCCAAGACACGTCCATCTGTCCTTTGGGCAGTCCATAATATATTCTATATTCATCACAAACATCGTAATTCAAAGACATCACTTCCTCCAGCGAAGCTGCCAGCAATCAGTAGCCTCATTCCTGAAAGTGACAGCTTTCAAGACTTTAAAGAAAACTTGCAGCAAATTTGCCAAGTACAAGGCATCCTTTGATTTCTTATTCTTCCTTATCTGTCATCCAACTTCCACACACTCAAGAGGCACATGAAACGAAGCCAGTCTTCTCCTCGCCATTTGAAGAACAGCATTAATTGACACTTTTAGGTCATGAAAGGTGTCCTGGTTGTAAAGAGCATGATGTTTTTTGGGCTGTTAGCTAAAAGGCGGGCAGTTCAAATCCAACAGGTGCTCTGAGGGTATAAAGATGGGAGGTAAAGATTTGCAGCCTTCTACAACCAAGAGAAGATAAAATAGATGAATGGGACCTTCTAAGAATCAAATTCCTGTGCACATCCAAAAACTTCTCCAACAGGGTAAAAAGGGAAGCCACAGACTGGGAAAAAGCCTTTGGTAATGACATATCAGATAAGGGACTTATATCTAGAATTTATAAAATACTTGAGCACCACAACAAGATAAAGGTAAATAATCCAATTGAAAAATGGGCACAGGATGTGAACAGACACTTAACCAAAGACGACATTCAGATGGCCAACAAGCACATAAAAAGATGTTAAAAATTCCTACCTCTAACAGAGATGTGAACTATGAGATATCATCTCACCCCAGTCAGAATAGCAAACTTTAACAGAACAGCAAGCAACAAATGATGGTGAGGTTGTGGAGAGACTGGAACCCTTATTCACTGTTGGTGGGAATGTAAAATGGAACAACCACTGTGGAAGGCGGTATGGCGCTTTCTCAAAAAGTTGCAAATAGAGATACCATTTGACCCAGCAATTCCACTACTGGGAATATATCCCAAAGAGACCATAACTGACATCCAAGCAGATATATGCACACCCATGTTTATCGGGACACTGTTCACAATAGCAAGGAGTTGGGAACAACACAGGTGCCCATCAAGAAATGAATGGACAGAGAAGCTGTGGTTTATTCACACAATGGAATACTATGCTGCATTGAAAAATAAGGAACTCATGCAATATTATCCAAAATGGGTGAGCCTGGAGGACATCATGCTGAGTGAAATATCTCAGTTGCAAAAGGACAAATATTGCATGGTGCCACTGCTGTAAAATGGGACTGATATCAGGGTTGGGGTAAGATTGAGAAAAACTGGATAAATTGTGTATACTGCACTGAACCAGATGAGGGAGTGAATAATTTAAAAGCGATGTATGATAGGGTCTTATGGTTATCACAAGAGCGCACAATTAAGGTTGCATAGTGGAATGTACTTAGGGAGGTGGGAGGGGTGCGGGGGGATTGTGTACCAGGGAGGGAGTCTTTCTTTTGCTTTTGCAAGAGAGGAGCGAACTGGGGGGTGGGGGGAGAGGGCTGGGCAGGGAGAGAAGTGCAGCAATGAATGAATGGAAATCCAAATTCTCTGTAAATGTTCATTAAAATAATTAAAAAGAAAACAAACCACCCACTCATACTATCTCTGTTATATGTTGTTGTTATTGTTGTTATGTGCCGTCGAGTCACTTGCAACTCATAGCGACCCTATGTACAACAGCCCTAAACCTTGCTCTATCCTGTGCCAATCGCATTGCCTCTGACATACCCATCCCGATTACCCCAGTCACTGAATCAATCCACCTCTTAGAGGGCCTTCCCCTCCTGTGCTGTACCTCCACCCTACCAATTATGATGCCCCTCTCCAAGGACTGATCCCTCCTTACAACATGTCCAAAGTATGTTAGACTGAGTCTTAGAATCGTTGCCTCCAAGGAGCCACCCGGTGGGAGGGGTTCGGGGGGATTGTGTATCAGGGAGGGATCTTTCTTTTGCTTTTGAAAGAGAGGAGTGAACTGGGGAGGGCTGGGTGAGTAGAGAAGTGCAGCAATGAATGAATGGAAACTCAAAATCCCTGTAAATGCTCATTAAAATGATTAAAAAAAACACTTAAAAATTAAAAAAAAAGAAAAGATTTGCACCCTGACATGGGGAGAGGGATTCCTTGCAGAGGGACAACATGCTTGGGAAGGCAAAGGAGAAGCAGACCTTCAAGAAGGTTGATGGACACACTTAGGACAGCAATGGGATTGAGGGTGTCAGAGATTGTGAAGATGGCACAGGAGGGAGGGCCGGAACCAGCTGGACAGCAGCGTCTTGTCTGGGGGTGGGAGGGACTGTTGTTAGGGGCTGTCAAGTTGAGCAGGGCTCATCGCGAACAACAGACATGAACCATCCTCATGATTTCTGACACACAAGAGGCCACTGCCACAGTCACTGTGTCAGTCCATCAAGACTGAGGGTTTTCCTCTACTTTGTTAACCCTCTGCCTTCCCAAATAGAATGTCCTTCTCGAAACAGTAGCAAAATCTCAAAGCATGTAAGAGGACACTTCACTATCCTTATCTCCAAGCAGCACTCTGGTTGGACCTTCTTTAAGACATATATCTGTTTGTTCTTTTGCCAGTCCAAGTACTCTTCGACAACATCTCAATCATCTCCTTCAACAGCACAAAGGTACTGCTGAGGACTTAATAAACGGCATTTTGCAACAAGTTTTAGAGATTGAGATGAAAAAGTAAAAAATGAACGTAAACTTTCTGTGCACTCAAGCACAATATTTACTACGTTCTTTGTAATGCTTGAATCAAAAGAAACTTCTTCTTGTTGTTATGTGCCCTCAAATCACCCGTCACTCGCCGCAAAGCTATAAACGACAGCTCTGAACCCTGCTCTATCCTGAGCCAGTCTCACTGTCTCCGACACACCTACCCTCATTACCCCAGTCACTGGATCAATCCATCTCATCCAGGGTCTTCCTCTCCTGCTCTGTCCCTTCCAAACATGATGTCTTTCTCCAAGGACTGGTCCCTTCCGGCCATTTACCCAAAGCTTCAAAAATCCTTGCCTCCAAGGAGAAGCCTGCTTTCACCTTCTCTAGGATAAAATAGTTTGTTCTCCTGACAGTCCATGAAATATTCAATACTCTTCTCTAGTACCACAACTCAAAGGCATCGATTCTTTTTCTGTCATCCTTAGTCTGTATTTCACCCATGGTGCAACTAGTTGATTCAAACCATGTGCCTCTGGGATTGCAGTACAGCTCCTTACCACTAGGCTACCAGAGCTCCATATATACTAAGGCGATGCTTTGCACTGGGAAAATCTGCAGGTAGGGACCTCTCTAAATTACTGAATAGTAATGATGTCAGTTTGAAGACAAGGGTACTTCTCATTCAGGACATGGTCTTTCTGATCACTTGCTATGCGCATGACAGCTAAATGATGAATAAGGATGTTGTTGTTGTTATGTGCCATCAAGTCATTTGCGACTCATAGCGACCCTATGTACAAAAGCCCTAAACCCTGCTCTATCCTGTGCCAATCGCATTGCCTCTGACATACCCATCCCGATTACCACAGTCACTGAATCAATCCACCTCATAGAGGGTCTTCCCCCCCTGCGCTGTCCCTCCACCCTCCCAAACATGATGTCCCTCCCAAGGGCCGGTCCCTCCTTACAATATGTCCAAAGTATGTCAGACGAAGCCCGAAAATCCTTGCCTCCGAGGAGTAGCCTGGTTTAACCCTCTCCAGGGTGAATCTGTTTGTTTTCTTGGCAGTCCATGGTACATTCAATACTCTTCTCCAGCACCACAGCTCCCAATTCTCTGAGGAATAACAAGTGATTTCAAAGACCATGATAAAAATAAATGCACCTCATTGTTGGTTCCTAATAAGGATATTTAGCCCTGATTGCATCATGGTTCAGAGCGCCGTCCTTCTACCCTCCCAAGCATGATGTCCCTCTCTGCGGACCTGTCCCTCCTTGGAACATGCCCAAAGTAGGTCAGATGAAGCCCCAGAATCCTTGCCTCTGAGCTGTGGAGTTGGAGAAGAGCACTGACATCTTATGGATGGCAAAATGAGCAAATGTGTCTTGCAAAGGGTGTAGCCCAAGGGTTCTTTATAGAGTCAAGAGTCACATACTTTGGTCATGTTGCTAACAGTGGCTATTCCCTGGAAAGGGACATGATGCTGGCAAGGGTTGAGGGTCAGTGAAGGAGAGGAAGACCCTTGACTCGGTGGTAGACATGGTGTCTGCCACAATGGGCTCTAGAATATCTTCAGAAAGACTGAGGATGGAACAGGCTAGAAGAGGGTTTAGATATTTTGTTCATGGGTGACTAGGAGTCAAACTCTATTCGACGGCACCTAACAACATAAATATATGAGTGTGGGTATGTATAGACATATACACGCATATATACATATGCAATCTTCTACATACTCCACTTTAAAAACTGCTTAGATTTAAGAATGAAGTTAATCTGAAATGAGTCATCACACAGTATTGAAATAGTAAACAGCTTCGCTTTCAGTACAAAAATATTAACTTAATGGATATGGGATAAAAAAAATGTGCATTTTCCTATGGTATTTAAGGAAAGCACTTTAAAAAAAGAAAAAGAAACCAACCGATGGTCTTAAAACATTTTACTGAAAAATAGTTCT
>NW_006400094.1:1095348-1103753 GCF_000299155.1 Elephantulus edwardii | reverse complement strand
TGATTCAGTGACTGTGGTAATCGGGATGGGTGTGTCAGAGGCAGTGTGATTGGCACAGGATAGAGCCGAGTTTAGGGCTGTTGTACATAGGGTCGCTATGAGTCGCAAGCGACTCACCGGCACATAACAACAACAACATTAAATGGACTTAGGGGACATAACCCTTAAGCATTAAAGGCGTTTCCTGGTTGCACTACTAATGGCCACTGCCCCTGCATAGAGAACGGGCCATTAGCTAGAACACACAGTCTTGGTCATCATCAAGTTCACGAGACATCATCAAGTCCATGAGACATCTACAACACGCTTCGGCAGCCTTTCTTTGGTCATTTCAGAGAGGAAACTGAACATGTCGTCAACAGCCTCACAAGGCCAGGTACTCCTTATCTTTGCTCGGATTGCCCCACCTAATGGGGCTGCCATCTTCCCTTGCACCCCAATGTGCACAGCCCCGATACCACACTGTGTGTCCTTTTGCTCTTATCCAGTACAGAGCTCTCTTCTACTGGCTCCCGGAGAACTCAGGATGGAACAAAACCTCTCCTCCCCACCGGGATCCTAGGCAACCTCACAACAGATACAGACAAGACTCCGAATGTCAACAATTTCACTTTACTTGGATCCCCAATCAACAGGCTTGGCACCAGCAGTCAAGAGAGTAAAAGATGTTCTGTGCTGGGAAAGTATGATGTCAAGGAAATCTCCACAGGACTCAGGAACAATGATGCCAGCTTGAAGAGGTACGTGAGCCGGAGGCAAGCTATGGGCTTTTCAACTACATGCTATGCACAGGAGAGCTGGACGGTGAATGAGAAGGACAGAAGAAGAACCAACGCCTTTGAGTTGTGGTGTTGGAGAAGAGTACTCAACATGCCACGGATGGCCAAGAGAACCAACAGCTATGTCTCAGAGAAGGTGGAACCAGAATGCTCCTTTGGAGTTAAAGATGGGAAGCGTCATCTTACAGACTTCTAGTACTTTTGTAGTAGAGGCTATACCTTGGAAAGGGACATCACATTTGGAAAGGTGATGGTGAAAGGGAGGAAGACCCTCAACGAGACGGATGGACGCAGTGACTGCAGAAGAGTGTCCGAGATGATGAGGATGGCCCAGGACAGAACGGGGTTTTCAGATGTGTTTGTCATAGGGTCACTATGAGTCCTACGTGACTCGACTGACCCCTAACAACAACACCACCCAAAGAATGAAGAAATCCCTCAGAGAAGATCTCACCGGCATGTCCATTAAAACTGAGCACCATGAACCATTTGTTTACTCTTGTTTTACATGCTATCTGGAGAGGCAAGCCTACAGAAGAAGAACTTCATGATTAGGAAAGCAAAGTCAGTAAAAGTGAACGGACGTTGGTGCAACCACTGTGGAAGGCGGTGTGGCGCTTTCTCAAAAAGCTGCAAATAGAGATCCCATCTGACCCAGCAATTCCACTACTGGGAATATATCCCAAAGAGTCCATAACTGACATGCAAGCAGATATATGTACACCCATGTTTATCGCAGCTCTATTCACAACAGCAAGGAGTTGGAAACAACCTAAGTGGCCATCAACAAACGAATGGATAGAGAATCTGTGGTATATTCACACAATGGAATACTATGCTGCATTGAAAAACAAGGAACTCATGCAATATTATTCAAAATGGGTGACAATGGAGGACATTATGCTGAGTGAAATATCTCCGTCGCCAAAGGACAAATACTGCATGGTGCCACTGCTGTAAAATGGGACTGCTATTAGGGTGGGAGTAAGACTGAGAAAAACTGGATAAATTGTGTATACTGCCCTGAAACAGATGAGAGACTGAATAATTAAAAAGCAATGTATGATAAGGTATTATGGTTATCACAAGAGTCCATAATTAAGGTTGCATAGTGGAGTATACTTGGGGCGGTGGGAAGGGTGCGGGGGGATTGTGTACCAGGGAGGGAGTCTTTCTTTTACTTTTGAAAGAGAGGAGCGAACAGGTGGGGGGCAGGTAGAGAAGTGCAGCAATGAATGAATGGAAATCCAAATTCTCTGTAAATGTTCATTAAAATTATTTTTAAAAAGACAAATAAAAAAATAGATACATAACAAAAAGAAAAGTGAAGGGACTTCTCCAAGCAACGGCGAGACACCATCCAAGCCATCTCTTGGTGACCCAAGGCAAAGAGAAGCTGCGTTCATGTGGTTTCCAATGGTTAATCCTTTGAGAATAGATCACCAAGTGTTTCTTCTGAGGTGCCTGGGGGAAGCTAGGAACCTCTTCCCTTTCATTTGTCACTGTACTACGTGCCCTCCCCAGGAAATGGACACTCATGTCCTTACAATTCTCCAACAAAGCCCTCAAAGATCCTGTCCCTCTCTATTAGTTCTTCTACTTCATGACAAGCCCTTCTTCCAAGACGTACTTCCACACTCAAGCTTCATAAACACGATACCTGAGAAAATATCATATTCTTTCTTCCCTGAACCATCTCCCACCTCTCCTATTGTCTTCTAGCTCATCATACCTTCAGGTCAAACACCACCTTGCGATTCTCAAGAGGGGCTCACAGACACAATGGTCACTCTGTCACCGTGCACTCTGATACTGATTAGGACCTGCTATTATACCTTCGTTTGGCTGCTCTGCGGAAGGGTGTGGATCCCCGCTGCTCCCTCGACAGTTTCCATGACAGTGCTTGGCGGACGACTTCACACCATCCATGTCCTCTTTATGTGTGTACCGTCAATCGGATCTGCCTGATACAGGAGGAGATTGCCCGTCTGGTGGATTTGAACCGTGTACATCTAGGATTGCGGTGCAGCAACTTGCCATTAGGCCACCAGAGCTCCCTCCATGTCCTCTTTATCCTCTAACCAAAACTCAGCAGAGAGAGTCTCATATCAATGGTGGTTGTTAGCTGCCATCAAGTTCACTCAGGCTCTAAGGAAAACATGTGAGAACCTTGCCCTATTGGCTAGTCTCACATTCTACAGCAGCCTCAAGCACATTGCTAAAGTCACCGTGTCACTGCATCTCATGCAGAGACGGCCTCTTCTCCTCCGACCCTCGACCGTCCTCAGCACCACGTCTTTTCTACAAGAACTGATGCCTCGTGACACCACGCCAGCTCGAGAGTTACGCAGTGCTCGTGGAATGACTCACTAACATGAAAACGGCTCTTGGATAATCAAGGCTGAACTGCCGCCTACGCACTGACTACCTCACACAATCATAAATGCACGTCTCAAAAACCCTTGGCCATTTGGCAAGAACAGAATCCCAATCGTTAGATGGAGTATCGGGGATGACGGTAACACTGGAAACTCAGCAGTAAAATAAATTCACAGAAAGATATTACGGAATCCCATTTATTTTATAAGCAAATGGTAATGGAAGAGATGTTCAATAAATGTCAGTAGTTAAAGATGGGTGATGCCTATTGAACGGAACAGAGCTGAACGCTAGCCTGTATTTTGAGGATAATGTCTCTTCATCATTGCATCTCTCTGTCCACTTTCACAACTTCTTCTATGACTATTTTTTTTCTGGTGGTGGAGTGTACAAAGGGTTTGGTTGTTAAGACAAAGACTGGCAGTTCAAATTTACCACCCAACCTAAGAGGAAAAATGGGCACCTTCTTGCTGGAAAGACTCACAACCTTGTCACAGGTACTGATATTAATTTATTGGGTTCTGACAGTAAGGCAGCAAAGAGCATAGAAATAGCTGAAGGACAATTCATTGGCTTTGTAAACTTCTACTCAAAGTACAGTAAGAAACATTTAAAACACATAGTTGAATGAAAATTAAACTGGCTTTGTAAACTTCTACTCAAAGCACAGTAAGAAAAAAATGAAAACACACTGTTGTTGTGTACTAGGGAGTCGGAAGTGACCCATGGCTGACCAACCAGCGAGTTTTCAGAGACAGTCAATCTCATGGGAAGAGACCGTCTGTCTTTCTCCCATGTTAAATCGAAATGTGGTTGATGTGTACCACAGAGACAGAAAAGACCCGTAACTGACCCTCTGGCACCATCCTTCTCCCAGTGGCCTCGAACTGCATGGCTTCAGGACTGCAGCACAGCTTCTTGCCACAAGGCCACCACACCAAAAGATTCCGAGTCTCCAAAACAAGATGATTGATCACAATGCGTTAGAATGAATTTCAAAGCAGTGGTTTTGGTGCTTGGGGGTTCTCTCTGTTGAAATGACTCTCCAAGTAGCAGAAAAAAAAAAGAAATCAAAGTTGACTATTAGCTGAAAGGTAGGCAGCGGGACATCACCAAGAGGTATCGCAGAAGAAAAGCTTGATGATTGCTTCCTGCATCCTGCACCTTGCAACCCAGCAAGTGTTGAAATGCCCTCATAGTGACAAGTTACAACATCTTGCCTGAACCACCAGCCATCTGCAAGTCGTTCACCATGGTGGCTCATGTGCTCAGAACGATGCTGGAAGTTAGGTCACTGCTATGACAAAAACCAGCAGGTTCCTCCCCCCCTCACCCCGGGTGGACACGATTCAGTAGAGCTTCCAGGCTGAGATACATGAGTGATTTACATTTGCAGACTAATTACATAAACCCTTGTAATGTCCAGTGTCTTGCTGGAAGCTGGACCCCCAAGGTTAGAAGCCCCTAGAAGTCCAAACTGTCTGAAAGAATAGATTCAGGTAGACCAGCGAAAGTGCAAGAGGGCGCTTGATTAGGTAACATTGTGCTCTGCTGTCCATGGGGTTTTGACGTCCACGAGTAGGGACTGACTTGATGAACAACCAACAAGTCTGACTAGAACGTTCTTGAGAAGCTAGGGTGGGGACAGCCTGAACATCTTGCACGCTCTGGACATGGTATCAGGAAGGGACCAGATCCTAGAGAAGGAATGATGCTTGTTCAAGGAGAAGGTTGAGGAAAACCCTCAATGAGGTGGACCAAGTGGCTACAACCATGGACTCACAGAGTAGGGATAGAGAGGATGGTGGAGGAGATGGCAGGGTTTTGTTCCCTACAAAGAAAACCCTCTTCAAGGAAAGGGAACTGTTTCTAGACTCATGCAAGTTAAGGAACTGTCCCAGGCTCATCTCACTGCAATGTGTTTCCAGACATGTTGATCCAGGGACATACTCGAAGCACCCAACAGTGAGAAAACCAGATGAGGCATGTTCCCTGGCCAAGCACATCCCCATCAGAGCTGGCACTGGGGCACAGGAGCAGACAGCTTCCAAGACAACCACGTATCGGGGCAGGAAACCCTGGGTTGAAGCGTGAAAAGGCTGGTGGACTTCTAAAAGGACTCTCAAAAGTCACAGCTTCTAGTTCTTGCTGCAAAGAAGGTACAAAGAGAGAAACTGCAAGCATGCCAGGTTTCCCGAAGCATTGCCAATCCAGAATCCAGGTCCGAACACACTTGCAGAAGGAGATCAAACAAATGGGTTGGCCAACAACTACAAATCACAAAGCATCTGGGCTAACACAGCTGTTGGAGAGAGAACAGGAAACAGCTGTGTGATTTACAGCCTTTGAAAACCTTCCAGAAGGGTCAGTGCTGAGTTGGTGTCAACGTGAGTACAATGAGTTTGACCGTGACGGAATTGTAAAAAAAATAATGAAAGGAAAGAGAAAAGATAAGTGCTAGTCTTAAGTGGTTTATAGATATGGCCCTAGAGCAACTAACTGTATGAGATTAAAAAAGTAGAACTGTCCCAAGGATAACACGCAGAGGAAATAAAATAGAAAAAGAACAAAAAAGAAAAGGTGAATACAAATGGGAAATATAGGTAGGGACTGGGTAGAGTGCTGCTACACTATGTTGATTGTTATGTACCATTGAGTCGGAACCAACCCATGGATAATCACGTGGGTGGAGACTGCCCATCCTTCTTCCAAAGAGCAGCTGCTGGATTCGAACCACAAGCCTTCGGGATTGCAGCAAAGTTTCTTGCCATTAGGCCATCAGGTTTGCAATCGATGTCACAAGGCAAGAATGTGTGTGAACTGTAAAATACAAACACAAATGGCTTTATAGAGTTTCACCTCAATCACAATAAAAAGTTTCACAAAAGATAAGCAAGAGTCGGGAAGTTACTAGAACAGACTAGGAAGATTTAGAGTAAAAATAAAAAGAATAGGAGCCAACACAATATTTGTTGACAAGTTAAAGAGCATATTAGATCCAGTAGAAAATACACAGAAGATATATCTGAATTTTTAGTTTTTTCATTGTTGAATGTTTTCTTTTTTTTTTTTTTTTGTTTCCTTCTTGAAGTGGCTCCTCACCTGTCTTTTTTTTTTTAATTTTAATTTAGTTTATTTTTCATTTCAATGAACATCTACAGAGATTTTGGAATTCCATTCATTCATTGTTGCACCCTTCTCCCGCACAAACCCCTTCCCCCTCCCCCCCTTTGCTCCTCTCCTTGAAAAGCAAAAGAAACATTGTTGAATGTTTTCTTTCCCCTCCCCTCCAGTTTTCCAAATGTACACTTTGTCACAGATCCTTGTCATAGATACAATGCCTAATCATTTAATTCCTTTTAGATAGTTCTTCCCCTCATCTGTTCTAATGCAGTGTTCTGAATTACCTATCCAGTCTCTTTAATTTTGCTCTGCAGCCTTGCCATGTCGGTCCTCTTTTGTAAAAGCAGTATTATGCTGTATTTGTCCTTTTGTGACTGAGATATTTCACTCAGCACAATGTGCTTGCAGCTCTCCCATCTTGTGGAATGTTTACTAGTTCACAGTTTTTCAGTGCTGCATAGTATTCCATTACGTGGATGTACCATATCTTTTCCATCTGTTTGTTGATGGGTCAGTTATTATTTTTTTAATCAAATAGCACATAGAAGCAGAAGTGAACAATACAAAAAGAAACCAAGGGACTGTTGTGAAGAGAATGCCTGTAACCCTAACCCTAAGCCTAACCCTAACAACACATAATACTAACAATAATAAGTATGTGTATATATTTATGTGTGTGTACGTACGTACGTATGTATATGTTGTTGTTAAATGTCATCTACTCATAGCAACCCTATGAACAAAAGACTGAACCCTGTCCTATAATTAGAGTTGTTTCAATACATTCATAGAGTTTCCAGAGGCATGCTATTTAGGAAGTGGATGCCATGCCTGCTTCTAAGCCTGTCTTAATCTGGGTGCTTCACCAAACACTGTCCACCATGGGTAACCATTATGGCATTTGACATACTGCGTTCAACACCACAGCAACCCCAAGTTACCTCAGTACAGCAACTTGACAGACAAGTGTCGTACCACTTCGAAGAACGTTACTATCAAACACAAGAGTGTTCCAGCCCAGAGCTCACTGTAGGCTAAACCCGATCTGATTGTGAATTAAAAACACACAAAAGGACGGTACACACACACACACAAAATCCTAAGAAAAAAAAAATTTAAAACACACACACACACACACACACACAAAAACCCAACCAAACAGTCCTCACACAACCCTCACCCCCAACACTCACTTTCATAATCAAGGTGCCTCAAGGAGGGAACAGACTGAAGACACAATATTTGGGGAGGAAATCCCCACCATTTTCTAAGGCCATTCAAAAACTGATTGAAGACTTGAATCCAAAGTCTCAGCAAGTACAGGAAAATATAGATCAAACAGAACTGATATATACACGTACCGATGTAAAAACACACGTTGAATAAATAGCAAAAGTAAACAACAGAAGTCCTGTGTCACAGCCTACACCAACAGAAAACTCAGCGAGCCTTATAGCTCGCTTCCTAAAAGGCCTCCTGAGAGCTGCAGGATGCTGGGTAAGCGATCCTAAATATTCAAGAGAAAAATTCAAAAAAAACCTGGTGCTTCGCAAAATTCTCTGCCCTGATTGATCAGAAAAGCTTCACACCCAGGGAATCTCACTCTTGGACAGCTACCGGGGATAGAATGGGGTGGAGGTGGGAGAGACATTAAAATTAGTAAGTAGATAACAGACATGGTAAATTGGAGGAAAGGAAAGGCAATACGTAACTATAAGAGTATCACTTAAAAATGGGTATTTTTCTGCATACTTCCCCCTGCCCCGCACACTAGACACGGAGAGACATAGAAGGATGAATGAAAATGAGAACCATAGGGAGAAAATGGGAAATCTGAAATTACACGAGCGATACTAATATTCTATGACAAAATGTGTATAAATGATTGAATGGGGGGGAAAAGTAACACCTATTTGCTATATAAACTGTTAGTCAAACCAGTTTATAAATATTAAAAACAAGGGAGCTCTGGTGGTCTAGTGGCAAGAAGCTGCACTGCAATCCCAGAGGTACATGGTTCAAGTCCACCAGATGCTGTGCTGGAGAAGGTGGGGCAATCTCCTCCTGTACCAGTCAGATCGGATTTGACGGTAGACACACACAAAATAATAAAATTTAAAAAAA
>NW_006400094.1:1090036-1095119 GCF_000299155.1 Elephantulus edwardii | reverse complement strand
TCAAAGTCCTTCCTAAAGATCTCATGAATTTGATCACAATGGAAATCACGTAGCAACAGCCAGACAAGTCAGAAATTAAAGCAGGTAACAAAAGTCATAGCAAGAAAAAAAAAATAAGTAGCACCCACAGATATTTATATCGAGAAAGAAAACTAGGGCGAAACGCCCAAAATGAGTAAGCAAAGCATCCCATTTTTAAGATCCTGGGGAGGGGAGGGAAAGAAATGAAAAGAGAATCAGACTGAAAGATGTTTTAAAAAGCAATGGGGAACCGGCAGAGTGTGGCATGTTGACACGCTGCAAATTATGTACAGCACGGCACCATTTGTGGAGCCACTGCAAAGCTAATTCACTGGGTAAACATTTGCTTAAGGCACAACACAATGGGAACTGAAGAGAAGGGAGAAGGGAGAGAGAGAGAGAGAGTAAAAACTGAGACCCTCCACAGACTGCCTGGGAAGCTCTGGTGCCAGGGAGGTGAAACCAGAGGTGCTGGTTCAACAAGGTGCAGAGAGACAGATGATGGATCTAGCTACACACATAGAACGTGCTGGAACTCTGGTCTGTGGCTCTGGACGCTTTCATCGATAAAACCCAACAAAGATAAAATCTAGAACTATTTTCATCTTAACTCAGTAATAGAAACATTTTTATTTGCCATTATTTACCTTACATTGCTTTTTACAACTGTTTTCATTTAATACTGGTTCGCATACACAATTCATATACATTGTATTTTGTTTATATAGTGTTTCACACATTTCTCTATCTACATTATGTTTCATAGTATATTCATTATGTTTTATAAAATGTATCACTATCGATCAATGCCTACCATTATACCACCTTTTCAGGTCTGAACTGGAGCTTTGCTAATTCCTTCAACCCCTGAATCTGCCCACAGAACACTGTGATCTCGAGATTTTGGAAATCTCTGCCTCTCTCTCTCTCTCCTTTCTCTTCTCTTCTCTCCCTTCCTTTTCCTCCCCTTCCCTCTCCCCCACCCCACCCCATACACACACATCCAAAGAAAGAATATTACAACAGGCACAATCTCTGTTGCGCTAAATGGATTTAAGCATTAACAGAAAGGCTATTTCCACAATTACCAAAGAGATGTAGCCAGACTCAAATACAGCACTGGTTTGCAGGAAGATGCCACTTAGCCAGGAAGGGACAGAGCCTTCTCGTTCCGTGAGTAGAAACGTTAGCTGAGAAGAGGGACATTTAGCCTGTCAGGTCAGTATGACCCTGATAATAAAACCAAGGACACGGGCAAAATGCACGTAAAAGGCACTGTCTCTCATGAATCCAAACTCAACCATTTTTACCCTAGATACAGTGGGGCATGTAGTGAATGGCTGGAATTGTAGTCAGTGGTGGTGGAGGGCTGAGGAGACACCATGGGAGCTGTCTCATCCCCCTCCAAGAACAGACAAGGCAGGGGGTATCAATTCCACATGGACACTATAGCCTCCCTCTACCTCCCAACAACACGCTTGTTCAGGAGCAATTCTAATCATCTTCCTCAAGCATTTCCTTTGTGGTGTATGAAACCAATATAATTGCCTTTTTTGTGAAATGGGAGAGCCTGGTTTCAAAGGGAACGCAACGGAGCCAGAATTGCCAGACGGAAGAAACAAGGCCAAGGGTGTGGTCATACAGAAATGCAGCCACTGGTATTGACACCAGCGGGCTGCCCCACCTCGGAGCTTCCAGATGACTGGCTATTTACTTCGAAAAAAAATGAGCGGCGAGCTCTGGTAGCCTAGTGGTAAGCAGATGCACGGCAATCCCAGAGGTGAGCGGTTCAAATGCAGCAGCCGCTTTGCTGGAGAAGGAGGAACAATCTCCTCCTGTACCAGTCAAATATAATTTGATGGTACACACACGCACACAAATAATAATAATTTTTTAAAAATTAGCCAATGGAAACCCAATGGATTATAATACTCAAAATGAATATTATGCAGCATTGTGTTGGAAGACGAATCCTTTAATTTGAAAGGCACTAGGGCTGAAAGAATGAGCTCAAGGGTGCCAAAGATTGTGCAGTTGGCACAGAATGGGTCAATATCCCCTTGATGGGTTATGGTAACAACAGCAGAAAGAGCTAGAGTACAAACAATCCTACAACGTTTACATCTCACATCATCCTTAAAAAATTTCTTCTGCTGTGTATGTGTGAGAGAGAGATGCTACAGCACTGCTGATAAACACACCAATATTTCCCTCCCATTCCAGCTTGGAAACACACTTCTCCCAGGGTGTGTGTGCATGATACAAATCTTGCCTTCTCCGCCTGCTATTCTAAAACCCTTGGAGGCAAGTATTTAGAAGAGAATAAAGAGAACAATATGTTAGAAAAGCCACAGGTAAACTCACAGCATGAAGAACTCCATGCTGTGAATTCCTCTTCCCTTCAAAAACTTACACACCACACCTTTTAGGGGGAAAAAAAAAAGAATTCCCCAACAAATCCAGCCATTTTACAGGAGAACTTGCCTTTTCACAACACTCTTCGAATCACCTCAGCTGAGTTAGTTGGGTTAAGCTTTTTTGAAACCAGGCTCTGAGTTGAACCTTTCATAACTGCATTACATAACAATAGGGGCCACAGTTAAGCGCACAAAGGCATTGCGACTCAGGAAATCATCTGAGAAAACGCCATTTGTGTCTGTTCAACAAACCCAAAGGCACAAAACCCCAAATTCTCACTTTGGAGTGGAATTGTGTTCATAGTGACTGCAAGATAGAGGAGACCTGCCCCACAGAGCTACCCCAAAGGTTTACTGAAAAATGCTGCACCGGCAAAGAGAAATAAAGCGGACCACAATCAAATATGTCTGCACACAGTACATGAGAGGCAGATTTAGAGACATTACACACACACACACACACACACACACACACACACACACACAGTCAGTTAGCTACCTCCGAGAACTGGCTTGCTGGGTTTTGAAAAACTAGGACCTTGATCTAGCACATCTCGGTCAACTGGTACAATACTGAGTTCATGACGCGTACACGCTAAAGCAAGATTCGAGAGCAGGGTCTGAGGTCTTAATAGTTTGTGAACAGCCACCTAAGAGACAACTGTTGGTTTCGACATGTTCAGGGCAAACAGTCTACAGGAACACTGATGACGTCATCAGCTCTGAGATCAGAAATAGTAGATGGTGCCCAGCTACCCCAACTGGTAATTTCTCTCAAGACCAAACTAGGTGGATTCTCAGAAGAGAGGAGAAAGACAAGCAACAGAACTGAAATTATTTTTAAAAAAACGTAGACAGACTGGATAAGCAGAGATTGCAGGAGCTCTGAGATTTCTACCTTTCCGAGGTCCTCTTGAAACCGCAACTTGAAACTGTTCACCTCTAAGTTAAATTAACAGGCTCACTCAAAAAGCAATAAGGATCAGCTGTTGAGTCCTGTGCTGTTTTTGAAAAAGCCATCCTAGTATGAGAAGACCTCTTGTTTGTAGAAAAAACAAATTGATCAATTTGGGGTAAGGTAGCAAGAAGAATGTAAATAAAACAAACAGAAAGGCCGTTGACATACTGTGAAGAATTGAAATGATGCCACAGCACAACGTGTTTAAGAATCACTGAATGGGAATCTCCACTGCCGGGTTACATTTCACAGAACACGCAGTAAGATCTTATTTGGGAAAACGTTTCAGGAACGTATGTGTTCACAGCCAATTAATTCTGCCGTACCAAATCGGCGTTTTCCCAGCTCAAGCTATCAATGACATTAACCGCTGCAAGTCTGTGTTTAACAGAACCGGGCAAAATACGCTTCCGGATCTTCTCCACAACTTTAGGCAGCTAGTTCCTGATGGGGGGAGTGGGGAAAAAATTTAGCCAGAACACTGGTGCCCCAGGCTGTCTTAGTTGACTCATTAATTTTTAAATGTATTATAGTTTCTTACAGGAATTGATTCTCCTAGCATTTCAGAGGCTCCCGGCGCAAATTCAAGAGGCTCTCTCTAGTGTTGCTGTGTACCATCAAGTCAGAACAGACCCGTAGCTGACCCTGCAATTAATTTTCAGAAGCTGTAAATCACAAAGGAGGAGATCACCTATCTTTTGTCCTGAGGAGCAGCTGAGGGGTTTGAACCACCTGTCTTGGGGCTGGTAGTGTAACTCTTTACACGCTCGGGCACAAGAGCTTTTAGGCTGGCTCTAGGGGAAATGCTGCTTTCTCTTTCTGCACTGAGGAGAAAGTACTTGCTTCCTTGCAGTGTCTGTGGGTCCAGCCAGCATTCCTTGAATTTTTCCATATATCCTGGGATCAGTTTTCCTTGGGTCTACAAGGCTCTGGATCTGCTTTAGTCCTGGCTTCCTTTTTGGGGGGATACCAATGACCCTCTCTCTGCTCACCTGTTTCATCTCTTTTATATCTCATCCCATAGATTGCATCCTGTCTTGTAGCCAGAAATGCCGTGAACTCTGCCCCATGAATCCAGCGGAGGTGAGCATTTACAGGTTGATGTTAACAGCCCACAATGCACAGAAAAATGACCTAATCCTGGGAATCAGGGCTTAGCCAAACTGACACATCCAGTCGAGGAATACGACTTAAGCCCTAACAACCCATAAACCCAATGCTACAGAGGTGGTTCCTACTTATAGCTGATCCTCTCTCTGATTTCTGAGGTTGTTACCAGCATGGAAGGAGACTGACCATCTTTCTCCCATACAGCAGCTGGTGGATTCGAACCACTGGTTTAACTGCGCAATCTATTATGAAGTATGCATTCAAATCTTCTGCACATTAACTGGAACCAGAGAGGACTCACCGGAGGTAGGGGGGGGGTGTATGTAAAGGCTTTCATGGTTGGATGTTAACGTAAAAGTGGAATGCTGAAGCCCATTCAAAGGTCTGATGTTTTATTTCTAAAAACAAGGAAATCAAATAGTTGTTGTTTATCGTTGAGTCCAAACCAATCCTTAGCTGACCCTCCAGTGGGTTCTCAGAGGCAGTAAATCGCAAGAGAGGAGACTTCTCATTTTTCTTTGGCAGAGCAGTTGGTGGATTTGAACTGCCTACCTCTGGGATGGAAGCACAATTCTTT
>NW_006400094.1:1076003-1089473 GCF_000299155.1 Elephantulus edwardii | reverse complement strand
GTGCATATATCTGCTTGGATGGCAGACATGGTCTCTCTGGGGTATATTCCCAGTAATGGGATTGCTGGGTTAAATGGTATCTCTATTTGCAATTTTTTGAGAAAGTGTCACACCGCCTTCCACAATGGTTGCACCATCTTACATTTCCACCAACAGTGAATAAGAGTTCCAGTTTCTCCACATCCTCACCAGCATTTGATGCTTGCTGTTCTGTTAAATCTTGCTATTCTGACTGGGGTGAGATGATATCTCATAGTTGTTTTGGAAGCACAATTCTTTACCACTAAGCCACCAGAGTTAACGACAATGAGTAGAGGTGTTTTGGGTTACTCTTTCTCTGGCACTGTTAATTCACCTTAAAATGGATTAAATTTCACTGGGGTGTGTGTGTGTGTGTGTGTGTGTGTGTGTGTGTGTGTGTAGACAGACAGACAGTCAGAGAGGAAGAAAGTTACACAAATGTTCTTATCTTTCGATCACATTGTCCCTGTGAGTTGCCTACGATTTGACAGCATTTAACAACAGCAGCAGCAACATACAGAGAGTAACAGACTCTTTTTTCTTTTTTAGAGTAATACACTCTTAATGTTTCTGATACATGGAGAAATGCCAGACATTGTCAATGATTTCATGTATTACTTGGATCCACAATCAATACCCAAGCAAAGAGCAGTCCAGAAGTCAGAACCCATGCTGCACTGAGAAAATCTGCTGCCAAAGACTTCTACAAGTTTTAAAGAGCAAGGATGTCTTTCTAAAGACTAAGGTTCTTCTGACCCAAGTTGTGGCTTTGTTAATTGCTTCCTAGGCATTTGAAAGTTGGACAAGGAATAAGGAAGAGTAAAGGAGAATGGACACCTTTAAGTTGTGGTGTTGGAGAAGAGTGCTGAATAACAGATGGACTGCCCAAAAAAGCCCCCAAAACACCAAAAATGCAAATAAGTCTGTCTTAGGGGAGGTGCAAGCAGAGTGCTTCTGAGAGGCAAGGATGGTGAAACTTCATCTCACTTCTTTTAGTGCATATTCTCAAGAAGAACCAATTCTTGGCGACGGATATCATGCTGGGAAAGGTGGAGGGTCAGAGAAAGAGGAAGAGTCTCAAGATGGATTGTGGCGACCACAGTGGCCTTGAGAATGACAGAAATGGTGAGGATGGGGTGAGACAGGCGTAGGTTCAGGTGTTATTCACAGGGTGACTATAAGTTGTCATCAGGTCAATGACCTCTCAAAAAAAAAAAAAACCAGTGCGTGGCATTTCTAACAAAACAATGCACTGTCTAAACGCAGAGTCAAGAGAAAAAGCTAGCTTACTGGTCAGAGAGAGGATGACGGACACCATACATTAGAGTCCTCGGTCACCCCTCAACTCTGGAGGCTCAACTTTTAGGCGACCCGTAGATCTATAAAATGATTGATAAGACTGGGAAGGCTATCATTCCTTAGAGCAATCAGTTCTCTAAGACAGAAGAGGAGTATTTTCTTAGGAACAAAGCTCAGAAGGATGAATGGAAATGTTAAAAGCAACTGGGTGAATGGAGAAGGTACACACAGGGAGGGAATGGGAAGGATGTTACACTGCGGTGACTGTCACAAAATGTGTATGCATTTTTGACAGGAAACTCACAGAGCTATGTAAATCTTTATCTGGATTGCACACAAAAATGTTAAAACTATACATATTTTTTTTAAACTATACATATTTTACAAGTTGGGATGAGATTGCTTCACAACCCAAGCAGCTTCCACCAGGAAGATGCAGTAGTTACAGGAATGAAGAATGTTTTCTATGTATGTCCCTCTGGGGTGGAGTGAGGGATCTGGGATAGAAGAGTCTTTAAATGGCTGTGACTATCCCATCGTGACAAAAAGGAGAGCAGGATGCAGTTTATTGAGGACAGGTTATAGATAGAGAATGACAGATGGCCGTGGGCTGTCCGTCTGTCGCCCCTTTCAGCAAAACGGGAAGGGACAAATTCAGAGGCACTGTGCTGTGCAAACGTGCTTATTTTGAAATCTGTTTTCTAGAAAAACAAAATTGCAGGTGGGTCTCGGTGTACCTCTGCCTGGAGATTAAAAAAAAAAAAATCCAATTTGAAAGAAATGCTGAGGGAGAATGGCAAGATATGAGGTCAATGGTCTTCTGTGAAATTATTGTTGTTGTGGACCATCAAGTCAGAGCTGAGCCATAGCTGACCCTCCAGTGGGTTTATCAGAGGCGGACAGTGGTCATCCTTCTCCCACGGAGCAGCTGGTGGATTTGAACCCCAGCAGCGCAGACTCTGGCTCCAAGTGGATGCTTCCGGAGACTTCCCAATGCTGTAGAACACATGCAGGAAGGAGACAGCAGATCTTTCTCACTGGAGGCTGCTGACTGGATCCGAACCACTTACCTTTGGGTTGGCAGCACATTAGACCACTGGAGTACTTGTAAAATAGAACATCGATGCAAAATTGATTTATGAAGAGTGAGTGTGTGTAAGAGAGAGAGAGGAGAGAGAGAGGAAGAGGGAGGAAGAGAGGTGCAATACAGAGAGCACATGCAATCAACTGCACCGGGAAAATCTATTGTCAGGGACCTCTCCAAAGTGCTAAAGAGCAATGATGTCAGTCTAGAGACTAAGGTGTGCCTGATCCACACAACAGTCTTTACAATTAGAAAGCTGGAAAATGACTAAGGATGACAGAAGAAGACTCGAGGCCTTTCAGTTGTGTGCTGAGATGAGTATTGAACATACTATGGACCTCCAAGAGAACGAACAGGTCTATCGTGGAGAGGGTGAAACCAAGTTGCTCCTTGAAGGCAAGGATTTTGAAGGTCTATCTCACTTACTTTAGACATGTTGCCAGGAGGAACCAGTCCTTGGAGAGGGACATCATGCTTGGGAGGGTAGAGGAACAATGCAGGAGAGGAAGACTGTGGATGGAGATGGACTGACACAGATACTGGGGTGATGGGGTAAGTGTATTGGAGTCAGTGAGACTGACTCAGGACAGGGCAGACTTCAGAGCTATTTTTACACAGGGTCACTATGAGTCACAGGCGACTCAACAGCACATAACAACAGCTGAGTAATACAGTCAAACTCAAGCTCATTGCCTTCAAGTGGGAAATGACTCATAGCTGACCTTCCCTTGGGTTTCTGAGGCTGTAAGTCTCATGGGACGAGGTCTCCCACTTTCTTTTTTTGGAGCTGTCGGTAGACTGAAACAGCCAGAAAGGGAAAACTTTTCAGTCACCAGCACCACGCCCACCAGACTACAGCACTCAGAGTTCTCTCATCATCATTCAAAACACAAATACATCATGGATAGTGTGGGGGCTGTGACTCCTAGGGACCCCCAAGGTGTCAAAAGTAGAAGTGAGGCCGGAAGGATGGTCAGGGGCTCACTGTGGCTCCGTCGACTTCCAGGCTGTTCTTCTAAGGTATCAGGGGATGGATTCAAACTGCTACCTTGCAGGTAGCAGGGAAGCATGGGAAGCCCACAAAGCAGGGAGCCATGAAGAGCACACAGTCCAGGCTTCTTGGAGAGGGGGGTCCACTTGCAGCGAGTCTCATGTGTCATCACTGCTGTGTGCTGTGCTGTGCTGTGTGTGTGTGGTGTCCCCACACCCAGTGCCTTGACAGATCAGAGGAGAGATCTCCCACAGGTACGACCTGAGCCCATTTATCGGCAGATACCAGCACAGAAGCTACCTTTTACAGTCCCAAACTGCTCTTGCTTCTTTTCTATTTCTCCTCCTCCACAACCCATTTCCATCTTATGAATCAGCAATTTATTCCGAGAATCAAAAATACTTGGAAATCCAGAGAGGCCATGATTTTGCCAAAAAAGAGAAGGAACACATTTTTTACCTGTTAACGTCCTTGAGACCCTGGTTCGCAGAGAGCTTTTACTATTTTATTAATGAACAATCTATGTATGGTATAAGTTCATAAACTGGGCTCGAGGTTCAGGCACACTTCCTTCTCATAAGAAAAGGCTTAGTAATAATTTTTTTTTAAAAAAACAAGCCTTTGAAAGACTAAGAAGCACAGCTGTATGCTAACATCCATTGGAGTTGTCAGGAGAGCGACAACCGGTTTAAGCAGATGCTTTAACTGTTGTAATCTAGTAACACCAAATCGTAGATTTAAAAAAGAGTACTGATCCTCATATAGGTCTTCAGTTATTGCCGAGATGAAGTCCCAGGGTCTCTGTGAGTTGGAATGACCCACTAGCAGTTAGTAACAGTAGTAACGGCCATCATTATGAGCTGCATCTCAACATGAAGATAACAAAGCTCTTCACCTCTGGAGCAAAAGGCAACATGATGAGGTGGAGAAAGGATGGATGTGATGATCAAGGATTTCATTTTTCTTGGATCTACAATCAACCCCCACGGGAACAGTAGTCTAGCAATCAGAAGTCTTGTGCTGTTAGGGAAATGTATTGCCAATGACTTTTCCAACGTGTTAAAGATCAAGGATGTTCCTTGAAAAGACTAAGATGGCCTTGATGCAAGCCATGATGTTTCCAATTGCTTGCTATGCGTCCATCAGAAAGCTGGACAATGAGTAAGAATGATGGAAGAAGACTAGATGCCTTTGAGCTGCAGTGTTGAAGAAGAGCACTGAACATCCCACGGACGGTCAAAAGAATCAACAGGTATGTCATGGAGAAATTGCCGCCAGAATGCTCCTTGGAGACCAAGATGTGGAAGCTTCAGCCGACACACTTGGAGCATGTTGTCCAAAGAGCCTATTCCTTGGAGCGAGACATCATATGGGAAAAGATGTGGGTTAGAGAAATTGCGGAAGACCCTTCACAAGATGGCTTGACACAGTGACTTTAACAAGGGACTTGCGAATGATGGAGAATGGTTCAGGATATGTCAACTTTTGATCCGCTCTTCCTACGGTTGCTATGAGGCATAGTTGACTCAACCATGCCCTAAAAATCAGAACAATGACGCTTAACAAAGTAGAAAACCTCATGATTCTCCTGAGGAGGGGATGGTGGGTTTGGACCCTTCACCTTCCACTTAGCGCTGTGCCACTAAAGAGAAATCAATATCTCTCTCTCTCTCTCTCTCTCTCACACACACACACACACACACTGCCACACACCCTTGATGAGATTTCCAAAGCTGTAAATCTAACCAGGACCACACTGCCTCGGATGGATTCAAACCACCAACCTTTTGATTCACAGCCTAACATATACCAAACTACCTGAGCTACTTCTGTCTGTCGGCTGTAGTTCCGTGGACTCTGACCCACCGTTGACGCCAGGTGGACACCAGATCTGAACCCTGCCCTATTCCGACAGATCCTCACCACGTCTGCCAAGCTCAAGGCCACTGCTTCAGTCACTTGGTGCATCCGTCTTGTTGGGGGTGGGGGGTGTCATCCTCTCTTGCTGACCATCTACTTGAAATGCGCATGCAGAAAACCTAAAGATGTTCTCTGTGCGCAAATGCAGGTGGGTTCATCAGTTTTTAGCATTACAGGGCACTAAATGAATAATTAATGATACTGTTGTTTTATGAATAATAATAATGTTATTGTTAGGTATCACAGAGTCATAATCATACAGATATGACTCATAGCTGCCCCTCTGACACGTTCCCAGAGACAGTTACTCACCCAGGAAGAAGGTGCCTATCTGTCTCCCGTACGGCAGCTGGCGGCCTCAAACCGAGTCCCTTCGGGATTGCAGCACAGCTTCTTGCCACTAGGCCACCAGAGCTCCCTACAAATTACTGTTATTGTTGCTATACTATTATTGCCTAATTGATGTTAACAGGGAAATAGATGATCATCTTCCTCTAACTGCTTTTTAATCCCAGCACGATCCTTTGAAATGGGTCTCAATAATCACAGGAGGGGTCTGTCAACACGCTCACGTGACAAAGCTCCTCTGACAGGCTGAGCAATGGGAGGCGGATGGGCAATCTCCTCCCGAGTGATTCATTGCCTCTGAAAATTCGCCAGCAGGTTAGCTGTGGGTCAGTTCTGATTTGACAGTACACCACCACCACCACCACGACAAGCACATTGTTTGATAGGATGATTTTCTCAGGGTTAGTTACACACCATCGTACAGGGATGTTACCCAGATCCAGGTCTTCAAAGGCAAGGAACCTGTGGAGATGACTCCACGTCCTTTGGAAACAGAGGATGGGACTCTTGGTTGTGTCGGAATCAGCAGTGCCTCGGGGTGACGCCGTGTACGTCACAGTGACACGCTGCAGGTCCAGTGTCACCTGGATGACAGGCGCAGGCCGAGGCCGCTAGGAAGGCTGCTGTGGCATCTGCCCCATGGAGGGCTCTGTCAACCGGATGTTGGCTCCTGAAGACACTGCTGCTGGTGAGGGAGCTTGGCATCCCTGCTGACCCGGTGACTACTGGGCACCACCACTCTGAGGACATCTGTGATCATCAGGCCACATGTCCATCTGTGATCCCAAGTGAACCAGAAGAGTGAGGGCTTCAGGGAGGTCTCTGAGACATTTCCAGAGCTAACAGACATCAATCAACGCTTATGGTCAACAGCAACCAAGGAATCAAAAGACGCACTGTACGAGACAAGTCAGCTGTCAGGGGCCTCTCCAAAGTTCTACAGAGCAAGAAACACACTTTAAAGACCAGATTCAAACGATGTTGTATTCAAGTGATTCCCAGGCTCCTGAAAGGCAGACAAGGGATAAGGCTGGCTGAAGAAGATCGAGGCTTTAGAGCAGTGGTGTTGGAGAAGGGCACTGACTATCCCATGTGCCCTGGACTTCCAAAAGCACAAACAAACCTATCGTGGAGGAAGTGCAATCAGGGTGCTTCTCAGAGGCAAGAATGAGGACACCTGGTCTCACGTATGTTTGGCAGATTTTCAGAAGATGCCAGTCTTTGGCCCCAGCGTGACGGGAGCATGGGGAACAGCAAGACAATCACCCAAAAGAGTGGCAGACACACCGAGCGGGCACACGCTGCAGGAAAAGCAGCAGTGAAAGGTTTTCTCCACGCAAGATTGCCACAAGACCCTCAATAGGATTAAAAAAAAACAATTAACAATCACTATGGATTAATAAAGTAGATCATGCCTGTGTTATGGTGGCTTGTGTGTTGCTGTGACACACGTAGTGATAACAAAGGGATTTCACAGTCAGGCTGGGTCACCCACAGTGGTCAAGTTACACAGCAACGCTTGTGAGCAGAGATTAACCAAAAGGACTGGTGATCAATGACCCAATATGAACCAGTAAAAAGCCAAGTGATGGTCGCCAAGGTTGATGGCTAGAGAGATGGAAGTCAACCGTGTCTGGGATGGAATGCATTCACGTGTGACTGAAGCTATGATTCATCCCATCCTGCTGGGAGGGATGGACAGAAGCGTGTGTGATGCCTACTCTGCTGACGGAGCAATAGTTGGGGGTGGAGAAGACCGAAGAAGAATAGATACCATTCAATTACGTGGTGTTGGTAAAAAGCTTTGAACAGCCCACGGAATGTCAAAAGAACAAACAGATAGGTCTTGGAGGAAATGCAGCCAGAGAACTCTTTAAGAGGCAAGGATGGGGAGACTTGGTCACATGGTCAGGAAGGTCCAGTCATTGGGAAAAGACATCATTCTGCAAGAGGTGGAGAGTCAGAGAAAGAGAGGGAGACCTTCAGCAAGATGGACTGATGCAGTAACTTAACGGTGGGCTGGACAATGGTGGAGAAGGAGATGAAAGTATAGAATAGGGTGAGGTTGATCAGAGGGTCACGACCAGTCATAACTAACTCGATGGCTTCAAACAACAATCAGAATTGTCTTATAATGTTGCTCATATGCTGCTATGATGGTATGATATTTCCTATCATATCTCATAGCTCTATATCATATATATCTATGTGTGTCTGTCTGAATATCTGTCTGCTCTCTGTCTCTTGCTCACGCTCTCTTGTGTGCTCTCTCCCTCGCACGCTCTCTCATGCTCACTCTCTCCCACAAGCTCTCCCTCACGTGCGCACTCTCTCTCGCTCTCTCTCCCGCACGCTCTCTCCCTCGTTCCCTCGCACACACTCTCTCTGGCACAAGCTCTCACTCTCTCTCCCTCACGCACTCTCTCTTGAGCCCGCTCTCTCACACTCGAACTCTCTCTCACACGCACTCTCCCTCGTGAGCGCTCTCTCCCTCTCACTCTCTCTCTCCCACAAGCTCTCCCTCATGCGAGCTCTCTCTCGCTCGAGCTCTCTCTTGTTCTCCCCCCTACCTCTCTCATATCTCAGTATGGCATCCAGATGAAGAAACATTTGACCATCTCTTTGCAGAAATTAGCAAAAAAAAACCACAAACAAACCAACCCAAAAACCTAGAAATCACAGTATCTGCCTATGCAGTTGATTGTGGGGACGGCGAAGGACTTGGCCGCATCTCCATCTGCAAGGTATGGCGTTGCCAGGCGATGAGTTCAATTCAATACCAGGAACCACCACCACCAAAACATGTCAGAAAAAAAGCAACGTCAAGTGAAAGAGCTTCATGGATTCTTTCAGACTCAGAACACCCTTCATCTAGCTTGATCCCCTCTCCAAGTAGAATAAGGGAGGGAGGAATATGTGCAACAGTGAGTGAAATTTAAAAAAAAAACAAAAACCACAAACATGACAAAACGCAACTCTCTCAGACAAACACAATTAAATTCCATTTAACCTCTAATTTTCAGCGGTTTCTAAAGTTAAAGATGTTTCTTAACTGTCACCCCTGATGTTTTGACAAAGTGGTACAGGATGTTACATGAGGTCTGAGCGCCTTGTAGGAAGGAGAAAAAAAAAAATCAAAAAGCTCTCCATATGACATGCTTAAACTTAAGCAGATCCCTTGGGGATGAGGGGACAGCACTGTAAATATTCATTAACTATTCAGAGAACAAGGTGGTACTTTGTTGATTAATAATTTGTCTCAAACGAAGGAGAGCTGTGCGTAAATGTATAAAGATGGTTTCTCACAAATGAGGGATAACAAGACACTACCTGGGCACAAAAAACGAGAATGAATTATTGGTGGGGTTTTCCGCATCCATTTCCTGGATCAAATAAATACATGTCCAGTGTCCAGTTGTGTCAAGTTTTCTGTCCCACGTGACGATTTAAATGAAGTAGATGCTAAAGCCTGTTGCTGTGGGATGCGACCTGGTTGCTTCAGGCTCTGAGTAGTCCCAGCTGAAAGAGAGAGGAGCCTGCCCCACTACAAGGCTGTGTAGGGAAGAGTTCCCCATCTCTTTCTCCCTCAGAGATGCTGGGAAGGTTTGAACCACCAAGTTCTCTGTGAGCAGTCAAGCTCTAAACCTGGCATGCCACCAGGAACCTTAGACAAAGGCACGGCATTAGAGGATACCTCAAAGGCTCATGCTTGGACAGATGGAGCATCACAGAAGGCAAGGAAGACCTTCGAAGATAGGGACTGACACGGTGAGGGGAGCCAAGGGCTTAAGAAGTGCAGAGACATGAGGAAGGCACAGGATTAGGAAGGACTGAGTTCTGCCATCCATGAATCTGTTCTGCGTTGGGGAAGACTGAATGGCAGATAATAATAACAACACCTACACAAAATACATAGTTCACAGCAATGTCGGTCAACAATGAACAAGTAAACGGATGGGCCAAGACAAAAAGCTCTTGTACAGATAGATACTCTGCTTTCAGAGAGTGTATGTGGCCACCTTTATTTGTGGGGACCATTCCTAAGCGATGGGGGAGCCGGACACCCCCAACTCCTGAACGGTAGGCCATACACTGAGACTTCTTTCTGAAGGTCAAAGTAAGGATATGAGAGATCAATTCTATTTTCATATAGGGGAGGTCTTGTGTCTTAGTGGATAAAGAGATACCATCCCTCCCATGTGATTTACCGCCTCTGAAAACCCGCTGGAGGGGCCGCTAGGGGTCAGTTTTGACTCAAATGCAATGAGTGGGTGATTTCCATGAAGAAAGAGATGAAATGGTTTGCACTCATTTCAGATCCTATTGTCCAAGAAGCATCATCTGAATTCTTTCTTTTTCTGGTCCGCAAAATTTTCTTTTTATTCCACACTCCCCTGTAGTGCACATAAGTTTTAACTGAAAATCTGAGATGTGGTTATGGGCAATTGAGTCGTCACTAAAACTCACTGGGACCCTCTAGGTCTGGGTAGAAGAGCCCCATAAAGTGCTGAAGACTGAGAGTCGTTACAGCAGCTGACTGCCTCGTCCTGTCTGCTGACGCGTGGATGGGGCATGCAAACCGCTGACCCTTCAGTGTGCAGGCAAGCTCTTAAAATACAAGACCACCTGGACTCGGAAATAATTTACTGAACAGAAAGATCTGACAAGTGGGAAACAGTGAGCAAAGTCTTTATGTTTAAAGGAGATCAGCTTACGTTTTCACGTTGACTAGATATGGGAGAGACAGGAACGTCAAGAATTTACAGCTTTTCAACAGCCTTCAGATCCTCGGACAATAAAAACAGACCATTTTATAGAGCCTCTTGGATGCCTTGAAAAGGCTTTGGATTCAAACAGAGAGTAAGGATTAATCCAGGTTATAATATGCTTATTGCTTCTAAAAAAATAAGAGGAAAATGTGGGATCTACCTAACAGATGCGCTGGAAAAAATCCCTTCACATGTGAATTAATGTAGATTTGAATGGAATGAGAGAAACTTCTTGCCCAAGGAATTATATTCTCCACATTTCCAGGCTTTCTTTTGGTCTACTCTTCAAAGATATCGAAGACCCATAGATTTTTTTAAATGGCTTTTGACTAAAAAGCGCTCTCTCTCTCTCTCTCTCTCTCTCATTGCCGTTGAATTTAAACCAATTCAAACCTGCCAATAAGTATACAGAGGCCATAATCACGTGACAGGAGACTGCCCATCTTTGTCCTGCAGAATAGCTCTCAGAGAGACGTGACCTTCGGTTAACAACACAACTCCCTATCCACTAGGCCAGGAGGTCACCATAGGGACAAATTCAAATAAAGGGCTCAGCCTACACTAAAACCCACAAAATGTGTGAAGATGTGCCCTCTTTGTCACTAGGAGAGGCAGACTCCTTTGCAGTCAAATCCTGTGATATACCCAGAATGAGGCAAAGACCATTGTCACTGAGGTGAAACTTGGATTTCATGAAACGAATTCAATGCTGGTACTCATTGCTGATGCAAAAAGGTTTGCAGACGCTGTAAATCACAAAGCAGGAGACTGCTCCTCTTTGATCTGTAGCAGAGTCCATGAGGAGCTCGCCAACAAAAGAATATCTTTGAAGGGAGCTCTGGTGGCCTAGTGGCAAGAAGGGGCACGGCAACCTGAAGGCGCATGGTTCAAATCCTCCAGACACTCTGCTGGAGAAGGAGGGGCACTCTGCTCCTGGGCCAGTTGGATCTGATTCCACAGTACACAAAAAGAGTGGGGAGGGGGAAAAAAAAGGACTATATTTGAAGTTGATCTCTTTCCATAAAAAATGACAGACACACATGTGTAAATATGCATACACACCTACCCGTCCCACTGTAACTCTGAATAACTCGGAATGTGAAACACAAATATTATCTCGTTTATGTCTACGCGTCATGATTATAGGAATCAAAGGGAAGTAAATTAAACAGTAAAGCATATAATTCTTTTCTCAGCAAGCCCCAAAGTACCAGCCCATCTAGTTGTTGTTGTTGTTTTTTAATTTAGGTTGTTTATTTTTCATTTCAATGAACATCTACAGAGATTTTGGGATTCCATTCATTCATTGTTGCACCCTTCTCCCCGCACAAACCCCTCCCCCCTCCCCCCCATTTACTCCTCTCCTTGAAAAGCAAAAGAAAAACTCCCTCATTGGTACACAATCCCCCCCACACACCTCCCCAAACCCCACCCCCTAGCCCCCCATATAATCCACTCTGCAACCCTCACTGCATACTCCTACGATAAAAATAATGCCCTAAAATATAATACTTTTAGACTATTCTCTCCCCCATAGACCTCAATGCCGTAAACATATTTCATCCAGTTTTTCTCAGTCTTACCACCACCCCAATGCCAGCCTCATTCTACAACAGTGGCACCATATACCATTTGTCCCTTTATGACTGAGATACCTCACTCAGCATAGTGTCCTCCAGTGTCACCCATTTTGAATAATATTGCATGAGTTCCTTGTTTTTCAATGCAGCATAGTATTCCATTGTGCGAATATACCACAGCTTCTCTACCCATTTGTTTGTTGATGGGCAGTTAGGTTGTTTCCAACTCCTTGCTATTGTAAACAAAGCCGCGATAAACATGGGTATACATATATCTACTTGGATGTCATTTATGGTCTCTTTGGGGTATATTCCCAGTAGTGGAATTGCTGGGTCAAATGGTATCTTTATTTGCAACTTTTTGAGAAAGCGCCACAATGCTTTCCACAGTGGTTGCACCATTTTACACTCCCACCAACAGTGAATAAGGGTTCCAGTCTCTCCACAACCTCGCCAGCATTTGTTGCTTGCTGTTCTGTTAAATTTTGCTAGTCTTACTGGAGTGAGATGATATCTCACAGTTGTCTTGATTTGCATCTCTCTCAGGGCTGGGGATTTTATGTGGCTTCTAGGTACCTGAAACTCGTAGGGACCTACTAACAGCAGTCTGAAGGCCACCCTATCCTGAGCCAGTCTCACTGAATCCAACACACCTAATCGTCAGTTACCATGTCAATCGGTCTCATCCGGGGTTGTCTTCTCCTGTGCTGTCCCTACACCCTTCGGAGCACGATGTCCTCCTCCAAGATCCTGTTCCTCCCAGCCACACGCCCAAATTATGTGATTTGCAGCTTCAAAATCCTTGCCTCCAAGGAGAAACTTGGTTTCACCTTCTCAAAGACAGATCTATTTGTTCTCCTGGGGTCTATTCTGCAGCACCACAATTCAAAGGCATCGATTCTACGTCTGTCATCCTAAGACACTGATCTGTATTTGATTGTTAAAGGAGAAGCTATTCCTTAGAAAGGGACAGCATACTTGGGAAGGTGGAGGGTCAGCGAAGGAGAGAAAGGCATCCAATGAGAGAGAATGACACAGTGTCTGCAGCCATGGATGGGCTCCAGTGTGTCCGAGGTGAGGACGCAGGATAAGCCAGAGTTCAGAGCTGTTTTTCATAGGGTCACTCAGAGTTGAACACCAATCGACGGCCTTGAATAACATGAGTATATAGGACATAGACAAACTAACTCGAAAGGATTTCCAAGGCTCTAAATCTTTATATAAGCAGACTACCTCTTCTTTCTCCCAAGGAGCAGTGCTGGGTTTGAACCGCTGACCCTCTCCTGAAGTTGTGTATTTGAGAGACAAATGCCAAGAGAAGGAGCAGCTTTATCCCCAAGCAGAGATAAAGGCATTGTGGCAAGCATCAACTAATCCAAAAACATAGAAATTATACAAAGTATCTTCTCAGATCACAATGCCACAAAATTAGAAATTAATAACAAGAGAATAAAGGAG
>NW_006400094.1:1073944-1075565 GCF_000299155.1 Elephantulus edwardii | reverse complement strand
AAAAAGTTAACATTAGAATATTATGAAAAACTATACTCAAACAAATATTAAACCCTTGAGGAAGTGGACAAATATCTAGAAACACACAATCTACCTAAACTGACACAAACCGAAATTGAACATCTCAAGTGACATCCTTTAATGAGTAACACTGCGGGTCGAGGCGATGTGCAATTCCTAAATGATTTTGTCCACAGGCAAGTTCCCTAACTCTGTTAGCAGAGTGTGAACACTGACAATTCACATCCTTTCCAAATTTCTAAATGTCTCCTGCTCTCTAACTACCATCTTCTTCCTGCAAACCTTATGAATCCTGCTGATACACTGGTACTCTGGGGAGATGCTCTTGCATTAAATTGAGGAAAATAGTCCCTATAGGAAATGAACGCTTGTCTACATGTCTCAAAAGGCTGCAGTGTATAACCTTAAAAAGAAAAAAAAAAAGGCAACCCACTTTCTAAAGTGGGGTTTCAACTGTTAAGTGGTTTCTGGGCTAGAAGGGAAAAATGGGCCATAATAACGCGTGTGTGATGAAGGATGGGTGTTTTTGACGAGCGAGTTGCCGAGGGAGCCATTTAATAAGGCGGCATCAGGTAATGCAAGGAGGATGGATGGCTGGTGGGGCCCAAGAGGCTGTGGGTGGAAGGGTCATAACTCCTCAAAAGGTGTCGTGACTGATGATGGTGGCTTCAGGAGCTCTGGCAATCAGAGGAGGCAAGGCTTGGAGAAATGGATGACTCCTCGTAGAAGGACAAAACCACACAGGGATCTGGGAATACAAATCACCGCACACGTCTTCCTTCCAAAATGTATAAACGGGGCCACCTCCAAAACCGATGACCTTGATGTGCACATTTCCTTGATGAACACCTGGGTTATAATGGAGAGGCTAGCTGCAGGGGGGTAAAGCACCTGGTGGTACAGTGGTTAAGCACGCAAGTCTTTTTAAGATAAAGGTCAGATGTTTGAATTCACCATCTCCACATGAAAAAGGTGGGAAATCTAATCTCTGAATATGTGCTGGAGGGTCACTAGGAGCTGCCTCTGACTTGATGGCAAGATGGTGATGTTGAGCCACCAAAGCTACAGAGCTTCACTGACGTAGTCATTTAACTTCCCCAAGTGGAAATCCTTTGTGTATGGGTCTCTGTTCCTTGTGTGGACCACAACTAACATTGGTTAACGGTGAAAAGAGTAAGAATCACAGAACAACTCATTGTGCTCACGTGAAACCAAGAAGCTCTTGTCCGGACAGAACAAGGGGACACTGCCTGGTCTTAAATCAAGAAAGGTGTGCAATCATGGTTGTACACTTTCTCCATACCTATTTAAACTACACGTCGGGCAGTAAATCATTTCAGAAGCTGGATTTTAAGAGGAGGAATGCGGCATCAGGATCGGCAGGAGACGCATAAACAACTTGTGTTATGCAGATGACACAAGTTTGACGGCTGAAACGGAACAGGATTATGAAGTATTTGCTAACAAAAGATCAAAGACTCTAGCCTTCAAGAGGGATTACATCTCAGCATCAAGAAGACTTCAAGCTTAGTTCTTTCAACATCATGATCAAGGCTGTGTTCTCTACCCTGTACAGGATAGTAAGGAGTCTGCCTCCAAT
>NW_006400094.1:1071216-1072864 GCF_000299155.1 Elephantulus edwardii | reverse complement strand
GAAAGGAGGGACAATCTCCTCCTGTACCAGTCAGATCTGATTTGAAGGTACACTCACACAAAAAAATAATGACAAAAATAAAAGAGAGAGCACTGGTAGTTTAGTGGCCGAGTCCTTGCCCTCCATGCAGGCGATGTAGGTTCGACTCTTGGTCATTGCACTTCATGTCTGGCTGCCACTCATCTTCCAGGGGAAACCTTCCAGTTGCTATGATGTTGAACAGCTTTCAGTGGAGTTTCCTGATTAGGAAAAAGTTAGCCAATCTCCTGCGGAAAATCAGCCAGTCTGATCCAACGGAACCCAATGGATCACAACATCTAGATCTGCAAGAATTGATGTGAAAAATCAGGAGCAGGCCACGAGTCATTCTACTGGGCATACAATCCTCTTCAGTCAGGGGTGGACCTGAAGTACTGGAGAAGAGGATTGAACAAAGCATGGACTGTCACGAGAACAAACAGGTCTGTCCTGGGAAGGGGGAAAACCAGGTTACTTCATGGAAACAAGGATTTAAAGCTCCACGGCACATACTTTGGGCATGTGGCCAGGAGAAATCAGTTCTTGGAGAAGGACATCATACACGGAAGGGCGGAGGAACGGCGCAGAAGACAATGACCCTGGATGAGATGGAATTTTTCAATGACTGAGGTAATGAGAGTGGGATGCTATCCATCTCTTCACTATTGTAAATAACACAGCAATAAGCATAGGAGAGGATATATTTGTTCAGATGGCGGTGAGGATATATTTGTTCAGACGGCGGTGAGGATATATTTGTTCAGACGGCGGTGAGGATATATTTGTTCAGACGGCAGTGACGATATATTTGTTCAGATGGCGGTTCTGATTTCTTTACGGTATATTCCCCGGTAGTGGAATTGCTGAATCAAATGGAATTTCTACTTCCAACTTTTTAAGAACACGTCAAAATGTCTTCTGTAGTGTTTGCATTATTTTACACTCCCGTCACCAGTGAATAAAGGTTCCATTCTATCCACAACCTTGCCAGCATTTATTATTTGCCGCCTGGTAGAACGTTGTTGATACTGTTGTTGGAATGGTCAACTTTTTGTGTACAGGCAAAGCAACACAAAAGACTATGAGTTGGGTTAGGCACATCCAAGTTCTCTTTGTAGTATCTGTACCTTTTCACAACACTTTAAAAAAGCCTTTTGCAGTACATTCCCCACCCGCTCCAGTATGGCATTTTATTTCTTGACTGCTGCTTCCAGAGGCACTGACTTTGGCTCGGGTGGAGTAAAATCCTTGACAACTTCAAGCTTGTCTCCATTTATCATGCTGTTACTTATGAGTCCATATAAGGCTAAAACTAGTAACAGCCTTACAGTTGCATTCCTTCAATCTGGGGTGGCATTTATAGACCACTGAATGAGTTACAAAGAACCTCGTGAAAATGATTTTAAATTACAGGAAAAATTTTCACAGACTATGCCTTAAAAAGAAAACTAACTGAAACAAAAGATCTACTATCTTATGAGCTGCTTTGAGTTGAAGTAGTACTATTACTATACATCACCACATTTTTATTGTTTGACATGAAAGCATTCTAGAAGATTCCAAAGTATTTCTGCTGGGATTAGCACATGATGAAAACACTGCAATCTGTGACAGTGTTTCCCTAAAAGAA
>NW_006400094.1:1067508-1069746 GCF_000299155.1 Elephantulus edwardii | reverse complement strand
TAATAATTTTTTTTAAAAAAAAGAACATTGTCATGTCAACTCAGAGAGGTGAGGTCACACAATGAAAGGTGAGCAGTTCCAAACTATCTAGATGCACTACACAGGACAAAGGCCAGTTGGTGTACAGGAGAAAGAAGACCACAGGCGGTCCGATTCTACAAGGATGGCTGCCAAGGAAACCCTTTATGTGAGGATAATGATGATGACATTTTCAAGTCAGTTGTGAGGAAGTGTCATGCCATGGAATGACCAATGAGGGACAATAACTACAGAGATCATTCCAGAGATACAAAAACACGATTGGAAGACGGGTGGGCGTTACTGCCATGAAGATCGTTGGCAACCAGCAAGTCCAAATGGTGGTAAGCTTGTTGACTCCCACATTCCCTCCAGCATTCGGAGGTATGGAGGGACGGTAGGAGAGAAAATCTGGCAGCCTGTAGCCCTCCCTCTCTTCTAACATCTAGAAAGTGCCCCTTCGGAACTACAGTAGTCAAGGTACTACTGGTCCTCTTCTTGTTCTGACCTAGCCTCATCTTGTCCCTTCTCTGCTCCTCCTCTCAATTTCTTGCCCTGTTCTGAAATCACAACCAAAAGACAAGAGGTCTGTGTTGACGTCTTGGGGATGTCCATGGTGCTAGGACATATAGTAGGTCAAGTAGGTCCTACCGACCAATGTCTATCCTGTGGATTTGACTTGTAGCTGACCCTGGGTGTTAGTGCAATTAGGCTCAACAGGTTTTTCATTGGCTCACTTTTCAAAAGTAGAATGGAAGGACATTACCAGAGGTACCTTTAGGTGGGTATGAACCTCCAGTCTTTTGGTTAGAAGTTGAGTGTGTTCACTGTTCCCATCTTTAGTTGTCAGCAAATCAACTCTACCTCATAAAGAGAATATGGACAACAGATGAAACCCAGATCTACTTCTGTGCCATCCTCACAATCTCTGCTGTGTTCAAGCCCATGGTTGCGTCCTTCCCCACTCTATAACCTTCAGATACATAGGTGGCTCTCAGCTCTGGTGCACAGGTGCCGTCGGCAGATGGACCGATGAGAAAGACCTGTCCAAATGTCTGTTATTCTATCCAATTTCTCTCGGAGCTTTTTCTTGTGCCATGATCTCACAGGAGAAAGGTCATGGTGGGGAGCTGAGAGAGACACAGTGCCAGAACGTGCTGGTAACCTAAATGTCTAATTTGCGACTGAATTGATGGTACACAGGAAAGGCAGGCTGGCCAAATGTAAAGCATTTCTACCTCCCATGCAGCACAATGCAAACTCTGGAGGCGGATTCTATCGTCAGCACAGTTAACCCAAACTCGGCTATGTGCAGGAGATGGAGCTATTGGAGGAGAAGCCTGGGAACTCTCCTTCCATGACAGCGTCCAGCCTCCGAAACCCAAGGAAGAGTCCAATGAGGCACAATTGACTTGACGGCACAAATGACTTTTTGAGTTAAGTCCAACACACAACAGTAGTAGCAGATGTTAAATGTCATAGAGTTGGAGACAATACAAAGCAACCAATCGTATGAGAGAACACGGTGCTACTTGGTCTTGAATGCTTGAATCCATTGTTGCATTTAGCATATGAGTCCATCTCAGAGAGGGCCCCTCTCATCGTTATTGCCCTTCTGGCCATAGTAATCAAGAGGTCCTTTTCCAGCAAGTCGTCTTTCTTGATGGCATGGGTAAAGGAAGTGAGCTACCATCTCCCGCCATTCTTATTTTGAAGGACTCTTTTAAGACAAGTCCATTCCTTCTTCTGACAGCCCATGGTGCATTTCAGAGTCCTCATACACCCCAGAGCTCGAAGGTATTCCTTCCTCTTCTGTTGTCCTATTTCATCGTCCAGCTTTCATTTGCACAGGTGGCCAATGAAAACAGTATGGCTAAGGTCAAGCACACTTTAGTCCTCAAAGTGGTATCCTGGATTTCTCAAGCTATGAAGATCCTTCGATGTAGACTTTGTCAAATGCAATATACCCTTTGATGTCTTTGATAGGCCATCACATAGAGGCTGACGGGCAATACAAAGGGAATGAAACTGTTGACAGCTTTGCTGTGTTTTGCTTTTGATTTGCTCTCTCTCTCTTTCTCTCAGAGTCAGCCACAGTTTGTTATGATCCACACAGTCAAATGCCTTTGCATAGTCAATGAAGCACAGATAGACATTCTTCTGGAATTCTCTGCTTTCAGCTAAGATCCATCTCACATCAGCTACAATATCCCTAGTAAC
>NW_006400094.1:1049874-1065482 GCF_000299155.1 Elephantulus edwardii | reverse complement strand
GTTTGTCTATCGTTGAGGAAACACATCACGCTCACTCAAGAGATGTTATTGTTGTTTAGTGCCATCAAGTTTGACTTATAACAACCCTATTAACAGCCAACCTGAACTGTGCCCTATCCTGTGCCATCCTCACCATTTTTTAAAAACTTAAGTCCACTGTTGAAGTTGCCTTGTCAATCCATCTCACTGGAAGTCTTCCTCTCCTCTGCTGATGCTCCAACTTTCCAAGCACGATGTCCCTCTCCAGTGAATAGCCTCGCCCAGCTACATGCCCAAAGTATGAAAGATGAAGCTTCACCACCCTTGCCTCCAGGGATCACTCCAGCTGCAGCCACTCCAAGATAGAGATGGGATGCGAATGAACACAAAGTGAATGGGAAGACAAAATGTTGGAACGAAAAGCTCAAAGCATGAGTGGCTACAGTAGGACACAACCAAATGACCAGGTGAGCTAAAAACCCATGAATATTTAGGACTGAGAGATGCAAACACTTTTCCGAAGCCAAAACATGCAAACAGAAATATGAGAATGAGTTTTTGTCGTTACAGGCATTCAGAACGAGAGGACAACGAAGAACAATAGACTAGAAAAGGGCTCCATGCAGAACTGTGAATCTGTGGTGGTACACTGGTTAATGGTGGAGCTCCGAACGAAAAGGTTGGTGGTTCAAACTTACCTAGACACACTAGGGAGGCAAAAACACTTCCATAGCAAAGGGGATGCTCCCATCAAGATGAAAGCAAAGAAAATCCAATGGGGCATTTCTACGTTGTCCTGTACCATCCAATGACTCTGACTTGATGGCACCCAAGCATACCAGCATATGTAAGTAATAAAAGTTGAACATAGAAACTCTATATGATCTAACTATACTAGGAATGTATTCTAAGGAAATGAGAACTCAGACATGAATGGAGATTTGTACACTACTGTTCATACTGGGGTTATTCACCATTGCAAGGCCATGGCAATCTGAACGGATAAAGAAATTGTGATAAATTCACACGACGGACTACTCTGCAGCACTCGGAAGCAACGGTTTTGAAAAATACTAAGTAACTAGGGAGACACTGGAGATTATGATGCTGAGTGAACTATCACAGTCTCATAAGGACAAACACTGCATATGACCACTATTGTAAAAACAGAAGGATACCTAGGGAAACATGTACATGGATTCTAGGTGGGGGAAGCGGTAGGGTTAGGATAGGCAAGAGTGAAACAGCAGGGCTACATAGTTTGACTGAAAGAGAGTTTTAATTGATAAGATCCTGTTAGGGATTGAACAGTGTCCACCCCAATATACATCAAACCAAACACTTATTGCTTTCGAGTTCATTTCAACTCAGTGTGACCTTGCTGGATGGAGCGGAACTACTGCAGAGGGATCTGAAATCTGTTAATTTTTTTTTTTAAATTTTCCTACTAGTTTATTTACACAATTCAAATACAAATTTGAATAAATTCTTTCCATTTCCTTCACCTTCCTACCCATCAAACTGTACAAATCCTTTTCCCCCTGCACATCCACATCCCTCTGCATCCAGCCTCTCCCACCTTCTAGGATCCTTATACTCATCCTACAATAATAGTTTTATACAATATTTATCCTTATGTGTCTGAGTTAGTCCACTCAGCATAATACTCTCCAGTCCTTCCCAAGTTTGATACTAATTTACAAAGTTATTGCTCCTGCGTACTGCATACTATTCCATTGTGTGAATATACCATACTTTCTGAATCCATTCATTTATGGTTGGACATTTGGGCTGTTTCCATGTTCTTGCGATGGTCAATAATGCTGTTATGAACACTGGTGTACAAATCTCAGTTTGTGCCTCAGTTCTCATATTCTCAAGGTATAATCCAAGTAGTGGAATAGCTGGGTCATACGGAATTTCTATGTTCAGCTTTTTGAGGAAGCTCCAAACTGCCTTCCAGAATGGTTGCACCATTTTACAATCCCACCAACAATGTATTAAAGTTCCTTTCTCACCACATCCTGATCAACATCTATAACTTGCTGCACTGTTGAACTTTGTCACTTTTACTGGAGTGACACGGTACCTCACTGTGGTTTTGATTTGCATCTCTCTATTGCCAGTGATTTGGAGCATTTTTTTTTTCATTTGTCTGTTTACCATTTTGAATAACTATCTCTCTGAAAATTCTTTGCATTTCTTTTGCCCATTTTGTAACTGGGTTATCAGTCTTTTTCTAGTGGAGGCCCAGGAGTATTCTGTAAACTTTGGTTATAAGACTCTTGTCTGAGATGGTATTATCAAATGCTTGTTCCCAGTTTGTAGGTCTTCTTTTCACCCTGTTGGAAAAAGTTTTTGATGTGCACAGAGATTTACTCTTTAGAAGGTCGTGTGCATCAATTTTATCCTCTTTAGATTGTGCATTTTCGGTTGTATTTGGCAGTGACTTTATACCTTGGACTAACGGTTCTAAGCTTCATCCCAGTTTGTCTCTTAATGAACGTTATGGTTTTGGGCTTAACTCCCAGGTCTCTGATCCATCGTGAATTTATTTTTGAGTATGGGGTAAGATGTAGATACTGTTTTAGCTTTCTACAGGTGGAAGTCCAGGTTTGCCAGCACAATTTGTTGCTTTTTACTTCCTCATAGGATCGCTTTGATTTTCTTGTCAAATATCAGTTGACCACAGATAGCTGGATCTATTTCTGGGTTCTCAATTCTGTTCCACTGGTCTATGTGCCTGTCGTTGTACCAGTACCATGCTGTTTTGGTTACTGCTGCTGTGTAGTAGGTTTTGAAATCAGCAGGTTTTGAAGTCAGGGAGTGCTATGCCTCCAACCTCAAAATGTCTTCTTTTCTGACTGATACTCTCTACTTTTCCAAGGACCTTGTTTTTCTCCAGGGTCTGGTCCCTTCTGCATCAGATACTGCCTTGCCATTCTCACTCACAGAGGAACACTGTGGTGGTTTTTCTTCCAAGACAAACGTGTTCATTGCTCCGGTAGCCCAGACGACGTCCAAGATGCAGAACACACTCAATTTTCATTACCAAGATCACGTTGATTCAAAGGCATCAATGCTCCTTCAGACTTCTTTAACCCTCCACTATCTTTTGCATGCATATGTTGTTGCCGTTGATTGCCTTCAAGTCGAGTATGACTCATAGCGACCCTATTAATAAAGGCTTGAAACACCTCCACAACTATCAACACTTATCAAAGATTATCGAGGATGGTGTACTTTTCCAAGGGATTTGCTTTCTTCAAGACATTGTGAAAACATCTTTTGCAGCAGATTTAGTAACGTGTTATGCCCACTGATTTATTTGACTGCTCCTTCCACAGATGTTGACTGTGGATCCAAGTAAAAGCAAGCCCTGGACCACTTTGGTCATATCTTCATTGGTCAGGATGTTGCTAATTGGTCCAGTTAACAAACTCCTGTTTTCTTTATCTTGAAATGATGGTTATATGTGCATCTGGGTTTCTGTGTGTGTGTGCAAACTAGTGTGTCATCCGCCAATGGTCTGGCTGTTACTAAACTATGGTAGCAGTAGTTAAAATCCCACCAGGATTACATTACCAATGTGGACAGGTTACCGAGAAGTGGCCAAACTAAGAGAGAACAAAAAGAATGATCTAGAGACTCCCCTCTGCAAGTCACCCAGTGAAATCCTTTCAGACCTTGATCGAACAGGGTGAAACAAAGTTGGATGTCAAAGGCTGGAATTCCCTCAAAGCGTGTGCAGCTAGGGTCTCAAAACCGTATCAGTTGTCGTGAGGGTGACATATGATGAGGAAACAAATGGAAATTAAGGCAAAAAGGTTTTCTTCCATTAAATGTGACGTGATTATAATGCACATATTAGTATCTATGTTTTCAAGTGCGCATAGCATGCATCAACCTTGCAAAGTACATCAAAGAACAAACATGATACAGTTGCATCTTCTAAATCAATTTAAAAAAAACAACAAATACTAAATACAACACCACATGATTGATAGCTAATCTTAAAAAATTATTCCAGGTTGGGGGGGAGGGCTGGTCCGGGAGAGAAGTGCAGCAATGAATGAATGGAAATCCAAAATCTCTGTAAATGTTCATTAAAATTATTTAAAAAAATTATTCCAGGGAAAAGATCAAGACACTACAACCATACACACAAAACTACCTGACCGTAAAATTATAGTAAAAAAATCACAAACTGTAATTGCAGAAGAATGACACTTTAAATATCACAAAGAAAAACAAAATTGCCTCCCTCAAATAAAGATGCGTAAACAAGGTTAATAATGAAAAGTTCATATCTACCCAGATGGGGTAACAAGAATGACAGAAAACAAAAGAAGCAGAATCTGGGAGAAATCAAGCAAATCCGAGGAAGTCAGAAAAATCAGATACAAGGAAGATAAGGGTAGAAAGGAGAGGCACCCAACAATGGAGTTAATCACCCAAGTGCAAGCTAATGAAAAGCTTAAGTTACACAAAACTCTCAAGACTGGGCAATGATGACCAAGGTCCAATGGTGATTAATTTGAGAAAACATAACGCACAAGAATGATTGTTTGAAACACACTGAGGGTGAAGAATAGAGGGAAACACATTGTATACGAACTTTGTATGCAAACCAATAAAGGAAAAAAAATCCTGATAAAGATCTTCGGGTAAAGTAATAAATAATGACAATGGAAAATAATGAAATGAAAAAGGGGAAATGAAATAAAAATCCCAAACAGGACAGAAACCTATACAGAGTACCAAAGAGTTGAATAAGCACTGAGATGAGGGGAGAGAAAACCAGATAACTAAGAATAATGAAATCTGACCACAGAAAATCAGATAATAAATAAACCAGGAGCAATTAAGGATGCTGGGGAAAGGAATTAAATACACACACACACACACAAGATCTTGCAGCCGGACAATTTGAGGCCATTTTTGATAACCATTCTGTCATAGTCTTCATATTCTTCAAGCTGGCAGCCTATGTCTGTTTTTGAGATTCCTTGAAAATTAGAAAACTGGCAATAAAAATTCAATGGTGGACTCAACTCCTGCTCAAAACCAAACCTAGCACCATTTTAAGAGTTTCTTACTAGTAATCCGCACACTGATAAAAAAAAAGAAGTTGTTATCACAACACAGTAATAGAAACATATTTTTTAAAAGTAAATAAAACTTAAAACGGAAAACACCACTGTCTATAATTTATAGCATGCAAGATTTAAAAATAGAATTTGAGCAGCTGTAAAGAAGCGACAAGATTATTTTGACAATACTCAGCGTCAGCTGAGGCTTTATATAAACTAGCGCTCGTGCTCCTTGAGTCAGAACCAAGTCAAAGCTGCCTCTTCAGGGGGCTTCTCAGACACTCAGCTGCCCACCAGGTGGAGCAGCTGGTGGTTTTGAACCCTACGCCTTTGGGATGGCAGTGCAGCTTCTTACCAGGAGTCCACCAAAGCTCTCTGTAATGCTTCAAGGAAAATATTAACAGAGTCTGTAGAAAACATGGCAATTAGAGGTAATTTTTTTTAATCTTATAATGGCTGTTTTCTAGAAATGTCTTGCATCATCATGACGGAGATTTAAAAATTCAATTCATATAAAAGTCATGAATGGGGACAACAGATTGTCCCGTTCCCGGCCAAGGTGGCACTGGTGGTTTAGACTCTTTGGTGGTTACTATTTTAATTGAAAACCATCAGATCCCATGGAACAGAACATCTCAGAGAGAGAGTGGGCCAACTCTTTAATCCACTTACACAAATCAAGACATTGATGTCTGCCAGGAGCGCACAATGTAATGCAAAATGAGATTGCACTGACAAAAGGAATGAGAGAAATTCATTTCATAAAGGACGATTAGAATCTTTCAAAGGAACAACGAAAGGGGAAATCTGACTGCACGATGCTCTGGGTAAGTTGAAGGGTGGGATAGCCTGCAGGTGGAAAGACAGCTCTTCTTCCAAGAGTGTAGAATTTGGTTGAGGTAGGCTCGTGACTGCCAATGGGTGCGTGAAAGAGTAAATATCGACAAGGAGCACAGAAGATGTTGAAGGAAGAAAACAAAGGGGCACTTGTATTTGCGTCACATTATGGGTGCTGCAGGATCAGGCCAAGAATTGAGCAAGGACAATGGACGGCTCCAGAACTGGCTCATGTCCATGTGGTAGGTCTTGGACGGCGTCTAGCAGACTCTTTGGATGGAGCCTTGGACACACACTGTGCCCTGGCTCCTCTCTGCTCTGAGTCTTGAGAGTTGAGCCCACAGCAATTGTGTCTTGGTTTGCTGGCACCCCCTGAATTGTAGCCAAGAGATGCTGACTCATCAATGGCAAGGGGGAAAAAGAGTCTGTACATGCAGCTTGTATGTTCTCCCTGGACAGCAGATTCAACACAAGCTCAGCTGTTTTGTGGTGAACTGCCATTGAACCAACTCTAGTTCGTACTGTTACAAATAGAAGGGTGAAACACTGCTCACTCCTGTTCCATCCTTACAATCTCTGCACAGTTTGAGCATGTTCCTGAAGCCATGAGTCTGAAGGTCTTCCTCCTTCGTGCTGACATTCCACTTTGCCAAGAAGGACGTGTCTTTCTCCAGGGACCAGCCCTCCTGATAACACTGACCAAAGTCTCAGCATTGTCGAGTCTAAGGAGCATTCTGTCCACACTTCTTCCGGGCCACCCAGATTTGTTCTTCTGGTTGTCTACGCATATTCAATATTCTCCACCAACACCACACGTCAAAAGTGTTTCCTCTTCGATCTTCCTTACACGCATTCCAATATATATAAACTCGGACTCACCACGCAGATTTTGAATGCACACAAACTCTGACTCAAAATGTGTTGTCATCAAAGCAGAACCAACGCATAGCTGACTCTCCGGTGAATTTTAAGAGGCTACAAAACATGCGTGAATATATTAATCATCTTTCTCCTGTAGAGTGATTGGTGGACTTGAACTGCATGCATTACCATTGGCAATAGATGGTAGATAGATAGATAGATAGACAGACAGACCGCCAGCGGAGAGAAAGAGAGAGATGAATGTAGATGGAGAAGGAAGGAAGAGAGAGATGAAGGAAGGAAGGAAGGAAGGAAGGAAGGAAGGAAGGAAGGAAGGAAGGAAGGAAGGAAGGAAGGAAGGAAGGAAGGAAGGAAGGAAGGAAGGAAGGGTATGTAGGTAGGTAGATAGATAGGTACTTACCAAAAAGATAGGTGCTTACAGGAAGTGAAGTCTTGAAGCGGTAACTGCCTTGAACATGGATTATATTTCAACATCAATAAAAAAAATCCTTACCACTGGGTCCACAGACAACATCATAAAAGACTGCGAAAAGACTAAAGTTGTCAAAAATTTCATTGCCTCTGAATCTACAATCCACACCTATGGTAACAGCAGTCCAGAAGTGAAAAGACGTGTTGCATGGAGAAATCTGCAGGTGCAGGACCACGCTAAAGTCTTAAGGAGCAATGATGTCAGTTTAAAGTCCAAGGTGCTGTCCCTGATCCAAGGCACGGTACTTCCAATCACTTGAGAGGCAGCTGAAATTTGCTATCACATGTTCTACCACTGTGCTATGAAATTAGGACAATGAAAAAGCATGACAGAAGAAGAATCAACGCATTAAAGTTGTGGTGTTCACGAAGATTCCCACATATTCCATCGACTTCCAAGAGATCCAGTGAGCCTGTCTTGGAATAAGGACAAACAAGGAGTTCTTAAGAGCCAGGGAGGGTGAAATGGTCTTTCATATACTCTGGGCAGGCTGTCAGGAGGGGCCAACCCTTGGGAAAAGACATGATTTTGGGAAAGTTGAAGGAAAGAGAAGACAACGTTCAACAAGATAAACTGGACAGTGTGACACTAGGCTTGAGTCAGGAAGAGGTGTGAGGACCGTGCAAGACAGGGCAAGGTTCAGATCTGTTGTTCATGAGGCTGTTGTAAATCACAGTCACCTGGAGGACACTTAACAACTAGAAAATAATATTGTTGTTAGATGCCATCAAGAGAGAACTATTTCACTGATGGCCCCAAAGTAGTCTATAAACCATATGGGAAGAGATTGCCACCTTTTCCCCTCAGACTGGCTGTTTGATTGGGTTGGTAGCACCATTCCTTACCAGAAAACCATGAGAAACACACATGCGCACACAAATCCAAATTACACACACACACACACACACACACACACACACACACACAGAGATCATGAAATAATACCCTGTAACATAGGTTTAGTAACTAGGATGACAGAAAGAGAATTGATGCCTTTGAGCTGTGGTGCTGGAGAAGAGTGTTGAATATACCGTGGACTGCTAGGAGAACAAACAGGTTTGTCCTGGTGAGGGTGAAGCCGGAATGCTCCTTGGAGTCAAGGATTCTGAAGCTTCGTCTGACATACTTTGGGCATGCTGCAAGGAGGGACTGGTCCTCGGAGAGGGACATCAATGTTTGGCAGAGTGGAGGGACAGCGCAGGAGAGGAAGACCCTCGATGAGGTGGATCGATTCTGTGGCTGGAGTGGTGGGAATGAGTGCGTTTGAGATGGCGAGGTTGGCACAGGATAGAACGGCGTTTAGGGTTCTTGTACGTAGGGTCGCTAGGAGCCGCAAGCAACTCTCAATGGCACATACGAACAACAAACACATTCCATGCATGTGTTGTGTCTTTCGTAGCAAGTACTAGAATGTTAAATAATTTTGCATGCTTTTTTGGTGTTATAAACACATGGTAATAATAATTCCTTTATGTACACCCTTTGGTAATTGCCTAATGACTCCCATAAGGACAGACTTTATTCAAGTAGAAAGTATTCCTGGAATACATTTTAAGCGTTTGTTAAGTTATTAACCTAAGTACTAGAATGATTCTGTATCCGCACAGCTTCTAAGTGGACATTTCCCTTCATCCACAGCTAATGAGGTCTTAAATAGTTGTGATTTTAAGAGGTGGAAGAGAAAATGATTCTACAGAGTGAAGAACTTGCAGACAAAACTGCATTTTTAAAAGGAAGAGAGACTATGATTCCGATCTTTATTGTTTCTGTTTTATCGGGAGCTGGGACTCACTCATGGCTGGCCCTCGAGCAGGTTTTTGAAACTGCTATCACACAGAAAGAGATTGTGCTGCTTTCTCCTGTGGTGCTGCTGGTGGATTAAAAATCTTTTCTTGGGGCTTGATTTCACCTGTACATATTTACAGAACAAAGAGAATGAGAAAGATAGCAACAGTTGAGTGAGTAGATGGAAGGATAGACAGAGAGTCAGGCAGGTAGATGGAGAGACGGATGAATCTAGTGATAGACAGACTGACGGAGATATCCAAGAAGACGTATGGTGAATGAATGAATGAATAAGTGAGTAATAATTCACAATGAATGGAGATAAGAAGGGAAGAAGAAACAAGGCAGGTAGAGATGGATGTCTTGAAGTATGGAAGGACAGATGGATGGATAGATAGCTAGACACAAACTTACGTGCATCGCTGCCACTGAATTAAGACCAGCTGATGCCTCTATAAAACAGTCCAACTTCACACAGGACATCGTATGTTTGAATTGACCATTGTGGCTAGTTTACCAGTCTTTGTCATTGAAGGTCACTTCTTGAAAAGGCAAATGTTCAGCTTCTAATTATGGGCATATATTTGTGTGTGTGTGTGTGTGTGTGTGTGTGTATTTACATACAATGCTTAGTCTCCATTACTCAACATTTGATCACAGAACCAAAAAAGAAAAAGAAAAAATCTTGATCCAAAGGGGAAAAATAAAAATTTTTTTCTTAGTGTATTTTTTTCCCATATTGATTTGCCTAAAAATTTGTTTACCTTGTGTCTTAATTCTATACATGGTGGTTCACAAATCTGTCTATGCACATTTGAGTTCCATCGTTTCCCAACGTGGTGTTTTCGAATTCCACATTTTTATGGATTGGGCACTCTGTGGAACAAATGAGATGAGAGGAATTCTTGAAATTCATCTCTCCTTCAGCAAGTCTGATGCCCTCTTCCACAGGTGAGGAGTTCTGGTGGCCCACAGGAAAGAGTTGCACTGTCAACTCAAAGGCACACAGGGAGTTTGAATCATTGGTTGTTCTACAGGAAAAAGATGGGATTGATATGTCCAGAGCAAGTGAGTTGGAGTGTATTCTGCTGAGAACCTTCCATTGATGTGTTTCCAAAAATAGAATGACAGGCCTTTTTGCCTATTCTTGTCGTGACTGGGATGCTTTGCTGAAAATTGTCTACTATGGGTTTATGAACTACAGTTTTATAACTTTCAGTTACCCAACCAGGACAAATCAGCTGAAGGGTGCTATAAAGAGAGGAATCCTGTGGTAGTGAGGTGGAGGTGAGGTGCCTCTGACTCCCTGCGACTGTACAAAGAACAGAACAAGATGCTGTCTCATCCTGAGCAATCCTCCCAGGATGCCTACGCTGGCTGTTTCAGGCACCATGCCAACCTGTCTATCAAACATGGTCAGTCAGTCCTTCTTGACTGATCTCTCCTGACACCACGTGCCAGGTAAACACAATGAAGTCTAACTTGCCATAGCCAACTACAGAATTTCCCCCAAAGGATGAAATTCACAGGTAGCGGATTGCTTTTCTTAGTAAGATCTTCTGGAAACATTTCTCTCTTAGGAGCTCTGGTAGCCCACTGGCAAGACGCTGCGTTGAAATCCCAAAGACACGTGGTTCGAAGCCACGAGCTGCTCTGCGGAAGAAAGCTGGCCAATCTCTTCCCGTGCAATTAACCGTGTCTGAAAATCTGCCACTGTGTCAGTTCTGGGTCGGATCTGACTCTACAGGACACAACAACTAAAGCGTGTATAGGAATTGCACCTACATCTCTAAAATCCTCTGCTTTTTTCCAAGTCTCGAACAAAGAAAAGAAGGAAGAAACGCAAACTTATCATAAAGATGCTTTGGCAAGTACAATGTACAAAGACTGAAAGGTTGTCTCAAGACTGATAGCTCTTTCTAAAAGAGCAAGATCAAGAAATAGTAGTTAGTGATGGCTACATAAAATGAGGAACATAATTAGCATCACTGAAATATACATGGAAAAAAGTGTTCCAATGGCCAACGGGCAGTTTCATATTGACAGTTTTGTGTCTTTGCATTTAAATACACAGTGACCCGCTCCCATGACTCGATATTTTGATCTCAGAATCTACAGGAAAAAGAAGCTTGATCAAAAAGGGGAACACTGGGGAGCTCTGGTGGCCTAGTGGCAAGGAGCTGCAACTACAATCCCAGAGGTGAACGGTTCAAATCCACCAGATGCTTTGCCGGGGAAGGAGGGACAATCTCCTTCTGTACCAGTCAGATCTGATTTGACGGTACACGCACACAGAATTTCCAATTCTTCGGGACAGCAGCAGACTTGCTGGAACTACTAAGGTTAGATGAATCCTTGAAATGTTACCTCTTAGCTAATCTTTAAACCCTCACTCAACTAGAAAGGTTTCACAAAAAGAAAAAAAAAATTAACTCAAGGTCTTTAATACAGTTGTCCTTTCAACAAGAAAAAATTTGTTAGGAAAAAAAGGATCTAGTGGTTAAATGTTGTTAGGTGGCATCAAGTATGACAAAGAGTGACCCTATGAACAACAGACCTGAACCTGATCTACCTTGGCTCACCTGCACCATCTCTGACACACCTGAGCCCATGGCTGTGGTCAATCCATCTCATTCACAGTCTTCCTCTCTCTTTGCTGACCCCTCCACCTTTCGAAGCATGATGTTCCTTGACTAGCAATAGGCCCCAAATATAAGAATTTAATTTCTAAAGAAAGTGTACCTTGACAAGGGTGGTCTCTTAAATCCTTATTATTATGGAATTAAACTGACTGCAATAACTCACTCTAAAGGTAAGATGAGATACAGGGGAGGCACTGAATTTAGGAGAACAGAGAAGCGGGGAAGAGTTAAGGATTACACAACGGAAAAGCTGATCACGGTGACTGAATGATTCCCTCAGAAGGTATGGAACTGGTGTACCCTTTGCCTTACCTATTTTCAATATAATCTGGAGAAGGAAAAAGAAAAGGCATGCACATTCAAGTCATTCGGTGCTTTCTAACTGGCTCTAAGTCCCATCAAAGAAGGAAACTTTGCCTGATTACATGTCATCCTGAAAGTCTGTTACGCCAAGTCATTTCTCTCTCTCTCTCTTTCTCTCTCACACACACACACACACACACAGACACACACTCCCCTCCCCCTCATATTACTCTGCAGATTGCAAAGTTCAAGAGAATTTTCCAATGCAATGGGAGATTTTTCAATGTTTATACCATCCTGGGGGGGAAAATGTTAAAACACAATATCTAATCTTTCCTATTTCCTAGGCTCCAGTTTGTTCTCAAAATGCCAGGACTAATTAGATTTGTCTTCACTCCGTCATATAACACAATTATGTATTTTGCCATATTGGAAGTCCAAAAGAAGCCCTTCTGAAATGGTCTCCAAAATGTCAATATGCATCTATTTGAAGTAAAAAATAAAGCCCAACAAAGAAAGAACTACAGCGGCATAAGGATCTGCTTAAGTCCACAGCGTGCCCAAAGCAAAGAGGCTTTTGACACGAGGCATCCTTTTTCCTAGTAAACCTTCCTGCGCTCCCGTGTCCCCACGAGAGACGCGAGGCGGCAAACATTAATCTGGTTTCCTGTGCTCCTCGTAAATCATCGCTAGCCGATCCTCTTGGCTCCTCTGTGGAGCCAGCAGCGCGGATGTTAATTGTGCATGAAAAATATATTAAAACTGTAAATCATCTCTATTTTCCAACAGGATGTGAGCAACAAATCTCAAGTCAGAAATCAAAAGCTCCCTCTTTGGAGAGGCTCTGGCCAGAGGCCACGGCGTCCAAAGCCTGCTAAGACAGCCCCTTTGTATCAATTAGACACGATTCTTTGCTTCTTCCGTCTAATGAGAGACATGTGACAGGCAACCCAAATCCCAGGCTAATAACTGCTGATTGATTTATTTTTTAAAATAGTGATGGGAACAGGTTTTTCTTTTTACTCTGTATTCTTTCTTCTTATGTATGGGGACTTTTTTGGTATCAACTCTATGTTCAGAAAAATACGGCTTCTGGAGGACTTCTTTCCACCATGATCTTGACGAAGTGGAGGAACTGAATTGGAAAGCCAATCTGATGAAATCTTGTGGCCCTCTAACTGACCCTGACTCGTGACGACTCCTGTGACGGAGTGCACCTGTCCAACCAGGTTTTCTAAGACTGGGATCTTTCAAGAAGCCGACTGTCATGGAGTCATTAGGTAGAGGTCAACCAGTAAACTGCTGCAAACGTTTGGACTGGATAAGCCTCACTGCACATCCCATGCAACGGTGTTGCTAGGTGCCGTCGAGTCGAGGAGCCCTGTGAACAAGAGAGGAGGAATCTGTCCTATCTTGTGCCATCGTCATCTTCTGTGAAACACATTTGCCCATTGGTACAATCACAGTGAAAATCCACGTTGTTCAGGACATATTCACGTTAGCAGATGAACTGCTGGTCCCAGTATGATGTCTTTCTTTTTCTCTCCTAACAACATGCTGTAAGTATGAGAGAGAGTGTGTCACCATTTTTGCCTCCAAGAAACACCCTGCTCTCCCTTGCTCCTTGACAGACGTGTTTGCTGGTGGCAGCACTCAAGAAATCTTACGATGAGTTGCAGTGGGAAAATCCGCGGTCAGGGACCTCTTTCTCCACAGAACAAAAAAAGCCATGGCATCAGCGTAAGCGCTACGGTGTGCCGACTCAAGCCATGGTCTTGGCAATTGCTTCCCTGACTAAGGAGGACAGAAGAAGAATCGGTACCTTCATGGAGTTGGAGAAGAGATAACCCATGAATTACCCAAAGAACAAACAGGTTTGTGTTGGAGAAAGTGAAACCAGGTTGGATTCTTAGAGGGAAGGATGGTGAAACTGTTCTCTGGTTTTGCAATAATACAAAAAATTTGCTTTTAACAGAGTATACAACCAAAATGGAAGCAAATCTACTGCTAATGATTCCATATGAACTTGGGGGTGGGGTGGGGGGTGTCTTAACACTGGCTTTTCCAAGCCATGAATTTTAACAAGAGAAGATTTTCTCCTGAGTTACTCCTGCTGGATTCGAGCCATTGACCAGTCCAACACATTAAGCACTACATCATCAGGTATCCTTAGAAGAGTTAAAGTGTATGACGGGGGAAAGAAGGAAGACAAAGATTTGAGCAGAAGATATCAAAGGGCAACTCGAGAAGAAAAAGTAAAATATGAGGACATGTAAAAAACTGTATAGTTAGAAAACCAAAACGGACGGACAAGATCGGCCTTGCTAAAGTGGAAAGAGAGACAGAGAAAGTTCTCAAACCTTAAGTTGTAATTCGGATTTATCAAATGGGTGATACAACAAATGAATGACGCAGGACACTTTAAGGCACAATACAAGGAATTCATAGAGTCACCACACCCAAGTTGTTGTTGTCATGTGCCAACATGTTGGAAATGACGCATAGTGGGGTTTGGGAGGCAGTAAACTGTAAGGGAGGAAGGAGACTGGTCAACTGTTTTAGGAGGACCAGCTGGTGGGTTCAAACAGCGTGGCGTTGGGATGGGAGCACCATTCCTTACCATTAAGCCACCAGAGTTCGAATGTGGGAGTGATTCAACTCTTTCAGGATATTACCAAGAACTGGAGAACTGAAGGAAGAAACCCAAGCTGCATTAGAAGGAGCAGCACAAATCCACAAAGCACCACCACCAACAAAAACAAACAGAAAACAATGATGAGGTCTTGAAGAAATAACGAAGATTTCAACAAGGAAATGCAAGTCGGACTGAAGGTCCGTCATCTATGCTGAGACAACCGTAAGACAGCTACCTGGCCAGCTAGTTACAAGAAGAAGACATCGATTCTGTGTCCATCCCAAAGAGAGGCAAACCACCGGAATGTAGAAAGGACAAAATAGTACCATTACAATCAAATTCAAGGAAGATCTTGCTGAAGGTTATTTACAAGTAGCTAGAGAGGTACAGCTCCTTGACAGAGAGCTATCAGAAATCGCAGCTGGATTCTAAAGACCATATGGAACAAAGATGATGGGAATATCACTGCTGATGTCAAATGGATCTTGGTTGAAAGCTGAGAATACCAGAGAGAAGTCTAATGTGTTTTACTGACCATGTCAGGGCATTGCATGGTGTGAAGCGTAACATACGGTGAATGGCATGACAGAGAACAGGGATCCCGGGGCATTGTCCTCAGTAGGACCTTGTACAAGGACCAGAAAGCAGGCATTCAAACCAACAAGAGGCTGATGCATGGTTTAAAATCAGGGAAGGGAAGAGCCAGCGGTGTCTCAGCACTGTACTCCTTCAGTCTGTAGGTTGAGGAAATTATCTGAGAGCTGAACTTGATAAAGAAGACTGTGACATCAGGGTTGGAGGAAGACTCATTAACAACCTACAGTATGCAGATGACATAACCTTGTGGAAACTGAAGAAGACGTGAAGTACGTACTTCAGAAGATCAAAGACTACATTTTTCTCCTGTGGAGCAGCTGGTGGATTTGAACCAAATGCCTCTCGTTTGCCAGTCCAATTCCTACAGATTCCTGTAGTTATCT
>NW_006400094.1:1043193-1047994 GCF_000299155.1 Elephantulus edwardii | reverse complement strand
GGTTCCTTCCACAGATGTAGTCGATCTGATTCCTATGCATACCATCAGGTGAAGTCCATGTGTATAACCTGCGTTTTTTAAATTATCAAGTAACAGAAATACCACCTACATGTTCCTTAGGGTGTTCCGGTGGCCTAGCGGGTTAAGGACCTGTGCTTCCCACTCAAAGGCCTGTGAGACAAATATCCACTTGGGGAGAAACACGGGTAATCTTCTATGCCATTAGGAGCCTCTGAAAACCTGCTGGAGGGTCAGCGAGTTTTAGCTAGGCTACAAGTGGGTTCTCACTGGACACACCAGTGCACTGCAGTTTTATTCAGTCCGTAAGCAACCAGGTGGTGAACCACCAGGCCAAGCAGGCTACTTCCCTGTCTACAGAGAAATGGAAGACGGTTACAGATGAATTTCCATTTATCTTTCAATAAAGTTTACTATTTGCAATGACCAAAGATTCGGATCAAACTGCCTGGCATGGCAGACTGTGGATGGACGGCTTCCGCAAGCGGGATCTGGTTCTATCATTGAATTGAATCTGTCCTCACTTCTTCTGAAAGTTCTATAAGCAGAAAGTACCCACACCCACCCCAACCGAGCCACCAAGCCCTCCCTCCACGATCAGAACGTCTGCCGTGGTAACACAGGACTCAGCAGTGCCCTTTGCAGTCAATCGGATCGCCCCCGCGTCTGAGGAGGCCAAGCCGAGCTAGTTAACACATTCCAGCTAGTCCCAGGGATTTAATCTAGGGGTTTATCAATGAGCGGCTTTCACAAAGCGCCTTTGTGAACCTGCAGCTTTTGCACGGTGGTGTGCGGGCCGGAGAGGCGAGCTAATGTGAGTGGGCAGGCTGCGAGGGCATGGCCAGAGGCTACCAGGGTGCTCATAATGTCCCACTCCAGCTTTCCATGTGCTTGGGGTGACCCTCTGGGGGCTCACGCTTCTTCTGAATCTGCACACATGCCCAGTCGCCCTATCCAACTATCTTGGCTTTTCTCCATCCTCCACAAAGGGCCCCCTTCCCGAAGGACCTCCCCTGGCCCTTCCACAGGGAACTGAGGAGGGCACTGTCCACAGCAAGCGTGCTATTAATCTAAGGACCGCACAGCTCTGGCAAACTGTTTCCATGAGTAGAAGAAGGACAATTTCTTCCCGGTGTGATTTAGGACTCTGGAAATCCCATGAGGGCTGGCACTTGGAACCAATTCCATGGCACAGGGGTTGAATGTTTCTGAGCTGACCACCGATGGATGGCTTTGAACGGTGGTGCTGGAGAAGAGGCCTGGCTATCCCGTGGACTGCCCAGTGAAGAGGCTGTTCAGGGCAACCACAGATATACTGTGGACACATTGTCAGGAGGGGCCAGTCTTGGAAAGAAAGACATGAGGCTGGGAAAGGTGGAAGTTCAGTGAAAGACAAGAAGACCCTCAATGAGATGGACTGCCACAGAAACTATAACAACAGGGTATAACAATGGCATATCAGAAATGGTGAAGATGGCACAGGACAGGGCAGGGTTCAGATCTGCCGGGCACAGGGTCACTCTGACAATTTGAGGACAGCAAACTAACAACAAACATCAAGGTGTCTTCCCTGCACAAGAAGGGACTGGGGAAGCATGGGACAAGTAGAAAGAGCCCTGTTGTATTGATCAAGGTGGCATAAAACCAAAGCCTACTCAGGGCTGGATAGGAAATTTGTTTGCTTGATATACTTTCAACCAATCTATGGTAAAAATGAAAGATGAAACAGTTTCTTCCTTTGGACTCTCAGCCCTGAAGAGTCGTGCTGGTACAACATTTAAGCAACAGGCTAAGTCTGAAGTCAACAGCAACTTCAGAAAAATGACTTCATCCTTTAAGATTTCAGCCAATGAAACGCAATGGGGCAATTCTCTATCACACGAGGCGCCTGTGAATCAGAATCGACTAAATGACACCCAACAGTGACCATCCTCTTCTGAGGCACAATGTTGTTGGTATATGTCGTAGAGTTGCTTATGAGTCTATGTACAATAGCTCTGAACCTGGCTCTATCTTGAGCCAATGTTACTGTCTCTGACATGCCTACCCCATTAACTCAATCACTGAATTGATGCATCTCATCGAGGATCTTCCTCTCCTGCACTGTCCTACCACCCTCCCAGACATGATGTCCCCCCTCTCCTAGGACTGGTCCCTCCTTGCAACATGTCCAAAGTATGCCAGACGGACCTTCTGATTCCTTGTCTCCAAGGAGCAGCCTGATTTATCCTTCTCCAGGTAAGCATGTATACCAACCATCCTTAGAGCGTTTTTTCACAATTGCAAAAAAGTAGGGTCAGTGGAAAAGGTGCAGAATGTTGTCAGTTACCATGGAAATGACTAGGGCTCACAGTGGATGGGGAAAACCTGTCCTATCCTGCATGACCTGTATCATCTCAGCTGCGCTCAAGCCTACCCTCACAGGCACTGTGTCAACCCATCTCATCGGAGGGTCTTCTCTTTCGCTGACCTTCTAATCTTAAATATGCTATCTTTTTGCCCTCTGACAACATTCCCCCAATCTCTGAGACCAAGTTTTGCCATGCGATCTCTTAAACACAATAGAATACTACTCAGTCATGGAGGACGGGGACAATAAAAGAGATTGGGATGCACACCACAAAAGATGAACCCAACAAGCCCGCTGGCTTAGCGGTCATGCACTGTACTGCCAACCCAAAGGTTCTCGGTTCGAATCCACCAGCTACTCCAAGAGAGAAAGAAACAAAAGATGAACCCAACATGCATTGTGAAACAGAAAGTCAGTCTCAAAAGGACAAACACTACATGGTTTCATGTCAATAAAAGGAAAGAGATGCTGAAAAACGAAAGATTGTTAGTGGTTACGAGGGTGACGAGAGGAGTGTTAGTTCTTGGCTTATGGGTTGGGTCACAGAGCCAGTCTCGGGGTACTGGAATCACTCACAGAGGACGACGGGTTGAGCACCACGGCAAGCAGACAGTAACCAAGATGACTCCATGCATGCAGTAATTGGGGACATGGCTTAGGCTTTGCTGCATGCGTTTGACCGAAATTCAGAAAGAGTTCACAGTGTTTACCTGAAGCTTGGAACTCTGTGGTAGGGGCACCCCGTGTTCTGTTGGGGCGGGGGGGAAGCAACACGCATGGTTTCCATCAGACCAGGCTGTTTTTGAGACCCCTTTCAATCACGATACCATATTCTTCTTTTGAGGAGTTCAGTTTCTCGAATGATTTATTCAGCATATGGACTGAATAGGTACGGAGAAGGGATACAACCCAGCAGCAAGGCTTTCCAGATGTTAAACCAGGCAGTGTTGCCGTGTTCTCTTCGGACAACAGGTTCTTGGTCTAAATATAGGTTTCTCATGACCCAAATCAGTGGAACGTCCTTATATACTCCATGAAACACAGATCTACAACTTACTGGTATTCTCTGCATTCAGCTAAGATTTGACATCAGCCTTTATTCCAAGGCCTCTTTTGAATCTAGCAAGTCTTTATGCACGCAGGGCTCCAATAGCTTTTGAATAATCTTCAGCACAACTTTGGCAGAGATATCAAGGGTATAGCTATCACGCCCAAGCTAAATCCTAGAGGAACTCCTTTTCTCCATTCATTCGGATAAATTCTCCTCTATGGGATCTGCTCAGCACATCCCTGTCATGCAAATTTAATTAATTTCTTGGAAAGGATTCCATACCCATTAAATCAAATTACAGGCAGCTGCATTTCCAAACAGGCAACCCAGTGCTTCCTCAAATCACAGGCCTCTCATCCAAGTACCAACAGGCCCAACCCTGCTTAGCTTCCACGACCAGAGGAGATGGGAGTATTCAGGGTGCAGGCCAATTAGCTTGCTGGCCATCGGATGACAATTTTAAGCCAGCTTCCCTCAAAACTCCTTCAGGGCTTGGTATTTCTGGGAACCAAGACACAAACCAGTTCCTGCACACTGGCTGCATCACATTGATCTTTTTCCTCTCATTGTGGTTTCTTGGAGAAAACGATGGTTACACTGGCAAACTGTGTTGTCCTGCAGCCCACAGTATGTTATCAGGAGCACTGGTTTCACATTTCTTGTTACTTCCTAAATCATCTTGTAAACAACGACACCAACTTGGGAATAGAAAGAGAGGATGTGGTTGCAAGTTCCATGTATATGAGCTAAGAGTTGCATGTACTTGCCAAAAAAAAAAATCATCAAAGGCAGAGGCCAGGTGTCTTTCTACTGAAGGAGAAAAGAGGGAACCTATCATTTCACACTGGGAGCAGGTGAGGGCTTCCAACACCTCCACTTGACAATAAACTAGTCCTAGGGAACAGCAAGCAGCCTGTCCTCAGAACACCAGTGTCACACTCAACTGTTGTTGTGTACCAAGCCCTAGCTGACCCTCTAGTGGGTTTCAAAAGCAGTTAATTGCACGGGAAGAGAATGCTCTCTTTCTCCCAAGGGGCATTTACTGGATTTGAACCATGTGACTTTGGGATTACAATGCAGCTTCTTGTCACTAGTGGACTTCAACTTGCAGGAATCCACAGTGAACATCCTTGAAACCAGTAGTCAGGAGGAGATACGGTGAACTAGGAAAGTCTGCAGTTAGGGAATCTCGCCAAATTATTGAGGAGTCTCGGATTGAGGAATAAGGTGCACCTGATTCAGGCCATGGTGTTTTTAGTCACTTGCTGTGCATCAGAGAGCTGGACAATAATAACTAAGTATGTCAGAAGAATTGATGCCTTTGAACTGTGGTGTTGGAGAAGAGTCATGAAAGTTCAGCGGACTGCCAAAAGAACAAACAC
>NW_006400094.1:1018334-1042893 GCF_000299155.1 Elephantulus edwardii | reverse complement strand
GGAGAGTCTCCGTACATGGACCCACAACTGTGACGATATTAATGGTGTTGCACTGTTCTCTCGTCCCCTACTATCTGATCAGAACAGACAGATCAGATCACATAACAGAGAGTGAGGAAAAACAATTAACTCTCAAATTCAACACCATCTATACAATTCTTCCTCATAGTGACCTTCATTGGATTTCTGAGGCTGTAAATCTTAGCAGCAGGTGACCACCCAACTTTCTCCTGCAGAGACACAAGTGCATTCCAGTCACCAGATACAAACATGACCTTGTTTTCTATGATCTTGTAATTAACCATAGTTTAGTATAGGGTTCAGATAAGCTGTTCATAGGGTCATGTGAGTTGTACTCGGCTCAATGGTTCCTAACAAAAGGCCATCAGTGCTCTCTGTTAGACATCTAGTGATACTATGACAGAGATAAGTGATGGCTTTCACAAACAAGCATAGCATCTGCTAAGGAGCAAAAATTCAGGGTACCATGTCTAGGAGAAGTCCTTGTCTCTCTGTCACTGTGGGAGAGGGTCCTTGTGTTCTCTCAGCTGATGTGGCACCAGGAGAGTCTTGCCATCAGTTTTGTTCTGGGTCTAGCAGTTTCTCAACACAGGGGCCTCAGGTCCAAAGAACATGCTCAGCTCCCAGCTCTGTCTTCTTGGTACTATTAGGTCCCTCCTCTGCCCACCTCTCTTCCATCAAATATGATATAAAAGATGATGGAGGTCATTCCTCAAGGAGAGTCTCCGTACATGGACCCACAACTGTGACGATATTAATGGTGTTGCACTGTTCTCTCGTCCCCTACTATCTGATCAGAACAGACAGATCAGATCACATAACAGAGAGTGAGGAAAAACAATTAACTCTCAAATTCAACACCATCTATACAATTCTTCCTCATAGTGACCTTCATTGGATTTCTGAGGCTGTAAATCTTAGCAGCAGGTGACCACCCAACTTTCTCCTGCAGAGACACAAGTGCATTCCAGTCACCAGATACAAACATGACCTTGTTTTCTATGATCTTGTAATTAAACAAGGATGACGTCCTTCTTGACAACATGTCCACAGTATGTGAAGCAAAGTCTCTCCATTCTTATTTCTCTTTTTTTAATTATTATTTCTGTGTAGTGTCCCATCAAATCAGATCTGACTGGTACAGGAGGAGATTGCCCTTCCTCCAGCAGAGCATCTGGTGGATTCGAACCAAGTACCACTGGGATTGCAATGCAGCTTCTTGCCACTAGGCCACCAGAGCTCCCCTCCATTCTCATGTCTAAGAAGCTACAAGGCATCAGTTCTCTTTCTGTCATCCTAGTCATTGTCCAGTTTTCTGATGCATAGCACATAATTATAAAGACTACAGCCTGGATGAGGTGCCCCTTTCTCTCCAGACTGACAATGTGGTTCTTCAGTACTTTGGAGAGGTCTATGACAGCAGATTTTCCCAATGTAATTCATCCTTCAATTTACCGGCTGCTGGTGCCGAGACTGTTAACTGTGAAGCCGTTAACAATCTCGATCTCTTCACCATGATGCTCTCAAATGGCCCAGTGATGAGAATCTTTGTTCTCTTGATGTTGAGCTTTAGTCCATATTGAAGGCTGCAGTCCTTGACCTTCTGCTTCAGATCCTCCTCCGTTTCAGCAAGCAGGGTTGTGTCATCTGCATAACATATATTGTTGATGAGTCTTCCTCCAATCCACATTTCTCCTTATATGAGATGTTGTTGTTTGCCATGCGATTCATAGCAATTCTATGAACAAAAACCCTAGTGCCTTTCCATAACTGTCATGATTTCTCAAAGTTCATAGTTTCCAGAGACATGTGGTTTAGGAAGTGGACGCCACTCCTCCTTCCAAACCTGTTTTACAACTGAGACCTCCACCAAACACGGTCCACATTGGGAAGCCATTCTGATATTTGATACCCCAATGGTACAAGGTTCAGCATCACAGCAACCCAGGTTACATCATGCTGCACATAGAAAAAGAGTGTAGAAGTATTTCAAGTCACCTCAGCTCGGACGGTTCACAGTACACATGAACATTCTTACAAAGGTGTAGCCAGGTTCAACCACAGTTCCATGTTCAGAGAACCTGCATCCATTCATGTGTTTCATGCCTTCAAGGAGATGATCCAGTCACATATGCCCCAAAGAGTCCCCGTCTTCCAAAGATTCAGTCTACTGGGCTAAGGCGAGGTAACACTGCTGTCCGTCAGTGAGTTGGTCTACAATTCATGGTGAATTCATACACAACAGAATAAAACGGGGATCTGTCCCATACTACTGCCAAGCTCAGATGAGTTTTGAAGCCTTGTGGTTAATATTGTTTTCAGGTTCTTTTCTGGAAAGAGATGCCAAGTCTTTCTTTCTAGTTTGTCCTAGTCTGAAAGCTGTGCTGTCCATTTTGGGTGGCCCTACTGCTATCTGAAATGCTGGTGGTCTTGCTTATGGCCTCATGACCATACCCAGTATGGCAAATTAATGGGCGAGTGGTGGAGCCAAGGAGAAGCCATTATGAACAGACAGTGGAGCCAGGAAGCCTCTGCGGACAGAGAGGCAACAGCTGCACATGAGGTGTGCGGACCAGGAATGGATCCCAAGTCTCCTTCATGGAAGGAGACAGTTGTACTAATCAGTCCCACTTGAAGGAGTGGAGAGTTGTAAAATATTAAATGAAATCTCTAGGGACTCAAAGAAGGGTGTACCAACTCATGGCGGGATATCAAAAGATTCATGAATCAAAAAAACCAATGTACTGATAAACAGTTTGCCTAAATGACACTCAAATCTCTGGTAGTCTACAGAGTAGGAAGTTGCACTGACACCCCAAAGCCACATCTTTGGAATCCACCAGCAACTCAGCGAGATAAATATGGGCAATCTCCTCCCATGAGATTGATTAGCAGCTTCTCAAAACCTGTTGAGCAATGACTTGGCTCTGACTTGACAGCAATCAACCCAGATCTGAGCTTGAAAAATGTCCTCAAAGACAAAGAATTAGGAACTCTGCGATCCAAGCCTAGATGGTTCCAAAGTAAATTTAAAATATGATGTTCAATACACTCACATCCCTTTATGTTAGAGAGAGAGGGCAGGAGAGAGTAAGAAAGTAAAAGAGTGTGTGTGAGAGAGAGAGGAGAGAGAGAGACAGACAGACAGACAGACAGACACAGAAGCTCATCCACTTCACTCTAGTAGAACTCTATCTCCTCACTGTATGATTTTTTAGCTTCATGTGAAATAGTGACTCAACACTTTCACATTCTTAACATCACACTGTTCTCAGGAATGGCACGATTTTCTCTCTCAGGTTTTATGACTGATATTGTTTTGAAATGCAACCATTTCCTTCCTGAAGGAACATGCAATATTAATAGGATAGCTTGATTTCACACTGGTTATCATGGATGAGCGTAACACAAAGGACAGCAATGACAAAGGACAATACTGTGAAAATATGAGATTGGGGGGAAAAATCCAACAAAACAACAGACCCAAAAAATTCCCAAATGTCTCCTAGAAGACCGTAGATTAATGATTCCAACGACAGCTGGTTAGGAGCACATTTGAATTCAGGCCGAGTGGAACCTCGTGTTCTCAGCTCTCACCTTTCTGCGCAGTGTGCCAGGGAGATAAATATGTATTAGAGAGAATACGAATGGGGCTCCATTTCCACATTCCCCAATGTCAAAACGGAGCAAAGGGAAACATACCCAAGTGAGCCCTTTGCTTGTTCAACTCTATGATCGATGCATCTAAGCTAAGCGAGAGTCTTCTCCCGTTCAGGACTTTTCAAGTCAGCGTAAGAGGGGCCCGTGCTGGGTCACCATTGTTATGCCACTGAGCAGATACAACTCATAGTGACCCTAAGGACATCAGATCAGAGCCCTGCCCTGCCCTGCACTACGCTCACCGTCTTCACCACTGGTCACTCGTCCACCGTCAACCTGTCTTGCAAAGGGTCTTCGTTTCTGTAACTGACCCTCTATCAGCATGAAGTCTATTAGCCTAAAAGTCAGGAGTCAGAACCCAGCAGATGCTCCAACGTAAAAGGAGAAACAGTTGTGTTTAGAGAGCTTCTGTGAGCGTGAGGTGTCAGACACGCTCTACGGCCCTTCTACTCAGTGCTACAGCGGCTCCATGAGGGACGCGTGCTGGGTTAGGGTCTGGATTGACATCTGGTGGTGATTATGTACCATCAAGTCGGACCCAACTCACGACTGACACTCCAGTGGGTTTTCAGAGCCCACTGACTGCACGAGAGTTGATGGCCCATCTTTCTCCCTAAGCAGTTCATGGATTCAAACCATGCACCCTTGGGTTGGTAGTGCAACTCCTTACCACTCAGCCACCAGGACTCCCGACTTATATCCAAAGAAGCTGTCAACAAGGAGTTGTGGGAATCCCCAGAAGGCACTAATAGTTAAGCACCCAGGGAGTGGGAGGAAGCTTGGCGGTGGGAATCCACCCAGAACAGCGTTAGAGGGACATGATGATGACCTTCTGACACCCTCTGGGTCCTTGAAAACCATGTGGAGTGTTATTCTGCTCAGACGTGCCATGCTTTAGAGATGACCAGATGTAAATGACCTCACTGGAGGCCTGGGGCTGCGTTCTGTGCGGGAGCTCCAAGAGGCAAGAATGGTGAAACTTCATCTCACATACTCGGGGCATGTGTCAGGAGGGACCAGTCCTTGGAAGAGGGCATTGTGTGTGGAGAGGTGGAGGGTCTCTTAATGAGATGGACTAACAGAGTCACTGTAGCAGTGGGTTCAAGTGTGTTGCTGAGGAGGAGAAAGGGGCAGGACAGGACAGCGTTCAGATCTGTTGTTCAGACGGTTGGTAGGAGTCATCCTCAAGTCTACAGCACATAACATTATCTACATCTATATGTACCTAGTGGAAAGAGGAGTGGTGTCCACTTCCATAATAGCTTGCCTCTGGAAACCCTATGAACCTGGAGAGAGGAGGAAAGGCACCCAAGCGTCTAGGACTCTCCTTCATAGGGTCGCTATGAGTCGCCTGAGACTCGACAGCACTTAACAACAACAATAACATATGTACCTATGTCGATGTGCAGCTCATTGAAAGCTCAACACTACAGGTCCCTTGTAGAGAAGAAAGTCCACTTCTAGATGTTCCTCGTACTCTCAGAAACCCAACTGCCCGCCCTGATCTTTGTGACCACTAAGCTGTTTCCAAAGCCCTGGGTTCACGGGGTCAAAGACCCCAGGAGGTTCACTGACATGCCCAGCAGTGCACTGGCCTCCTTCTTCTTCTTCCTCCATGCCGGAACCCGCTCAACACCGTGCAGGTCGTTAACCCTCTGCCTGGATTTGAGTCCATCTCAATTCCCCGGGGCAGAGGAGCCTGGTCCCACAGGGCCGGTCCCCATGGTACAGAAACCGGCAGTCCTGTGCTCCCTTATGCACAAGGTCACCAAGAATGAGAGGTGACTCAAAGTCACCTAACGACATCTATACGGACACCAGCAGCCTATCTCACTCCCATGGAGAAGCTGGTGGATTCAAACATACCGCAGCCTAGTGTTTCACCCAGTGTGCCACCAGGCCTCCTGCCAAGTGCAACGCCTGGTTCATCTGGTTGTTAAATTAGGTGGCAAACACTGCCAACACACTCCTCTGTTAAAGGACAGGTTGGCGGTTCTAAGCTACCTTGGGCAGGTGGGAAGACGGAACCGCATCTCAGAAGAGAGAATCATCATGGGAAAATGTGCCACTGAAGATGCCTTGGGGGCACTGTTCCGTTCTGACAGTCACGGGGGGGGGGGGCTCAGGAACAACTGACAGCGGTAACTGTTGCGGTTAGAGGCCATAAAGTCAACCCTGTTCCATCTTCACCATCTCTACTATGTTCAAGTCTGTTGAGGGGAGACTAGCTGACAAGTGAGGGTGGTCACTGCGGTGGTGAGGGGCCACTGAGTCATTCACCACTCTGAGCGACCTACAGATCTGAACAGTGCCCTATCCTGGACCCTCCGCCACACTCAATCTCACCGAGCTAGTCACTGTGACAATCCATCTCGTTGCAGGTCTTTCTTTTGCTGAGGGACAGGGCAGTGGTCTTGGCAGTTGTGTGGGGTCAAGACTGGTGGACGATTTATCAACAATCTGCATTATGCGGATGACACAACCCCGCTTGCTGAAACTGAGGAGGACCTGAAGCGCCTGCTGCAGAGGGTCAAGGATTGCAGCCTACAATATGGATTGAGGCTCAATGTCAAGAAGACAAAGATTCTCACCACTGGACCAATTGGCAGCATCAGGATGGATGGTGAAGAGATTGAGATTGTACACAGCTTTAGTTTGCTTGGCTCCACAGTCAACAGTCTTGGCACCAGCAGCCAGGAAATTAAAAGGCGCATTGCCATGGGAAAGTCTGCTGTTAGGGACCTCTCCAAAGTACTGAAGAGCAATGGTGTCTCTCTGGAGACTAAGGTGCATCTGACACAGGCCGTGGTCTTCACAATCACCTGTTATGCATCTAAGAGTTGGACAGTGACCAAGGAGGATAGAAGGAGAATTGATGCCTTTGAGCTGTGGTGCTGGAGAAGAGTATTGAGAGTACCATGGACTGCTAGGAAAACACAGATTTGTCCTGGAACGGGTTAAACCGGGAGACTCCTTGGAGGCAAGGATTCTGGGGCTTCGTCTGACATACTCTGGACATGTTGTGAGGAGAGACCGGTCCTTGGAGAAGGACATCATGCTTGAGAGGGTGGAGGGACAGCGCAGGAGAGGAAGGCCCCCTATGAGGTGGACTGATTCAGTGACTGGGATAATTGGGATGGGAGTGTCAGAGACAGTGCGATTGGCACAGGACAGAGCGGAGTTTAGGTCTGTTGTACATAGGGTCGCTATGAGTCGCAGGCGACTCGACGGCACATAACAACAACAACAACAAACAACAACCTCAAAGTGCTATAATGGGATCAAAGGGAAAGAGAGCATAAAAGAGACACCCAAAAGAAGCCGGCTGAGGGACAGGAGGTTCAGGGGTTCCTGGAGTCAGACCCAGCAGACAACAGGGCGATGTGCGATCAAAGGCATTGATTTCTAGGAAGAACAAAAGATGAGTGGTTGATTCTGAGAGAGGTATCTTAGGGAAGGGCTCTCTGCCAGAGGTCTCTCTGCTTGACAAGAGTCAACACCTCCCAGTGTTCACTTCTTCCTGAAGGCAGGCACATCACTTGCCACGTGGCAAACTTGCAGACCAACCACACTCATGAAGTTGAGGGTTCCCTGAGCAGCAATGACACATGGAGTCCCTTGTGGGTTCCCCCACAAGAACAAAGAATGAATTTGACATGCTGGGCCAGGTTTGACCCAGGAGAGACGCCTCTGTGTCTCTCCACCTCCTCCGACACTCTCCTGGCTTCCTCTTGTTTGGACTCCCTGAGGCTCTCTTTGAGAAAGCTGTCTCCTCTTGCGGTCCTTCTCTGCCTACCCCTGTGTCTCTCCCTCTCATGCTTCCCTGGATGTCTTTCTCTCTCTCGCACACTATGCCTTTCTTCCATACTCTTTCTCCTCCTATCTCTCTGTGTCTTCATGTCCCTCCCTCCATTTCTCCGCTCTATCGCTGACTTTCTCCATCTGTCTCTCTCCCTGTCTGTCACGTCTCTCTCCATCTTGTGTTTACGTGTATATCTTTCTCTTCATGTCTTTCTCTCCCCTCTTCTCCTGTCTCTGTGTCTTCATCTCCCTCCCTCCATTTCTCCGCTCTATCCCTGACTTTCTCCATCTGTCTCTCTCCCTGTCTGTCACGTCTCTCTCCATCTTGTGTTTACGTGTATATCTTTCTCTTCATGTCTTTCTCTCCCCTCTTCTCCTGTCTCTGTATCTTCATCTCCCTGTGTCTGTTTCTCGGATTTCTCTCTTTCTCTGTCTCCCTCTCTGACGGCAACTCCTCTATCCCTGTCGTGTTTACCTGTATATCTTCCTCAATCACTCTCTCTACATGTCATTCTCTCCTCCCCTTCTCATTCTATCTCTCTGTGTCTTCATCTCCCCCCGTCTGTCTTTCTCTGATCTCTTTCTCTGTCTCCCTCCCTGACGGTAACGCCTCTATTCTTCGTGTTTACCTATATATCTTCCTCTCTCTCTCCATGTCATTCTCTCCTCCCCTTCCCATTCTACCTCTCTGTGTCTTCACCTCCCTCCGTCTGTCATTCTCTGATCTCTCTCTCTCTCTCCCTTTCTTTCTCCGTCTGTCTCTCTCCACATCTGTAAGTCCTTACCTTTCTCTTGGTGTCTTCTCCTCCTCTCTCGTCCTGTGTCTGTTTCTCTTCTTTCCCTGTCTCTCTCTTCCTTGGGATTTCCCTCTGTGTCTTTCTCCCTCGCCTACTTTGTGTGTCTAGATATGTATCACTCCCTCTCTGTCCCTCTTCACTCCCTTGGCCCCCTCATTCTATCTCTTTGTGTTTCCCACTCCCCATTTCTCCTCTCTCTGTCTCTTTCTCCAAGTACTCCATCATCATATAACAACACTCACCTCCAGAATCTCATTAATTAGAGGTTTCAGAGCTAATTTGACCCCCTTCCATTCCTCATCTGCCTCTATGTTCAAAACACTGGAAACCCAGTCATACTTCTAAATATAGACACATGCCTATGTTTCTGCAAAAGAACGAATATTCACAGACAACTAGACCCCCTTGCACCCAGAGGGAGAGTTAATAGATGTGAAACACTTCCTTCCTGAGCTAAAGCATTAGGCTGACAACAGAGGAAAAATTCGGCTTCATTTACAAGAGAATTCTCTTAATGATTTGTTTCCCTCGATTCTCAATAAATAGCCAGAGAGGCATGGCTTGAGGTGCTTCAGTCCTTAGAACTCCTGCCCCCCCCAATCTTTTACGTCTTTTACGCTCTCTGTTTTATCTCAAAGAAAGATAGAATATTCGATGGAGAGGATGCACAAGCAGCTATGTCTTGCTTCGTCTTAAATTGCTCTGCACAAATCATCAGCTCTCGAATACATGATGCTTCCCCAGACTTCCCGTCTGCCTCGAAGTTCACGCTGTGATGCGTGGGTCGACGTCTGGGCAGGGCTGTTGTTTAGTATCTCACCACCACCGCCACCCCGCCTTAGTCCTCAGATCTGGGGGTAACAGATTCTTCATCTCCATTTGCTTTCACGGCAGCTGGGTTGCTGCCTTGCCAAGGAAGCGGGATGCTTAACCATAAAGGAGGAAAATGTGAAACTAATGTGTTACGATTGTGAAGCAGGGAAGTCCCAGTGTTACAGCTGACTCAATGGCAACCGTCCCTCCCCCTGCCTCCGCCAGAGTGCATTATGGGAAAATCTCAAACTCCAAGGCAGGAGAAAGCCCATCCTGGACTCTGCATTTCACCTCCACCTCAGGCACACAGAGAAACACATCTTCCCGTGAAAGATAATGCAATGAGATTAACATGACATTAACATAAAATTAACAGCCTTAAGAAAGTCTTTCCCCATATTATAATTGCTTCTTATGTAACATTTTGAAACACACACACACACACACACACACACACACTCTAATCCAGTAGTATAATAACACCCCCCTCCCCTTTATTTTTAAATAGCTCAGTATTAAAGTATTAAAGAAGAATAAGTAGTAAAGCGGCTTAGCCCAGACAATATGGAAAGGGAAGGATATTTGCTGTCGGTTTACAAACTAGCAGAGCTGTTTAGAGATTGTTACAAGCGTGACGTGCAGTCGGATGAGGACCGGGAGGGAGCCAGGCAATTGATTATCTATCACCACAAAGAGGCAAACATTCCAGCAGACGACTTGCCTTTGCAATGCTGCTTTGGAAACGGCCATGTGGAAGAGGGCATTTAACAAGGGACTCAGCCCTCGGATATAAACATTTGGGGTTATTACAGGAAACCAGATAGTAGCAAGAGGCAGCCGGTAGGAAAATCTAGGACCTGAAACAAAACATTCATCCTTCCATGGGCTTTATGAACAACCCCAATGCACAGTCGCCAGTCTTGGGGTTCAAGTTATAAACTTTGCCGTAGAGGAACCCTAGTAGTAACAGGTCTGAGCTTTGAGCGATCTTCCACCATCCTCACCGATTTTGGCCATTCCTTTGGGACTGTCACTGGACCCATCCATCCTGGGGAGGGTATCTGTCTTTCTCTGAGGCTCCACCTAAACTATGGTTGTTAGGTTCCCTCAAACGGACAGAAAAATCAGTGACACTGAGAAAGGCAGATCTGAACCCTGCTCTCCCTTGCACCGTCCTCCCCATGTCTGACATGCTCAAGCCCCCTGTTCTACTCCCTGTACAACTCTCTGGGTGGTTAAGTGTCGTCAGGCTGACACCAGCGCGCAGCGACCCTATGAACGTTGGATCTGAACCCTGCTGCCTCCATTCTCTCTGTGATCTCGGACATTTCGTGGGCCCACTGTTAGGGTCACCATGTCAATCCATCTTGTCAAGGGGCTTCCTTGCCGTCCTCTCCTCTTCCTCTTTCCCAGCACGATGTGTTTTTGCAAGGACTGGCTTAGTCGAAATGTCCCAAGGCGTCCCAGCTGCATGAGGGTGGATGGAGGGGCAGGCACCAGCCTGGGGCTTCCCTGGTGTGGTCGATACGGAGTTGATTGGTAACCCGAAGTCTCTGCATGGTTTGGAATCTCCCAGCAGCTCCACTCGAGACAGATGGGCAATCTCCTCCCACGTGACTTACAGCCTCGGAAATGCAGTGGAGGTCAGCTACGAGTTGGTTTTGACTCAACAGCAATAAAGGTTTGAGGAAAGGAAGAAACAAGATCCAATCAATCAATCAGTCATGTTAAGATTAATCAAGGGTTCATCATCGATCCTCCCTGTACTTCCCTTCCTCCACCTCATAGTCACTCTGCTCTTACCAGGGAGCTCTGTGGGACTAGTGGTAAGAAGCTGTGCTGCAGTTGCAAAGACATGTGGTTCGAATCCATCAGCCGCCCTGTAGGAGAAGGATGAACAGTCTCCACTGAAAGATCAGCGACCTCTTGCCAGTCATTGGAGGCATTTTTCTGAAGAAAAGTAGTTACGGTTGTTGTTGTGTACCGTTGAGCGGGAACTGATCTATAGCTGACCCTCCAACAGGTTTTCAGAGGCTGTAAATGACATGGGAGGTGACTGCCCATGTCTCTCTTGCAGACCAACTGGTGAATTCGAACCATCGATCTTTGCTTTGGCAGCTCCATTCCTTACTACTAAGCCATCAGTGATTCCTCAGAAGAAAATGGTTTCCCCTAAATGCATCTAGAATAACTGCTTAGGCTAAACCGTGTGTTTAAACATTTCCTTGACTCCTTACATTTTTGGCTGGTCACAGAATTGGTTTTTCACATACTCGAGACAATTTGAACTTAGTCTGCCTGCGTTACCCAATCTGCCCTGCGCACCACACAAATCTAAAATGCAATGGAATTGCGTAGAAATGTAACAGAAAATTATAAATTTAGATGAGAACTCTTTCTTGAGGGAGCGGATGTCTCTCGATTACAGAAACGAGCACGCCATTTCTCCTTAGCAAATCACATTAGTCCACATTCTCAACAAGACGCTTATTCTATGTTCAAATTCTTGAAACCATTTAACCCAGCTCATAGCTGACCCTCCAGGGGGTTCTGGGAGACCATCAATCACAAGGGGAGTAACTGTCGTCTTTCTCCTTCAAAACTGCTGGGGGATTTGAACCACCGGAGTTGCCATCTCTCTCTAGGTTAGCAAGACACCTCCCTATGGACACCACCGCCACCACAAGCCCCTCCCTAAGCTGAGAGTCACGCATTATCAGAAATCTGCACCAGTTTAATCGTGTTCACCAAATACTAAAGGCCCTCTGATGAATCTTTGTCAGAGAAATGTTGACTTAATGATAGTGTGTAATCAACATCTCTTCCAAAGCGTGCCCCTGACAGATGACCCTTGGAACATCTCCTGCATCCAGGACCGCTGAAGTGGATAGGTTAAGGGACCATCTGACAGTCCTGTCTCGGTCCAGTTTGGGCAACACTTACAAGGGATAAGCAAGCAAGATCTAGCGATTGATGGTCAAGCGTCTGCCATTGGTGCCACCAGGCTCTCAAGCCCATTTTTTACAGCCCCTCTGGTTTCACAAGCTTCCTCATAACTCCAGAGTAGCATTCTAAGACATTTCACTGGTTTCCCCAAAGCCTGATTTGAAGGTAGGATTCCATCATTTGGACACACACAAAGCCTGATGAATAAGCAAGGTGATGTCTCCGGAAGAGAGGCTAAGAAGGAGCTCTGGCGGCTTAGTGGGAAGGAGTTGCACTGCCAACCCTAAGGTGTGAGGTTCAAATCCAGCAGTTATTCCACAGGAGAAACTGAGGCAATCTCCTTCCGTATAATGAACTGCCTCTAATAACCCACTCGAGGGTCAGCTGTGAGTTGGTTCCACCTTGATGGTACATCTAAATGACAACTGGCAAGAGATTTATAAGGTGCACGGGCAATAGCTGACTAGTCATGCATTATATGAGAACTTGAAACAGGGGTGTGAAGCTCATCCTGGGACGTTTCAGCCACTCCTAATGTCCAGTAATGTTGTGATCCACTAGGCAGCAATGGACAGCACGAATCCCAAGTTAGAAGCAGCCTGTATCTTCAGTCAAGTCTCGCATATGTCTCTAAGAGAGGTGAAAGCGTTTGATGAGACGATAACAGCCTAAAGCAAGCCCATTTGTTTTTCCACGGCTCTCCTTCAAGTTGGGCCAGCAGGGCCTGGAAAGTGCATTCCGTAACGTGACCCTGCTCGCAACAGTCTCCCACGCCAGCACAAACCCTGGTTCTCCTTGCAACCTCCAGACACAAGCAGTTCCCACAGCAACCGCAGGTACAGAGGGGGTGGAGGCGCCCCCCCCAGACCTCAGAAACGCGCTGAGCTCCTTTCCAGAGCAGAGTAACCAGGCGATTGCCGTGAGCCCACAAGAGCACCCACATCTTTTCATTTCTACACACAGAAGAAAGATAGTTTGATGATACACTTGAGTCACCAACTCAAAGGTGAGCAGTTCAAATCCACCCATCACTCTGAGGGCAGAATCCCTCAACAGAGCCTCTGTGTTGCCACTTGCAGCCTTGCAAGCCTGCAGGACAAGGTGTTCTCTGTCAGCACCAACTCAACAGGCAGTGGGAATTTGGTCTGAGTTTGGATAATCTATTTCGTGAACAAAACAAAAGTCCCTGTTACTAAAACGAAACTCGACTCACACACCCTCCACAGGGTTTCAGAAACTTTACATCTTTACGGACGTTGTTGTTATTGCTGTGTGCCTTCTTCTTGGAATCGACACATAGCTGACCCTCCAGACGGTTTTCAGAGACAGTTTATCGCACACGAAGAGACTGACACTGCCCATGCTTCTCCCAAGGCATAGCTGCTGGGTTTGAACGGCCAGCCATTGGGAAGGCAGTGTAGCTTCTTGCCAAGAGGTCAACAGTAAAATGCTCATCTTTCTTCCTTGGAGAAGCCGGTGAACTGCCAAGCTTGGGGTTAGCACTGATAATACATAATTAACTGTGCCATTGCGGCGGTAACATGCCAAGTGAGCTTCAGTATTTGGAGAATAAGCGGCATGGGATACAGAGACATGCCATGAATATACATGGAGAAATGGGGCCAGTAAGTTGGCCCAAGGTAAGATTGTCACTCACCTTGACTTCACAGAACGCAGAAGATCAGTGAACACAACAAACTCCACTGGCTTCCCAATGTCTATAAAAATTATTTTATGGGTGGAGCGGAGAGTTTCATGGTAAGCTGTTAAAACAATGTCGACTAGTACGCAGCTGCTTCTGCTCAAGCCTGTGAATTCCTCAGAGCATCATGAAAATCCTTGTCACACCCCAAGTAACCTGCATGGCACAGCTCAGTGTTTCAGAGCCCCCCCCCCAAATTCTCGTGGCTAAGATCCATCCTTCAGTTGCCATGGGTTTTTCTTTGTTTCCTAATCAGGACACGTCCAGTTTCCAGCCTGTAAGCATATTAAATGTGTATCCAAATAGGCCTGCGTTCCAGGAGGTGTTTAGGATGGGTTCCATCTTTACTAGTGAGCTCAAAGTCGAGGCTCTGACAGCATCTTGAACCACCACCACCATTCAATGTTTCTTGTAGAGCACAGTATTTAAAAAGTAAGGAGATGGGGCACGGCGGTTGTGTGTAATGGTTTCTTCTTCAAGGAGCTCCACTCAGCACGTCATGGGAGGAAAGATTTGCCAATCTATTCCCATCAAGACCCTACAGAAACCCTACAGGGAGTTTTAGAACCACAAGAGGTCACTGGAAGTCCAACAGGCACAAGAACATCCAGAAACATTTCTCTAAAAAAGCAGCACACACTTCTGGAGGTTGGAAGTCCAAGACATCAGCAAGGCTATGCTCTATTTCCAAAAGTGTTAGCTGTTGTTTATAGCAGCAAGATATACAACGGGGAGATCTGGTGGCTTAGTGGCAAGGAGTTGCGCTGTCCATTCAGAGGAACAGGGTTCAAATCTACCAGCTGCTCTAGGGATGCAAGAAGAGAAATCTCTGCCTCAGTGAAAATCTGCTGGTAGGTCAGCAATGGGTCGGATCCAACTCACAGGTACACGACAATGACAATGTCCGAGAGAACACAGACATAGCAGGCTTGCGGCGTGCTCACAATCTCTGCCAAGCTTCCACCCACCACCTCAATGCATCTACCTGAGGAGCCTCCTTTTGTTCAGAGACCTTACCGAGCGGGGTGTGCCCTTCTCCAGAGACAGCCGTCTCCTGACAACGTGCCCACTGAATGAGGGATGGAATCTCACCACCCTCATTTCAAAGGAACACTGTGATTGGACTCCTTCTGAGAGAGGGTCATTTGTTATTCTGGCACCCAGGCACTGAGATAGTTCATATTCTTCAGCACCACCACCTTCCAAAGGCATCAATCCTCCTTTGGCCTTGGGTCCACATTGTTCCTTCTCTGCCAGCTGTCAGTGGGTGCCGGTAATCGTACACACTCCCTGGTGCTTGATGAGGCTCTCCAATTGCCGCCACCTTCTACTCCTCCTCCTCCACACAGATGGTTTCCTCCCCATGAATGTCTTTAGATCCATTGACCAACCGACTGTGTCCTCATCTCCACTTCTCACCTCAGCACAGGTCTTACTTCCAAAGAAGGTCCTCTTGACAGTCACCGCAGGGTAGGATTAAAACATCCTGCAGTGGAAGTGCGCCCGTCAACACCCACACACCTTGCCGTCAACGTTCATGCCAAGAATGCAGAACTTGACGTTCGTGGGAATAGTAACACATCGTTATCACTGCAGGAGTTATGTACCATCTAGTCAGAACCTACGCAGGGCTGACCGTCCGTCCAGAGGGCTCCCAGAGGAAGAAAATCATGTGGGAGGACGCTGGGACCTTCACCTTGTCCTACAGAGCACATAGTAGAGTCAATCCACATGCCTTTGGATTGGCAGCACAGCTCCTTACCACCAAGCCACCAGAGCTTCCTGAAAGGGCAACGTCAAACCCTGATAGGTAAATGCAGGCCCCCACGGCTGGATCCACGTGAAGGAGAATGGAAGGCACACTCCTGCCTGGAAATCGCTCTAGGGGAGGTCTTGCTGCGTTTGTTGGAGGGAAAACACCAGGACACGGTTGGCAGCACTGGGGAATCATCCATGACTTCCCTCCTTGGCTCACCTACTCCTACCCCTGTATGCAACTCCTCGGGACTCCTCGAGGGCCTTCTGGAGCCACTATCTTTTCTTACACTTCTTCCAGTGTGGATGCTTAAGCATGCCAAAGCAGTTCCTTCAAAATCCATGGGACATTGCCCCACTTAATTCTTTCTTAAGATTATTGTCACCATCTAGTTTTCAACTGCTAGTTTCCCCCACGTAGATGACCAAGCCTTTTCTTCCGTTCAGGTACCTCTGGATGAACTCAAACTCTTACCTCTCAGGTGTGTCACCAAACTGTGTCACTCATCCAGTAACCACTGTTGTTGTTGTTGTTGTAATCCCTTACTTGGACGCAGTAATGTGGACCCTCCCTTACAAGAGGGGATACCCCAATAGACTTTCTGTCTACATCTGGCACAGGATGGACCTGTGAGCAGTAGTACCCCCCTTCCACTGCCACACACAAACCAACATGAACCAATTTCTACGTTCCTAAGTCACATGCGGACTTCTCATTTGACTCTGACACGCTGCCTCGAATCCATGGAGGAAACCACAGTCTGCGCTTGTCAGATGAAGGCACCGTCCCTCTGCGCTCCGTCCAAGCCTCATTTCTGCTGCTGCACTCTCATCTCGACCACTCCCTGGTCTTCTCTTTCACTCTCCTCTCCCTCTCCCAAGCCTCCTTTCTCACTCTCTCCCCATCTGTTCCCCCATCTGTGCTCCCTCTCCTTCTCTCTCACCTGTATCTCTTCCTTCTTTCTCCTCCCACTGACGTTCTCTCCCTCTGGTTCCTCTTGTCTCTCCCCCATTCTTGCTCTTCCATTCTCCTCTCTCTCTACCTTCCCTCTCTCTCTCCTTCTACCTCCTCTCTTGCCTTCTCTTCTCCCACCCTCTATCTCGGTTATCTGCATTTTTTGTTCTCTTTCTTTCCCGACCTTCTTCAGGTTCCAGCTATCTCTATTTTCCCATCCTCTCCTCTCCTCTCCTGTCCCCTCCCCTCCTTCCATCTCTCTCTCTCTCTCACACACACACACACACACACACACACTTGCAGAAATCATGCTTACCGAAGCTGCATGCTTTTCTCACTCACAGCAATGATCTCTGCTATCCACACTTCCCACTGTGTGGACAGACTCTGACCTTACTTCAGACTCTGCAGCATCTTGGAAAAAGGAACAGATGCGATCCAAGTAAACCGATTAGACTACCACCACCGCCACAGCAAATACGAAAGAATACCGTGATCAAGCACACAAAACCTACTGAGATTTCAATTCTTTACTGGAATGTATGAAGTAGGGACAGCACGTTTTTCAGATCACAGCCAAGGTTTACATTACAGACTGGACACCAGCAAGAGCGGACTTGTTTCAAAGGAATCCCAAACGTATTCTCTTCCTGGTAGAAAATGGTATTTTACAAACTTCTTACACTGTAAGGAAATCTGTAATGGCTTTCTTTAAGCAATTCAATGTTAAATAGAAGGATATATAAGTGCCGGGAAAGGAGGAGGGTCAAAGAAAGAGCGGAAGACCCTCCAGAGGGTGGACTGACCCCGTGACGTTAACAGTGGGCATGTCAGAGATGGTAAGGATGGCGTGGGACAGGACAGCGTTCAGATCTGTTGTTCCCTGGTTTGCTCTGAGCCATACGCAACTTGATGGCACCTAACAACACAACAAGAAGTCAAAGTTGAAAAAAATTCTGGTGGTGCAGTGCTTGAAACATAACACGGCATGTTAGGGGTTCAACACCCCCAAACCACTGAGATAGAGACTGATGACGCAGCCTGCTTCTGTAAAGAGCTCTGTCTTAGAAACCCAACGGGAATCACCATGCGACACAACGGATTTCACATTAGCAAGAGCCTGAATTAATGGCTACAGGTGTCCCCTCGATGATCACATCTCTTGTCATGGACTGGACTTTCTTTCCCACCACACACAGGGGTGTAATGCACGCTCTAAAATGGGCCCCGTCATGTAAGAAAGCGCATCCACGGCAAAAGGATTAGGTGGAGAATGCCGGCCAGTCCCATGAGATGGAAGGGTGGTTGCCCCAGCGTGTGGCCTGTGATGGTGTCTTTTATGTCAGGAGAGACCAGAGGAGAGGAAGCAAGTTTACAGCAAGGACCTAAGGTCCTCCAGAAGGAACCACCAGCAGCTACACTGGGCTTGAGTGCCTGCGTGAGGGACGTGGGGGAGGCTGCAACACAGGGAGTCTCCAAAAAACGATGGCTTGAAGGACATAAAGGCGTGCCTACAGAACAGAGACACCAAAGCCCGCTCCTCAAACTGGCACCCTGAATCTGGACTTCTAGATTCCCTCACTAGGGGAGAATAAATTTCGTAGCAGAATAAAGAGAAGAAAGACGTACCACTTGTGGTATACTGAGTTACACTGAAGTAACAACCTAAACAATCAAGTCAACCTGATCAATGTTGAGTGACATATAGAGAAATAAAGTACCAAAGTGGAACACAAAATCCCAAATGCACAATATATATTCTTCAATGAATGAAGATACTTCCGAAGGGAAGATCTCTGGGAACATCGACATGACTCCCAACCTTCAATGGGGAGAGAGAGGTGAATGTGGTGTTCATTTCAATGGCTACACTACTTATTCACCATAGTGATGCTTAAGCTTCTGTACATGTTAACATACATCCACCTCTCTTGACCTTCACGGTTATGATTTCTAATTTTTTTTTCATTTGAGAAAATTTTCATAGCAATCTCTCAAAAAATACATAATACTTTTATCTATATTTTCACCAGGACTACGTATGCACTCTCGTGGCCAAGCATGTAGGGAGCTGCACTGTCAGCCCAAAGGTGGGTGGTTTGAATCCAGTAGCTACTCTGTGCAAGAAAGATGAGGAGCCTCCTATATGATTTATAGTCTCTGATAACTTACTGGAGAGTCAGCTATGAGTGGATTCCAAATTGATAGCAATGAGAATGTTTTTCTTAGCACAAATCCTGTTATCACTATGCTCTACCAGTAAAGTTTTATGTTTGCTAACTTAAAAAAAAATCTTTCCTCATCAGTTCTCATAAGTCACTGAGAATGATGAAAACTGCTAATTTGCAAACATCAAAAGGCTTAGAAACTACGGCTGTTCTTCATCTACTAAAAACATCCCAAATGACGCTCATAGAAGTGGCCGACAGAACACTCTTAAAAAACTGCCTATTTGGTAAATTATATGGCAATTGTTGTTGAGGTGATTTCTTATTTTTACAAACATCCGGATTTCATCAGCAAAAATCATGTTTACATTTCATGAAGAAACCTACATCCAGTCCTACAAATGATTCTGACTCGCTCACAAACATTGTTGTGGCTGTTCTGTGCCATTGAGTTGACTATGATCCCTAACGACCCTATGAACAATGGCTCTGAATCCAACCCTATTCAGAGCCAACCTCACCATCTCTGTCGCCCTTGACCCCATGGCCACTGTGGCTGCATTAATCGTTCTCATCCAGGATCTTCTTGTCCTGCGCTGTTCCTCTATTATTCCAAGCATGATGCCCTTCTCCAAGGATTGGTCCCTCCGGGTGACATGTTCAAAGTATGTGAAACGGAGCTTCAAACATTTGAACACTACTCGGGATAGAATATGGGGTCCTCTGCCTTTGGGTTGGCTCTTCGTGACTTTGGAGGGCACAGCAGACCGGGCCGCTTGTCTTACAAACTTGTAGTCTTTATGGAAGCGGACTGCCACCATCTTTTTCCAACAGAGTGGCTGGCTGTTGGTCTCAAACTAGCAAGCTTTCAGTTAGCACGCTAGAGGTTAATCCGTGTACCATGTAGGATGAAACAACCTGAAGAACTAAGCAGGGGGAACCTCACTGGGTTGATTAGCTAGCTAAGATTGCTTTCTCATGGAGCAATGGCTTTCAGGGATTTGAATATTCTCAATGAAGGCTCTATTTGTGCGTGAGCCACATGAAGTGGGCGGTTTGCCGGGGTTCACTAATCAGGGGATGTCCTTCCCGGGTGGTCTGCTGGCCTCCTCACCTCTCCTACAAGATGGCCATACTCAGCTTGCACCCCTCACCGAGGGGGACTGCAAACAAATGTATTCGGAAATCAATTGGGATTCATTCTTCTTCTTTCTGTCCTTCCTTGCTTTCATTCTGGAGATGAATGGTACATGCTGGGAAAAGACAGGGCCCCAGGTGGCTACTGCAGGGAGAGCTTTCGGTGGCTTGGGAAGCTATGACCGACTGTGTCCTGTAAGGACAGAGCACCCACTTTGGGTGTATCATACATCCAGGCAACCAGGCACACCCTGGTAAGCACCTGTTTCTGTGTCCTTCAGACCCCTCCTATGACAAGCAGGCCCCAGCTTCCAGGTCCTCAAGGCTATTGTGAGCCTCGTCTCCATAGCAATGTGGACTGCCTGCCAACAGAGAACGGATCTGCTGAACTCCAGCCATCCACGGCCTTCTGAAGTCTCTCTGTGTGACTGTGACCAGCCTGCTCGATGGGCGCTTGACACGGACCATCACGGACACTGGAACACAGCGCTGGAGATTCCCCTGTATTCCTGTCATTGTTTACTCCAGCCTGTAAGAGTCACACGCTATTGGAAGAGTTCCTAAGACTAGCTGTCAATTTTAAAAACAAAAAAAGGGAAAAAAAATTCCATGTATATTTTAAAGACACACACGAGTGTCACCAAAGTAGATAAAGCAGCCAGTTAAATACACAGGTGTTTAAACAGATTGGTGGTTTTTCTGGCATTCCTGAAGGCTGAGGGAAGAGGACATGACTGGCAGGAAGAAAGGAGTATTTTCACACGACCCTAAGCCGTGAGACTGAAGGTCAAGGGCCTGCAACTACACTTCAGCAGCTGTCTGGACTGAAGGATGTATGCTGTCGGTTTAGAGATTGTGAACTTAGCTAATCAATCTTATGACCATGAGGATAGTTTTGTGATGTCAGTGCGATCACTGAAACGGATTTCTGACCCCACAGAGCAGTCAGATTGGTGCTGGAATGAGTAGAAGTAGATGCAGGAGTGTGAAAGACCATATGCGACACCGTAGAGGAATTCGTTTTGCCCGGTGGTTGTTGTTGATGGGGACAGTTTCTCCTTTGTAGAGTTAGGAGAGGTCACACTCGGCCATCTTCATGCTAGCTACAATCTTTTGACTGCATGTATAAATAGATATGTTGTTGTTGATGGTCCTCGAGTTGACCATGACTCGTAGCAACCCTTTGAACAAAAGGCCTGAACTCTTTTCATAACTATCATCATTAATCAAAGCAGATAGAGTGTCCAGAGGCATCTGGTTTAGGAAGTGGATGCCGCTCCTGCTTGCATAAAGATGATATAGATGAGAAAGAGATGATAGAGATAGAGAAAGAGATAGGTATGCATATATGTATGTGTGTATATATACATATATATATACACATATATACACACACACACACACACACACACACACACACACGCATGTATATATGTATGTTTGTTGTTTTTATGTGCCGTCGAGCCACCTACTCACCTGAAACTCATAGCAACCCTATGTATTTGAGGTTTAGACCCTGACTAGACTATCCTGAGCTAATATCACTGACTCCGACAGCCCTAATCCTATTTCTCCAGTCACTAATTCAATCCATCTCATCCTAGGACTCGCTCTTCTGCATTGTTCCTCAACTCTTCCCAGATTCTCCAAGAACTGGTCCCTCCTGACCACATGCCCAAATTCTGTGAGTCAGACCTTCCAAGTCCTTGCTGTCAGGGCCCAGCCTGGTTTCACCCTCTCTAGAACAGATAAATCTCACTCATCTCTCATCACTCTTGAGTCAGAAGAGACTCATCACTGACATTTAATCAGGTTTTCAGAGGCTAAATCATATGGGAATAGATACCCCTTCATTCTCCCACAGAGCAAGTGGTGGATTCAAACAATTAGCTCTTGGGTTGGGGGTGAATTGCTTAACCATTAGGCCACCAGAGGTCTTGACATATATATGTGTAGACACAGACACACACAGGTGTCAGTAAGAACGTTCTGTCTGACACAGTGATGACCCCAGGGGTTGGTCAAATGGTGTGACACATTCCGTGAGCAAAGTGCAGGATAGGACAATGCTCAGGTCAACTGTTCCTAAGACTGTCATGAGTTGTAGTCATGTGGGTAACATCACACACACACACACACACACACACACACACACACACACACACACACACACACACGATATGTCCTTAAATAATTGGGGGTACACTGGTGGCACAATAACTTAAGTGATGGGCTATTAACCCAAAAGTTCAAACCCACCGCTGCTCCATGAGACAAAGATGAGGTCGTGGCGAGCTCTGGTGGCCTAGTGGCAAGAAGCTGCACTGCAATCTCAGAGGTACATGGTTCAAATCCACCAGATGCTCTGCCGGGGAAGGAGGGACAATCTCCTCCTGTATCAGTCAGATCTGATTTGATGGTACACACAAAAAATAATGAAATAAAATAAAATTTTTTTAAAAAAGATGAGGCCGTTGGCTCCCCTTAAAATTACAACTAGGAAGGTCACCAAGATTTGGGATCAAGTGAAATGCAGTTGAGTTTTTGTTTCGATAGGAAAAAAATCGCATGATGTCCAGTGTCTCATTTGTATAGGGTCAGAAGAAAGGAAAACCACGTGTCCGTGCGTGTGCATCCGCACATATATGATGACAACTGTCGGTGTCGCTACAGAAGTACACGTAGCGATGCATTTCATTACCTATTTTTCCTCTTCTTTAGAAAACAACAGATGGGGGTGATAAGTGAGCAATATGCCATCGTGGCTTGCCTACATTCCGGTTCATCTTTAAGAGACACTTTTAATCTGGCATCTAGACAGGCAGGGGGACACGTCTGCATTTTAATGAGGCTGGAAGACACACACCCATGGAATGCTGGTGATGGAAAACCCTGATGGCTTTCTTATTGGGAGTTTACAAGGAAAGGAAGGGGCCCGTTTCAGTACACCTGGGGTATTCGGTAATGCAACTAAAAGGATTGGGCCACGCACACTTGTGTTCAAACGCCAGGGAGGGAAGGAATAGCTCAAGGGTACAAAACCATTTCTCTACAATGGAACCCAAGCAAACTATCAAATATTCTTTGAAATGCACACGCTTCTCTGCAAGCCTCCATACACACACAAAATGCTAAAATCTCAGGCATAAACCCCAAGAAAGAATCATTCTTGGCCCTTCCCTCCCCCACTTCCAGCTTGCAAATGCCACCCAACAGCTGCTACGAGTGCTTGTATTTTACTTGATCCCCGAATTTTTCAGATATAGCAAATAAATGCAAGATGCTATCTGTTCATGGAAATGTTATTTGGTGCCCTCAAGTTGAGTCCAACTCATACTACTATATTGCTTTGGGGAAAGGGCCACTAGAAAGAAAAGCAGTGAAGATTTCTCTGTGAAAGCAACTGAAGGCATGCGTCAGAGTCTTATACACTCCCTAGGCCTCTCGGGAATGCCAGAAGGCCTTGGGATCAGTGAGCATGATAAGTGTATAAAGGATATGAAAAGAAAAAAACAGAAATGGGGTAAAGACCAGGAGGGAGATACTGTCTGGGAGCACGCGCGGGCACACGCACGTTGCGGGGAGGCTCCCGTCGCCGTGTACGGGCTGCGGGAACAAACTCACCGTCCTCCGTGGGCACGTAGATGTTGAGGTACAGGCAGTCCTCATTCTGGTCCTGCACGTACGTCATCAGCGTATCCAAGTTGGCTGTGAACCAGATGGGCAGCATGTCATGAAGCAGAGAGCGCTCGTCCAGGTGCTGGGGACACACGGCGGCAAACTGGGTGGCATTGCGCACCCCAGTCCAGGAGGAAGGGGGCTCCGGGGGCTGGAAGCGCCTCTCCCCGGTGGGGGGCGAGGCATAGGGGACGCCCAGGTACTGCTCCACAGGGCCCAGGATCTCATTGGGCAAGGGTGTTCTTAAGCCACGGATCTTGCCATAGTTTGTGTTGACCACAGGGTACTGGGCTTGGCTGGCGCTGAGCGAGAACTTGATGGCCAGGGCGGTGAACCACAAGAGGACATTGGAGTTGACCATGACACACGCGGGTGTGTAGAAGACGGGGAGCCAGAGCAGTCCTCCGGGCCTGGACATCGTTCACAGGTACATCCGAGGACGTGGGCGCGACAGGGCACGTGCACGAAGCCCACCAAGACAAGGTCACCCCAGGAGCATCAACGCTGCGGAGCTGCGGGCCAGTAGCTCTGCTCCTACGAGGACCCCAAGGTCAACACAACATAGAACACTCCTCCGGGCAGCCCATGGCCAGACAGTGACCCTCCCTTGCGCGTGGACCCGCAATCCAGCAAGGGCTCAGCTCCAAGGAAGGGGTGACCATCAGACTCTTCCCCGGTGCAGCAACTCCTCATGCAAGATCACAGGCAGAGCCATCAGTCTGCAGGGAAGAAAAAGCAGAGAACTGGGTTATAACGCAAACACAACTACAGTCACTCAGCAATTTACAAGGCCACACTCTGTTACCAAGTGCCATCGAGCCAGGTCCTGACTCAAGAGACACCAAGTGCTGTCTCATGGGCTGTGGGCTTTACTGGAGCAAAAGGCCAGGTCTCCCTCCTGCAGACCTACTAGGTATATCTGAAGCCCCATCCTTTTCAATAACAGCTGAGAACCATGCTTTGTCAAAGATCCTTGTCTTCTCATTCTGCCAAGTTTTTTTATGGATTTATCATTATTATTATTTTTATATGAATAATTTATTAAATTTTTTAATTTTTATTGTATTATTTTTATGTGTACCATCAAATCTTGAGATTGTTCACAGCTTCAGTTTGCTCGGCTCCA
>NW_006400094.1:1009849-1017534 GCF_000299155.1 Elephantulus edwardii | reverse complement strand
GATTTGAACCGTGTACCTCTGGGATTGCAGTGCAACATCTTGCCAGTAATTAATAATATTTTTACTACAACTGTCATCATGAAGTTGGCAATAACTTGGATGGACTCAATTAATACCCTATTGCTATAAAAATCCCACCACCCAGAACAGCACCTGATATTTAAATAACAGCATGTACTCTGAGCTTGGATGGCCTAGTGGGTAAGACCAAACCAAAGACATATGGTTCAATTTCACCACGTTCCACAGGAGTATGATGGGAAATCAACTCCCATGTGATTTACATCCTCTGAGAACTCACTGAAGAGTCAGCTAAGGTCATTTGTGACTCAACCGCACCAGCAACAATCAATAGGTACTTTGTTCAAGAGTAAGTATGCCACTTTGTTTGAGGACGGACCTGATTTTTCCAATGATTATGAAAAAGGAAGACCTAAGAACTGACGTCACAGAAGTAGAATGCTGATGAAGAAGAATGCATAGCACAGGAACTAAGCAAATATGGCTTGGAAGAAGTATAAGCAAAATGTTCCTTAGAGGCAAGGATAGAAGCATTTTATGTCACACATTTTGGTTCTATTACTAGGAGAGGGACACGGGGCTTGGTAAGTTGATGGTCGGTGAAGGGGAAAAAAAGGGGACAGGGGAAGATACTCAAGCGATTAAGTGGTTACAAATACGAGTTAAAATACAACCATGATTGTGAGGCTGGTGTTTAACTGATTGGTATTTTAACACTGGACTGAGCAAATTCTCTTTTATGTCAGAAAGCATCACTATGAATTGGAATTGACTATACATAAATACACCTAAACAACAACAGATATTTACGAATGACTGGAAAAAATCTTGAAAAGGTATAGCTGACTGTGTAACAAGATCTCCTGATTTCACGACAATGCACAAGCCTGATCAATGAATGGGAGGAAAAACCCCCACCAAAAAACCAAGAGATTTTCACCAAAGGAGTTGAGTTCTGGCTCACAGTGATGTCACGTATGGCAAAACCTTCTGTGCCACAGAGTAGACATTTGACCATTTCTCCTCAGGTACTATTGCCCGGATGGACAGGAACTGCCCACATTTCATTTACAAGCTGAGAGGTGAACCATTTCTAACATCCAGGGTGTGAGATTAGCTTAGAAGTTGGCTTTTCTACCCATTACATTAATCCTCCTTTGGTCGCCAGCTACCGTTAACTGTAGATGTATTTTCTTGCAAATCATCAAGAGCTGTGGGACTAGGATAAGAGAGAGTCCTTGCCACATCAGGCAGCAAGACTTGAGGGAGACAGGTGTATGACCCTGGTGAGAGTGAAAGCCTGGTGATGGTGGTTGAGAGACTGTGGCATTGCTCTGGAGACCCCATAGCAAGGTATAACCAGAGGAGTCCCAGGATAAAGGTCACACTTAAACGTTCTGGTGCTTGTCTGTTGCTTGAAGAAGCTGACTTGTACACTGCTCTGAGACAAACCTTGCTGGGCAATTTGGACGTGACTGCTGAAATGAAACCAGGCCTTTGACGAATTACGGAATTGTGTTTTTCTGTTAATCTGGTTTGGGATTGCTAGAGTAAAACTGAACTTACGTTGTGAGATATTCTTTTCCTCTCTCCTACTGCTGGATTGGCTCTAGAGATACTATCGGGTTGAGACTCTATAACAGGTTTCTGCTCTGGGCCAATACTATTCTCATTCTCTTTCTGAAAGACGCTCCTAGCCCTGTCCCTCTAGATCCCATTCTCTGTCCTTTTTTAATACTCATAAACCAAACCAACTCATAGGCATATTATAGACATTGGAGTAGAATTGTGCTTCTTATTGTTTTCAGTGGGTGGAGTTTTACAGAAGAAGATCACCAGACTATTATTCTGTCTATCATTGGTGGACCTGAACCTCCAACTTTGTGGTCAACCGTGGAACAAAAACTGCACTACTCAGGGACTTAATTAATGGAAGCACCAAAGCACCCCAAAACCACTGCATTTAACAAGAACAAGAATGAAACTAACTAGGGACTATATATATCCATTAAAAATGAAAGTCCCCTTTGAGTTATAAACGTTTCTAGTCATTATCTACATGGGATTGCGACGGCGGCACCCAGCAGGACCTCAGGTCTCTGTGATTTGTAGATGGCACCTAACAACATTTATATGGGAGCAAATTGAAAACAATACGACTCACAGGAGTAAAGGGGGAAACTCAGTGGACATTTAGATTTATATATAAATATTTAATGTTTATGTTAATGTTGTTTGTATATAACGTTTTAACATTGATGTGAACGTTGTGGTTGTTGTTGGATGGCATCAAAGAGACCAAAACTCATAGCGACACTATGAACCATAGACCTGAATCTTGTCCTGTCACGTGTCACCCTCATCATCTCTGACACACTTGAACCCATGGCTACAGTCATCATGTCAATCCACCTCGATGGGAATCTTACTCTCTTTTGCTGACCCTCCATCGTTACAAGCATGCTATCTTAGTCCAAGGAACAGTATCTCCCAGCAACATGTTGAAATGGAGTATGAGAGACGGAGCTTTGCAATCCTTGCCTCCAAGGAGCACTCTGGCTGCACCTTTTCTAAGGAACACCTGCTAATGAGGGAGGTAAAACTCATAAAAGTCTGAGAAGGATTGCACAGATTGGAAGAATGTAATTGTTGTCTTGAGGGGCTGATGAGGGATTAGTGTCAGGGAACAATTGTTGTTGTTATGCTGGGTGACACATCTATTATGCATATTTTGGTGATGGCCAGAGACCACTTACCTTTTTCCCCATGTCCCATTATACAATTTCCCCAGCATTGAAAAGAATGTATTTATTTAAACAAGCTTTTCATGCCTGAGAGTTGACAAGGATAAATAAAATTTGACTTGTTTTTCTTGTTATAGAGAGGGAGAAACAGAGAGATAAGATAGATGATAGGTATATAGTAATATAACCAAAGAGAGAGAAATAAAAGATGGAGATTAAATAGATGAGAGAAGTTGTTGTTGTTGTTATGTGCCGTCGAGTCGCTTGCGACTCATAGCGACCCTATGTACAATAGCCCTAAACTCTGCTCTGTCCTGTGCCAATCGCACTGCCTCTGACACACCCATCCGGAGTGCCCCAGTCACTGAATCAATCCACCTCATCGAGGGTCTTCCCCTCCTGCACTGTCCCTCCACCTTCCCAAGCATGATATCCCTCTCCAAGGACCTGTCCCTCCTTGCAACATGTCCAAACTATGTCAGATGAAGCCCCAGAATCCTTGCCTCGAAGGAGTAGCTTGGTTTAACCCTCTCCACGATGAATCTGTCTGTTTTCTTGGCAGTCCATGGTACATTCAATACTCTTCACCAGCACCACAGGTGAAAGGCGTCAATTCTCCTTCTATCCTCCCTAGACATTGTCCAACTCTCTGAAGCATAACAAGTGATTGCAAAGACCATGGCCTGTACCAGTGAACGATACACACAGAAAATGTTGAATGGGTGCATGTTTGGGTTTGCGTATTCTCAACAACAATGACAACAGCGATGAAGTAAATGGTTTAAAGAGTGGACAAAAGCATGTGTGCGTGGCTGGGAATATTTCTGGACTGGAAAAGAACTATGCATTTTGTTTCTAAGGATGGTGAGCTAACTTTACAAATGACTATGCAGAAAAACAAACACATCCAGCATAGATCAATCTCGGTGTAAGAGTGCCTTGGAGAGAAATCGGATAGCAGTTTCGTTAGCAAAGTGGATCCGAGTTGAATGAAAATGTGCCAGCAATCTCGATGGGAGTTTGGGAAGTAGGGGGAAAAAAATAGCATTACACCAAATGGCTGATTTATGTGTTTGCTTCTATCTTTGAATTCCAGTGAAGACAACATTTGGAGCGCTGCCACAAAGTGATCCAATTTCTGAATAATTAAGAGACAGCCCCAAACAAGAGAGAGGCAACGACATGTTTGGATGCTTTTGCTTTCTTGAAATTCTTCTGCCTTTGCAGCAGCCATAAATCTGCCTTAGAAAACAACATAGCCTTCAGGATGGACTGCACCTCACCTGCGTGAAAACAAAACAACTCCCCACAGGACCGCGGTGCAGCATCGTGACAGAAAACGAGAAAAGACCCAATCTGTGGAGGATTTCCTTTTACCTGGATCTACAATCAACAGCCACCAAAAGAGTGCTCAAGAAATCAAACTCCTGATTGTATTGAGAAAATTTCAGTGTTGTTATCATCCCAATGCTACGGCCAAGGACCTCTTTAAAGTGCTGAAGAGCAAGGATATCACTTAAAAGACTAAGGTGCACCTGACCTAACTCATACGGTTATCAATTGCTTCCCATATACCTGACAAATAAGGATGGCAGAGGAAGAATCGATGTCTTGGAATTATGGTGTTGGAGAAGAGTACTGAAAATTCCATGGACTGCCAAAAGAACAAACAGGTATGTCTTGGGAAAAGTGAAGCCAGAGTGCTCAGTAGAGAGAGGGACAGTAGCAGTTGGTCTCACATTCTGTGGACAGGAAGGACCAGTTCCAGGAGAAGGACATCACGCTTGTCTAAGAGTGTGTGTGTGTCTGCATGGAAGTGAGCTTGTATGTGCCCACATGGGTGAGCATGTCCTGTGTGTGTCTTTATGAACAGAGGGCCGTCCTCCAGATTTCCGCGAAAATGGTGGGTTAGACACATCCAAAGCTGAGGTCATGTCCAAAGACAGATCAAGGAAGAGACGGTAAGACACTCCATAAACACAAAATGTTAGGATTCAGAGAGCTGAGGAAGACGCCCAGACTCCCGTGTCAATGAGCTGTGGGTTACTGTTGATGTCACGTGCTTTCTAGTCTACTGGCACGCATAATTATCTCATGTACAGCACCAGGAAATCTTGTTTGATGCTACACAATCCTGACGGTATCTGCTTGGTGTGAGCCCAGGGTCTTCCTCTTTCTTTCTTTTTTTTTAATTATTATTAAATTTTATTAGTTTTAGTGAACATTTACAGAGATTTGGGGTTTTCATTCATTCATTGTTGCGCTGTTTTCTCTACCCTCCTCCCCAGTTCGTTCTTCTCCCCCCCAAATGTCTGTTTTAATTGTCCAATTGCCACAGTGCTTGTCAAAGCCAGTTCTGATTAATCTCCTTTGTCAGTGTGTCCTTTGCCATTCCCTATCACTCCTCCCTGAGAGAGACTTCACCCTGATTCATAAGGAAAAGGGGATGGCGTATTCTCTTAGCTACTTCCTGCTGAAAAGGGACGCTGTAGGTTTCAGGGTGAAGATCTTCTCTCACTACTCTAAGGTGCCCCTTTGGCAGTAGGTCTTATTCTTTTTCATTGATTCTCTCCTGGTGCTTCTTGTCCTCACTTCCAAGGAGTATTCGGAGCACACTTCCTTCAGGATCTATCTGTTTGCATTTCTCACAGTCCATGGAATATTCTCTACTGGCCAGCCGTCAGCATCAAGGAACCACAGCAAGGACTGTGTCGTTCATGGGTCTCACATTAGTGGCCTGATTATAGCTGCTGGAAGATGAAACAAAAGAGATGGTCCCTGGACCTGAAGATCCCTGAGCACATCACTGGTGGTTGAATCCATGAAGACAATTCCATGAGGAATTATGGTCCAATCCAAGTGCACGGATTCAAAACCAGATGAGAAAAATCTACCTAGGGAGCAGATCCAAGTCAAGTCACATTCGCACGCATTTTGGGAACAGTTATAATCAAATCTTTCCACTGGTTAAATGCACATCCGCCAGGAAGTTCTCAGGGGCAGGAAGCAAGGAAGAAAGGAGCAAGGTGTGAGGCAGCATGAGCGTCTGAGAACTAAGTAGGTCCCAAGTGATGGTATTGTGAGCTATCTCCTAGTTTGCACTGGATCATGTGACCCCATGTCCAACAGGAAAACGTCTTTCTTGGTCTTGTACCTTCTTCACAAGCGTCAGCACAGTCAAGCTTGTTGTTGGGACCACTGTATATTTCAATATCTTCTGATGTAGGGGCTCATACCCAGGCATTATATCCAGCAATGTTTGATTGTGAATTTTCACTAGTTCAAGTTCAGGCCTTTCCTTGGTTTCTGTCTTAAGTCTGGAAGCTCTGCTGAAGGCCACCCACGCTAGGTGACAACATGGGAAATATCAACGGCACAGATCCCAGGATCACAGCAACAGGCAAGGCACCACATGCTGATGGAAGGGCAGGGCTTCAAGGTTCCCATACATAATATGCAAAAGTGGACGGTTACTCTGGTTTTCTGAACTCTGGGTGGTACAAATGACTAGCTAGATGTAAGCCCATAGTATCTCATCCTCCTTATTCCTGCATGTTGAAGCATGTTGAATTTTCCTTGTGATATTGAGATATTGATACTGAGATGTAACCCATACTGAAGAATCTTTGATGTTCTTCAGCAAGGGTTTTAATACATAGAAACTATTTGTGTCTACAGTTTTGTACTCAATATAATTTTACAAGATAAATTTTATATTGGAAAACAGATACTTGTTTATACAGGCTTGATGATGCAGAAATCGTAGTTTGTACAGACTTTACTTTTTATACTTTATCTTCTGTTGCACCACCAAAATCCTCTCTACAGACAGATGTCACCATATTGTGCTATGCTTTACTACACTTCACAGATACATTTCCACCCCACAATTCAAGGTTTATGGCAGCGCTGTCTTGACAAATACATGAGTACTAACAGGATATATATCCATCATAGTCATTGGCACAAGATTTCAAACATTTCCACAATGGAGTTCTGGTGACCTAGTCTGTCAGATGGGGGTTACATGGTCAATATAAAGGTAGGTGGTTCGATTCCACCAATTGCTCCATGGCAGAAAGAAAGTTCACTCCTGGACAATTTGTGACCTCTGAAAACCCACTAGAAGGCCAACAATGCGCTGATTCCAACTCAACAGCAAATAAAACAACAGTTGTACACGTAAAAGCCTACAGTGGAACATAAACACAACATTTATTTCTATAGTGCGGGGGGGGGTGGGGGAATCTTGTGACTTGTTTTAGTATGATATTCACCTTACTGCTGGTCTGTAAAGAAATCCCCAATAACTCTGCGGTATACCTGTATTTGAAAAGTGCAGAGCGGGGGGAAAAAACCAACACCCCAACAAATAATTTTGTCTATGGTTATGTTACTAGCACAAGGGAAGGACCATCCGCCCACAAAGTCACAAAAACAGAACTGCAGTGTCAATGGTATTGGTGCGCCAGATATATGTGCTTACAAGTTGTATAACTTGATCAGATGACCCACACCAGCCACTGGCCTGGTCACTAATTAACTGAGTCCTGCAGACATCTCTCAGCTCTTGGAGCTAAGCCAGCTCACTGCAAGGTTTCAGCTCGCTCCCACTGCCTCTGCAGCTGTTCTTCGAGTGTCTGAAGCCTTCATCCTGGAGGAAGAAGCAGTGTGCTACTAAAAGGCTGGTGGGAACATGGCGTTCATTCTCCAGGGAGGTGACAAGAGGCCCGAACTTGAGGGTGGTAATGACAAGTGATGGGAAGAGAAGTGTCTCTTAAGATCTTGGGTACACTGAAAGCCACAGTCTTCAAAGAACTAAAGGAGTCTATTCCCAAGAACATCTACTAGGAGGTCATAGAGCTGTCATGGGATTTTTCATTAACAAAAACAAACAAACAAACAAAAAACACAAAAAAA
>NW_006400094.1:1005288-1009006 GCF_000299155.1 Elephantulus edwardii | reverse complement strand
GATGCACAGCCAATGTTGGGTTTCAGGACAACCTTCTTAACTCATCTCCTGCAGGATCCACGGAAGGAATCTGACTCCATCACCAGCTCTCCTCAAGACCTCATCACTTGCTTCCCCTGGGATGCCTTGGTCTACTTCCAGCCAGGTATGCAGACAAGTATCCCATTAGAGTGGGCGGCACTTGGACTCCTTAACTCAGCAGTGAAAAAGCAGGCAGAGACTAAGGCATTCCCCTAGCTTTGTCCCATTTCAGTCAAGCATCATTTAAAAAGGGTTCTTTCAAGAGGCAGAGAAGGAGATGAAGACACTCAACGAGATGGATTGGCTCAGTGATTGCAACAACGGGCTTAGGTATGGTGGATCCTTCAGGATTGGGCAAGGTTTCGACATGCTGCACAAAGAGGTGGAGACGGAGCCAGTCCTTCAAAAAAGACATCATGTGGGGAAAGTGGGAGGGTCAGAGAAAGAAAAGAAGACCCTTAACAAGATAGATCAACACAGTGACTTGATTGACACAGTGCTCAAGCAATGGGATTGTTGTTGTTGTTATGTGCCATTGAGTCGTGTGCGACTCATAGCGACCCTATGTACAACAGCCCTAAACTCTGCTCTATCCTGTGCCAAATGCACTGCCTCTGACACTCCCATTCTGATTACACCAGTCACTGAATCAATCCATCTCATAGAGGCTCTTCCCCTCTTGGGCTGTCCCTCCACCCTCCCAAGCATGATGTCCCTCTCCAAGGACCGGTCTCTCCTCACAACATGTCCAAAGTATGTTAGAAGGAGCCTCAGAATCCTTGCCTCCAAGGAGCCACCCGGTTAACCCTTTCCAGGACAAATCTGTTTATTTTCCTAGCAGTCCATGGTATTCTCAATACTCCTCTCCAGCACCACAGCTCAAAGGCATCCATTCTCCTTCTATCCTCCTTGGTCATTGTCCAACTCTCTGATGCATAACAAGTGATTGCAAAGACCATGGCCTGTATCAGACGCACCTTAGTCTCCAGAGAGACACCATTGCTCTTCAGTACTTTGGAGAGGTCCCTAACAGCAGACTTTCCCATGGCAATGTGCCTTTTAATTTCCTGGCTGCTGGTGCCAAGACTGTTGACTATGGAGCCAAGCAAACTAAAGCTGTGTACAATCTCAATCTCTTCACCATCCATCCTGATGCTGCCAATTGGTCCAGTGGTGAGAATCTTTGTCTTCTTGACATTGAGCCTCAATCCATATTGTAGGCTGCAGTCCTTGACACTCTGCAGCAGGTGCTTCAGGTCCTCCTCAGTTTCAGCAAGCGGGGTTGTGTCATCCGCATAACGCAGATTGTTGCTAAATCGTCCACCAATCTTGACCCCACATTTCTCCTCATAGAGCCCGGCCTCCCAGATAATCTGTTCTTCATATATGCAGAACAGAAACAAAATGAGATCTCAATTAGTCCAAAGGATATATTGGCCCCATGCACCTCTCACTTAATCACGGCCACTGTGTCAGAACTTAGACAGCTGAGCCCCCAGCAGGTTTTAGAGGCTTTAAGTACAACAGGAGCTGACACTAAGAAGAATGGGAATCCCAGAACACTTGATCATGATTATGTGAAATCTATACTTGGACCAGGAGGCAGTCATCAGAACAGAGCAGGGAAACACTGCATGGTTCAAAATTGGGAAGGGTGTACGCCAGGGATGTGTCCTATCTTAATACCTTTTCAACCTATATGCAGAATAGATTATCCAGGAAGCTGAGAAGAAATGTGGCATCAGGATTGTAGGAAAACTCATCAACAATCTGTGTTATGCAGATGACACAACCCTGCTTGCAGAGGAGGACTTGAAATGCCTGCTGCAGGAGGTCAAGGACTTCAACCTTAAATATACACTGAAGTTCAACATCAAGAAAACAAATTCTCACCACTGGAGAGATTGGCACATCACAATTGATGGTGAAGGGATTGAGACTGTTACATCTTTAGTTGGCTTGGCTTCCACACTCAACACTCTTGGTACCAGAAGCCAGGAAATCAAAAAATGAATTGCACTGGGGAAAGTCTGCTGTCAGAGACCTCTCCAAAGTCCTGAAGAGCAACAATGTCAGTCTGGAGACTAAGGTGCACCTGATCGAGGCCACAGTCATTGCAATTAGTTGATATGCCTCAGAAAGCTGGACAATGACTAGAGATGACAAATGAAGAATTGATGTCTTTGAGCTGTGATGCTGGAGAAGCGTAATGAAAATACCATGGACTGACTGCTAAGAGAACAAACAGGTTCATCCTAAAGAGGATAAAACTAGGTTGCTTCTTGGAGGCCAAGATTGTGAACCTTCGTCTGACCTAATATGGACATGTTGCAAGAAGTGACCAGTCCTTGGAGAGGGACATCACATAGGGACAGTGTAAGAAAGGAAGATCCTAGATGAGATGGATTGATTCAGTGACTGAGATAATCGACGTAGGTATGTTAGGAACAGACTTTAGAGCACACGTTGTACATAGAGTCACTATGAGTTGCAGAAGACATAACAACAACTAAGTCACACAGGAGAGTAGTACCATCTCCCCAGAAGCAGTGAATGGATTCAAAGAGCGTACCTTTGGGTTTGCAGCACAGCTCTTTAAATATTTGCTCAGCACAGTACATGAGCCTACTCAGAAGAACCAGATGATGTTCAACTAGAGATCAGAAGAACTAGGTGGTGCCCAGCCCGTGATCAGAAAAGGAGACCGAGCTGGTGCCCAGCCTGCGATCTGAAGAACTAGGTAGTGGCCAGCTTGAGATCAGAAGAATTCGATGGTGACCAGTCGGGAGATTGGTAGAACTAGGTGGTCCCCAGCCTGAGATCAGAAGAACTAGATGATGTCCAGCCTGAGATCAGAACAACTAAGTGGTGCCCAGTTGGAGATCAGAAAACCTAGATGGTGCCCCGTCAGAGATCAGAAGAACTAAGTGGTACCCAGCCTGAGATCAGAAGAACTAGTTGGTGCCTAGTTGGAGATCTAGTCAGAGACCAAAAGACCTAGATAGTGCCCAGTTGGAGATCAGAAGAACTAGGTGGTGCCCCCTCTGAGATCAGAAGAATTAGATGGTACCCAGTCACTACTACTGATCAGTTTGATGAAGACCACTAAAGAAGGTCCTAGCTAAAATATGGTAAACAAAGATACCCTCCAAATAAAGACCAATGGGGAGAGGGGGTGGATAGATAATGAACACTGAATTGGAACAGATGAGGGGAAGAACTGTTTGAAAGAAATATATGATTATGCATTCTATGTATGAGAACAGTTTGGAAGGTGAAGGGAAAGGGGGAGGTGGGGAGGATGTGCAATGAATATATTTTTTTTAAAAATCCCAAAACTGAAGGTATGTCCCCTTGAAGCCACGTCACAGGGAATGATGTCAAGACTCTAAAACTAACAAGAAGCATGCACGCCTCAGAGCATTCAAGTCCACCAAGTCCACCAGTTCAAGAATGTGACACGCGATCCCAATGTTAGACTCATGGTCTATGTCTTATACTCACAGTATTCCTTTTATACTTACGGTATGCCTCTTATAGTATAAAGATTATGCATCTTAAGGAGAAAAGACTGTTTTGTTCTCTCTCCCAGACAGAGTCTGGTGAATTTGAACTGCTTACCTAGTGGCCCAACTCTTAACCTGTCGTTGTTGTTATGTGCCGTCGAGTGGCTTGCGACTCATAGCGACCCTATGTA
>NW_006400094.1:1000015-1004697 GCF_000299155.1 Elephantulus edwardii | reverse complement strand
CTCTTCACCATCCATCCTGATGCTGCCAATTGGTCCAGTGGTGAGAATCTTTGTCCTCATAGAGCCCAGCCTCCCGGATAATCTGTTCTGCATATATTGGATTTATTAACTCTTAACCTACCAGGCCATCAAATCAAGTCACCGCTGTCCAGTCAGAACTGATTCATAGCTCAGCCATCGGTGGGTTTTTAAAAGGTGTAAATGGTATAGGCAGAGACTGCGAATCTCACTCCCCTGGGGCAGCTGGTGGATTCAACCCACCTGCCTTTGAGATCATGGCACAACTCCCTAGCCACCAGGCCACCAAAAGCTCAAGGCTTCTTAAAAACACATTTTTGTTTGTTAGATTTGTAAAAAACCCAGCTCTGTGTGAATTTTTGTTTCTCTCCTTCCTTCCCCTCTCCCAGTGCTTATGAGGAGAGGAGAAACCTGCTTTCGCCTGCTGGCAAAATCAGAAATCACCAGGCAGCTCTTTGGTGAAAGCTTCCCTCAGCTATTTTCAGACCTCCTATTAAGAGCTATTCTTTGAGCCTGCTCTGTGGTTCTTAACCCAATTAAGCCCTCTGCCGTGACTGTTTCATTACCTTCATGTTTCACTGCTGGAGAACATGGCCCCCTTCCTCTGTGAGCCCCAGGGCTGGCCCACCATCGAGAGCATGAAGCTGTTCCAGCAACAGTCCCCTGACTTTTGGGTTTCACCTGGCACCTCTCCTCGAGTGGAAAGGTACCAGTGTGGGTGGGTGCTATTCAGAGCCTAGATCTCTAACTGCAACGGCAACCCGCAGAGCACCAAAAGAAGGAGAAAGGGGCCTTGAAAACAGGTGAGTCCATTTGGTTCTCCTCAATACGACCTTTCCATGAATTAGAGCATTAGGAGAAGAGATGGATTTATGGTGAGTCAGACACAGATTTTCCTGTTTCCCTCTCTCCTTCCTACCTTTCAAATGCTTCTTATGCAAAGTGGCATGGTGAATGAGAATGACAAAAGAACGGATGCCTTTAGACTGTGATGTTAGAGAAAAGTTCTGAACATCCCAGGGACTGACAAAAGAACAAAAGAATCTGGTCTTGGAGGAAGTACAATCAGGATGTTCTCTGCCGCACACAGTTTGGCTGCATTGTCAGGAGAGGTCAGTTCTTGAAAAGGACATCATACTTGTAAAGGTGAAGGGTCACCACAGCAGAGGAAGACAGCCAGGGAGGTAGACTGACACACCGACTGTCGCAATCGGCTGGAGTATACCAAAGATGGGGAGAATGATGCAGGAAAAGGCAGGCTTCAGTTTCATTGTTCACAGGGTTGCGATGAGTTGTAGTTGACCCAACAGCACATACCAACAATAAGGACGACTCTCTCATTGCCATCAAGTTGGAATTGACTCACAACCGACCTGCCACTGAATTTCAGAGGCTGGAAATTGAACACAAGGAGATTTTCCATTGTTCTCTTTAAAAGCCACCGGTGGATTCAAACAGACAGAAAGCTATGGAACTCAGAGAGCTACATTTCATTTCACTAGTTTCAATAAAAAAACAAATTGTATTATGGTTAGCAAAGGAATCCAGATTTAAGGTTGCATAGAGAAGTGTACTCAGGGTGGGGGATGGGGGAAGGGACGTGGGAATTGTAAACTAATGAAGGAATTTTTTTTCCTCTCTTCAGAGGGGGAAGCAAGCTGGTGGGGAAGGGTGGTAAGGGAGAAAATTGCGGCAATGAATGAATGGAAATCCAAAATCTCTGTAAAAAAAAAATTAAAAATAAAAAATTATAAAACAAAATTGGCGACTGTAGGGTGATTTCTGAATTAAAGAGAAGAGAATTCTCTATACGGTTTCCAAGGCTGTTTGGTAAGGAATTGCTTGACTAATGCAGAGACAGCACCTCTCTGGGAGATCAAATCTAGTAGGGAATAGAATTGTGATCAATGGTTACAGCCTCTGAAAAATCTGGAGGGTCAACAATATAGTGATTCTTTATAGAAGTGGACTGCCTCATCTTCCTCCTAATAAAGTCAAACCACCAATCTTTGGGGGAGCAGCCACTTAACGGATTTAATCATTCGGCACCACGTCTCCAGTGTTACTCTATGGTTCACGGCGACCCCACAAACAAGAGGTCTGAATCCTGTCCTCTCCTGTGCTATCCTAATCGTCTCCGGTACACTTGAGTGTACTGCTGCAGTCACTGCGTTAATTCCTTGAAGGAGGTTTACCTCTCTTGTGATAACCCTCAATCCTTCTAAGCACGGTAAGTCTTTTCCAAGGAATAGATTCTCTTAGCTTTGCCAGCCTTACCACCACGGAGGTATGCACAGCCGGTTTTAATATCTATTATAAAGTACATATCTCTTTTGTCTCTGTGTGTGTGTGTGTGTGTGTAGCTGTTTTCTCAAAACCGTTTACATAATACATTCTCTGAAAATGTAGCCAGGGCATTGGTAGCTCGGAAGTCGTTTTCTCATCTTCCGTACAAGACGCAGGGTGTGAGTCTGAGACAATGCATCTCATGCACAGCCACCACCTCTCTATCCGTGAAGGCCTGTGTGTGGCTATGACATTTGACAGCTTCTAATCAAGTGTCCAGACTAGGAACAAAGGCCTGGTCATCTACTTCTGGAAACCTTTGCCCATGGAGCCCAATGGTCCAAGTTGTGCTTGGCCGTACATGTTCATATCCTTGAAGATGTATCATGGGGGGTGTTGCAACCTAGAAGACACACATTTGACTAACAAGTTATAAGTACACGAGTCAAAAATTATGGAAAAGTAAAGAAAAAAAAAAGTAAAAGTTGCTTGTTTTTTGATGGGTGTGTGTATGTAAAAGCTCTATATTGGTAAACTGTGATACCTAGCATGTTCTAAATTTCTTCAGTGTCCCATTTTACAACAGTGGCACCATGCAGTATTTGTCCTTTTGTGACTGAGATATTTCATGCAGCATCATGTCCTTCAAGGTCACTCATTTTGAATAATATTGCATGAGTTCCTGGTTTTTCAATGCAGTGTAGTATTCCATTGTGCAAATATACCACAGCTTCTCTACCCATTCATTTGTTGATGGGCACCTGGGTTGTTTCCAACTCCTTGCTATTGTGAACAAAGCCGCGATAAACATGGGAGTGCATATATCTGCTTGGATGTCAGTTATGGTTTCTTTGGGATATATTCCCAGTAGTGGAATTGCTGGGTCAAACGGTATCTCTATTTGCAACTTTTTGAGAAAGCGCCATACCACCTTCCACAGTGGTTGCACCATTTTACCATTTTCCACAGTAAATAAGAGTTCCAGTTTCTCCACAACCTCGCCAGTATCTGCTGCTTGCTGTTCTGTTAAATTTTGCTATTCTGACTGGGGTGAGATGATATCTCATAGTTGTTTTAAAAAATTTAAAAAAAAATCAAGAAGCCAAAGGTCACACAAGTTAAAAGGAAATCAGATGAGAAAGGGAAAGAGGAAAAAAAATAAAAATGGTGCTTTGAAACCCCCACAATTACTGAGCTTGAACTGGATTCTCCACACTTTACCATCTCTTCATGAAAGGAAAGAGGGGCTCAAGGCAACAAAGCACCCTTGACCACTGGAAGCATTTCTAGAATTAAGAACTAAGCTCCTGCCTCTTGAGTGTAAAGGGCATCTCAGAATGAGACCCGTGCTTCTCACGGAGCTCCTCCAAGGAACCACTTAACACAATTGCCTGGGAATGCAAACGGAGGAAATTATATTGAATTCCACCTCGTGTGAGGTCACAGCCGCGGGAGAAAATGGAACAACTCTATCTGAGTGGCGCCATGGGTTTCCCATGGAGGAGACAAAGAACACTCTGTGACTTCAGTTTGAAAACAAAATTAAGGTAGCAAACGGAGGATATGGAAAACCTTTGGGGAAGAAGTGACAGGCAACTGGAAACAGTGGGACCCTTTCTCTATCAGTCTTAGGAAAAGAGAAACACGGAATCCTCTTCTGCACCAAAGATGGAGGGACGATGGCTTTGTTTCCTTTGGATGTGTCACCAGAAAAGACCAAGCATTAGAGAAAGACATCATGGTTGATGGTAGAGGGTTGGTGAACAAGAGGGAAACCCTGTGTGAGAATGCAAACACAACAGCCACTGTCATGAACACACAACAATCAAGAAGGTGAGGCTGCACTGGGCAGTGTTTGGTTCCGTGACGCACAGGCCTGCCCTGAGTCAGGCCGGGAACGGACAACAGCTAATGACCGCAATACAGTGCTGGAGAAAACACAGCACCATCACCACCGTGACTGTGGTGTTGGGTGCCACCCACTCAATCCTTGCTCATACCCATGGGAATTGTTATCTCAATAGGAGTCGATTCATGGGTCTTTCCCTGCAGTGTCATTGTCAAGGTCAACAGGCCAGTCTTCCAGGCTGCAGCCAAGCACCTATTCATTGCACCACCAGGGCTCCGAATATCCCAAGTTGTTGCTGCTGTTAGGCACTGGAGAGTTGTCCAAGGCTCACAGTGGGTACAGATAAGAGATATGAAACTTGCCTTATCCTACACCTTGATATCCCCAATACACGTGAGCTTGTTTTTACAACCACTATGTCTTGATCATTCTAATGCGAAACCTATACTTGGACCAGGAGGCAGTCGTCAGAACAGAGCAAGGGAACACTGCATGGTTCAAAATTGGGAAGGGCGTACGCCAGGGATGC
>NW_006400094.1:998544-999595 GCF_000299155.1 Elephantulus edwardii | reverse complement strand
AGTCAACAGTCTTGGCACCAGCAGCCAGGAAATTAAAAGGTGCATTGCCATAGGAAAGTCTGCTGTTAGGGACCTCTCTAAAGTACTGAAGAGCAAAGGTGTCTCTCTGGAGACTAAAGTGCGTCTGATACAGGCCACGGTCTTTGCTATCACTTGTTATGCATCATAGAGTTGGACAATGTCTTTCTAGGGTCTTTCTCTGCTCACTGCCACTCCCAGTAGGATGTCCTTTACCAAGTACCTGGCCCTCCTAACAATAGGTAAAAAGGAGGTGTGATGAAGCGTCATCAACCTTGCCTTGAAAGAAAGAGCACCCAGGCTTAACTTTCCCTAAGGCATTCTATTTATTCCCTTGGAAGTCCATGAAGAAGTGAATGGTCTTGTCCAGCACCATAATTCAAAGGCATTAATTCTTCTTCGGTCATCCTTCTTTACTGTCCAGCTCTTTGATGCCTCACAAGTAATTGAAAAGTTGACAGCACTGTACTCTTTAAATTGACATCACTGCTCTTAACATCTTGAAGAGGTCCTTGACAGCAGATGTCCCCAATGCTACCGATCTTCTGATTGCTACTGCGAAGGGTGTTGATTGTGGTTTCACGTGTAACGGAATCCTTGACCACATCAACGCGTCTCCATCTGTCACAACAGTGCCTAGTGATACAGTATCATCTTGTTGAGATAATAGAGACAATAAAAAAAATCAATCCTAGGTATCAGAAAAGAGTATATCTTCCTGAGACAATGAAAATATGACCCCAAAATGACAAGACCACATTCTAATCACATTCCAGGGGAGCTGTGGGGGCCTAGTAGGTAACCCAAGGTGGTGCAAATCCACCATGGGCTCCACAGGGAAAATATGGGCAATCTCCTCCCTTGGGATTTGTTGTTGTTGTTATGTGCCGTCGAGTCTCTTGTGACTCATAGCAACCCTATGTACAAGAGCCCTAAACAGTGTGTGTTCTTGTTTGTTGGACATAAAGTCTTTGAAGATGTTCTAAGATAGCTGGGGTCACACGTGTCGTTGCTGTCCAATGAGTGAACTGGT
>NW_006400094.1:991738-997089 GCF_000299155.1 Elephantulus edwardii | reverse complement strand
TGACAATTTCAAGCTCTTCTCCATCTACCATGATACTGGCTAACTGGCCCAGTGGTGAAAATGTTTGTTTTCTTGCTGTTGAGATATACCAAGATGACTCTGGGAAAAGAAGAACTGAAGACAAACTCTTAAACAGAGTTGCCTTTCAAAAGACAGGCATGAATTACAGCTCTTTTATGATGATGCCAGACACATATTTACTTAAAATTACAGGCGTTCACTCACCTGCCCTTTAGTCTTTTGTGCACAACACATGGTGGATGGGAGACAATTTCCATAGCCTGGAATTTGCACACAAACCCTCAACCGCTTAGAAAAATGATCCTGTGGGGATCACCTTTCCAATTTACAGATTAGACGAACAGAAAAATAAATCCCACGAACTCCCAACAGAAGGGAGGCTTAAGGTGAGGTGACAGTGATGCTGTGAGCATTTACATTTCAAGAAAAAGCAGCGAGATAGTAGAGGAACGACCGTAACGTTCAGTACCATGAGTCTATCCTGCATTTCTGTTGTTGTTGTTGTTGTTGTTATGTGCCGTCGAGTTGTTTGCGATTCATAGCGATCGTATGTACAACAGCCCTAAACTCTGCTCTATCCTGTGCCAATTGCACTGCCTCTGACACCCCCATCCTGATTATCCCAGTCACTGAATCAATCCACCTCATAGAGGGTCTTCCCCACCTGCGCTGACCCTCTACCCTACCCAGCATGATGTCCCTCTCTAAAGACCTGTGTCTCCTTGCAACATGTCTAAAGTATGTCAGACGAAGCCCCAGAATCTTTGCCTCCAAGGAGAAGCCTGGTTTAACCCTCTCTAGGGTGAATCTGTACGCTTCCAAAATTCACTTTCAGGAAGTATCCCATGCAGAGACAAAAGAGAGCCATGCAGCCAGGGTCCTCCCTTGGAGGTAATGATGGTGACGCTTTGACTCACATCCTTTGGACATGCTGTCAGGAGAGGCGCGTCCTTGGAAAAGGACATCATGCTGGGAAAGGAGGGGGTTCATCGAGAGAGAGGATGACCCCTCAATAGGATGAACTGGCCCAGGGACTACAGCAATGGTCTCGAGTAGAACCAATGCTGGGGATGACACAGGATGAGGAAAGGTTCAGATTTGTTGCTCCTAAGTGGTAGCCGCCGACTCAAGGGTCCCTAAGAACAGCAACATTCGTGCAGGCATCTTTCCTGAACGAGGATGGTAGGTTTAGCTTAACCCCGAGTATTTCTTGCCCCTCCAAACTCCGGTTCTCAATGGCTGGTCTGCAGGTACACCTTCCCCCCAGTGGCTTGTTTTCCAGCTAAAAATAGTTGTGATTGATTTCTTTGGCAGCCACACTGCCCGGTGTTCTGCTAAGATCATTTTGCTAAGTGTATTGTCTCTTTGTTTGCTCATATCTGCTTCAGAATTCAAAGGGGGGGAAAAAGGAGCTACTTTCCTTACAAAAGAGGTAACAACCTATGTAGGTGCGCCTTGTGCTCCAAAGCAGGATTATTGCGGAGACGTTCATTATTGTGATGTGTCATCAGGAAAAGATCGATGGCTCAGGAAAGGACCTCAGGGCTGGGAGAGCGGAGGGGCAAGGGAAACGGAAAATCATTTGTTCTCATCATGCACCTCTGCTGTCGCAAATCACACAATGAGGGGCTTTGGCAAAGGGAAATGCATTGTCTCATCGTTTTCCACTATGACTCACCTTGACCCCACCACAACGCACCTGAACCCTGCGCCCTATTCTGTCTCACCATATAGCAGGCTGGAGACCTGCATCTAAGGTGCCAGGTCCAGGTCCAGGCTCTCCCTCTGTGTCTACTGTAAGAAACTGTGCTCGTCTCTTCACTTTCTATTCCTGAGCTCCTTGAAAATCCTCAGGTGGCTGGCACCTATCTTCCCGCCACTGTGTGCTTGGACAATCTCTGGGGATCTATTAGGAAGAAGCTGTGCTACCAACCGAAAGGGACGCGGTTCAAATCCATCAGCTGTTCTACAGAAGTACGAGCAATCTCCTCCAATGCAAATGACCGCTTCTGAAAACCCTCTCGAGGGTCACTTATGGGTCAGATTAGACGGTACGCAGTAATTATCTTTTAGAAAACCTCAACCAAGACTGGCTGAAGACACACCACACACTGGCACACTGACACAACAAAGAGAGAGTGTTCCCGGGAGGCTGTGTCTTACATATGTTGGATTTGATGCTAGGAGACATTATTCCTTGGAGAGGGAATCACACTGGGAGAGGTGGACAGCACAGGAGGTGAGATGGATAGAGACAATGACTGCAGGAACGGGCTACGAGTCATACTCGACTTGATGGCATCTAACAATACAGATGGCAGGGAAGGGATGATGTCTCAGACCCTCAACAAGCTGGAATGACACGGTAACTGTAGCAACAGGCTCCGGTACACTGGCGATTGTGAGATGGCCACGGCAGGGCAAGGTTTCTCTGCTCACATGGTCACTACAAGCGGTAGTCAACTCCATATTTAGTCCACAATATGTTTCAGAAACAATAGAATAGGGAAGACTAAAGAAGAATTGATGCCTTTGAGCTGTGGTGTTGGAGAAGAGCACTGAGAGAACAGAAAAGTCTATCTTGCAGGTGTACAACCTCAGAGGAAAGCAAGGGTGAGACTTGGTCTCACAGATTTTGGCCATGCTGACAAGAGGGGCCATGACCTGCAAAAAGACATTGTTCTGGAAAAGATGGACGGTCAGCAAAAGAGAAGAAGACCCCAATCAACTGGACTGATACAGTGACTATATCAATGGGATCGAGCCTATCAGAGACCAAAGAGCATAACGGTGGCACAGGTAAGGACTAGGTTCAGAGCTACTGCGCATGGGCTCACCATGCATCACAGCCAACTCCACCACATGCTTCCAAAGTGACTTGACGCAAAACAACTATGAGATATCGTCTCACCCCAGGAACAATAGCAAAATTCAACAGAGCAGCTAACAACAGATGCTGGCAAGGTTGTGGAGAATCTGGAACCCTTTATTCACTGCTGCTGGGAGTGTCAAATGGTGCAACCACTATGGAAGGTAGTATGGTGCTTTCCCAAAAGGATGGAAATAGGAATACCATTTGGCCCAGCAATTCCATTACAGGGAATGTATACCCAAAGAAACCGGTGTTGCCACCCAAACAGATATATGCACACACCCATGTTTACTGCAGTGATGTTCACAATAGCAAAGAGTTGGAAACAACGCAAGTGCCCACCAACAAATGAATGAATAAAGAAGCTATGGTGAGTTCACACAATGGAATACTATGCAGCACTGAAAAGCAAAGAACTCATGAAATGTTATACAAAATGGGTGTTCCTGGAGGACATTATGCTGAGGGAAATAACTCAGTCACAAAGGGACAAATACTGCATAATGCCACTGTTCTAAAACAAGACTGACATAGGCATTGGGGGAAACAAAGATAGGGGTGATAAATAATGTTCACTGCATTGAAACAGATGAGGGAAAGAATTGTTTCAAAGGAATATATGACTAGGTATTATTTGTACGACATTAGACCAGAGTGAGAGCTGTATAGCTAAGTGGACTTGGGGTGGCAGTGGGAGGGGTGGGAGATATTGTGCAAAAATGAAAGAATTTTTTTTTCAAAGAGAAAAGTCAATGGGGATAGGGAGGAAAATGTGCAAAAAAGAATGAATGGAAATCCAAGTTCTCTACTAACTTTCATTAAAATACCAAGCAATTAAAATTTTTTTAAAAAGAAGTTATTCGACAGCAATGGAATTTTCTGGAGCGAGAGACTCTTGGAGCTGCAGGCTGACCCAAAGACCACATGGTCTGGGCTTTGGAGTTATGAGTTGTGCCGAGAGAGGAAAGGTCACCCTCCTTCCTGGAAAATTCAACGGATGATGAGTTGGTTCACACTCTTGTGTTATGTTTGGATTTTTTGGGGGGGGTGGGGAGGCCAAGATTCAAGCCTTAACATGGTCCATGCAGTAGATTCACACAGCAATCCCAAGAAAGATCTGGAACACACCACCAAGCACATAGACGGCCCTGCTCCAGGCAGGGATTGCTTTCTGTTCTATTGGTTTGCTATAATACGATGGTAACCAGCAAGAATGATGTGATGATTCAGAATGAACCTTCTCCCTGATTCATTCTCCTCAACCATCCTGTGTCCTGGAGAAAGTACAGTCAGGGAGTTCCTAAACAAAGAGGGCAAGGGAGGGATTCGTCACTCCTCGCTCACTTTGCGCGTGTTGTCGGGAGAGGCCTGCCGCTGGAGACAGACATGGTGCATGGTAAAGCAGAGAGCAAGACAAAGAGGAAGACCCTCAAAGAAAAGGATGACACAGCACCTGTGACAATGGGCTCAGTCATCACAGAAAGATGGTGAGAGTCAGGTCAGGTTCCATGCGGTTATACACAGGAACACAGCTGAGGTCCCCCACAAGACAGCATCAAATACAGATATGAAACAAACAGAGATGAAACGGCAGGACTGTCCGTCAGAATGGGCTCGGGTACGGCGAGAACTGTAGGCACGGGCACAGCCTGGGTAAGGTTGGGAGTTTTGTCCAGTCATGTGGGGGTCACTCTGAGGCAGCCTGACACCCTGGGAGCTAACTAAACCACAATTACAGAGCAGTGGGGCTCCAGGGTGGACAGATGGTTTTTCGCCTTTCTTCTCAACACAGCCAAGAAATGTCACTGTCCACATAGCAGGGACAAGGAAGTTGGCTGCAAGAGGCTCAGCACTGTCCAAGGAACAGAGGCAGAGGCAGTTTCCAAATCACAGATACTGTCCCCAAAGCTGATGCTTGGGTAGTAAAAATGGTGGGCGCTCTGAACTATAGCAAAGTTCACGGATGAAGTCCACCCAGATGCCATCAAGTCAAGTGTGATACTGAAGGACCCTGCAAGCAACACATCGGAAGCCTGCCCTTGCCATGCGTTAAGTCCACCGGAGTACTCACTGTTGTCAGTCCAATGTATTCCAGGTTTCCTCTCTCTCCCAGCAGGATGTCTCTGTCCAAGGCTTGGTTCCTCTTGAGATTATGACCAAAGTAAAGGAGACCATCCTTGCTGCCGAGAAGCACTGTAGCACCTCCTCTTCCATTAAGACATATTTGTTTGCTCTTTTGGTAATCCAAACTATATCCAATATTCGTTGCCCAAAACACAACCCAAGACATTGACCTTTCTTCGGTCTTTATTCTGTCCGACTTTTTGATGCATAAAAAACAACGGAAAACACTATGGATAGGGTCCCAAGGCAACGCATCAGAGAGTTGGACAATGACCAAAGAGGAGAGAAGGAGAATTGATGCCTTTGAGCTGTGGTGCTGGAGAAGAGTATTGAG
>NW_006400094.1:979060-982758 GCF_000299155.1 Elephantulus edwardii | reverse complement strand
GGAAGAAGAAAGAACTGGGGAGGAGGGTAGAGAAAACAGTGCAACAATGAATGAATGAAAGCCCTAAATCTCTGTAAATGTTCATTAAAATGAATAAAATTTAATAATTAAAAAGAAGAAAAAAAACACAACTACACAGAGCCTAAAGCAATGGGCTCAGCGGTAGAAACTGTGGAGGTGACTCGGGACCTGAAACCAGGCTGCTCCTTGGAGGCAAGGACCTTGAAGCTCTTTGTCACATACTCTGGGCATGTTGCCAGGAAAGACAAGTCCTTGAAGAAGGACATCATGCTTGGGAGGGTAGAGGGACAGTGCAGGAGAGGAAGACCTAGAATGAGATAGACTGACACAGTCAATAGGGTAATGGGCATATGTGTGTCAGAGACGGTGCAATTGGCTAAAGAGAGAGCAGGGTTCAGAGCGGCTTGACTTTGAGTTACAAACAACTTGAGGGCATGTAACGGTTGCCACCAAATCACCACTGTTCCTCATCCCTTCCGTTTCAAGGCTTTAAGCTGCTCAGGTAGAGAGGGTGCCCATCTTTCTACCTTCGAGGCCCTGGTGGACTTGAACCACTAGAGAGGGGCCACCTTGGACTGCTATTCCTCAGAACCAACTAAATGGCACATAACAACAAGATTTGGAATGCACTCCGGAGGGTCTAACAACCACAACAAATTCAGGCTAGCAAGTGATATTGTAACAGCAGCCTGATACACTGAGCAAAGAGTGTCAAAACCAATTTGTTAGTTACTTCTTCAAAAAGGAGTGGCAAACACACTCATGTGCAGGCAGAGGTAAAGCTGCTGGGGGAAGCATTTGAGATGTTGGTGCGTAGCATCCAAACGCATTCTTTCTGCGGGACAGGACTAGAAATGTCCACATTGCAAATATTCTGAGCTAGTATTTATTGTTGTTTTTAAGTGCCATCGAGTCTGAGAGGATTCATGATGATGTAATGAACGAAAGACCTGAAGACTTTAATAACATGTATCATTTCTCCAAGTTCATAGAGTTTCTGGAAGCAAGCTATTTTGCAAGTGGATGTCACTCCTGTGAGAAAATATTTGGACACGTGTGTGTATGTAAGAGAGAGAGAACAAAAAAAAAACCTTTATAAAAATATATATAGTTGCTATGTGCTGTCAATTTGCCTGAGACTCATAGTGACATTATGTACAACAGCCTAAACCCGTCTCTATCCTGTACCAATCTTATTGTTTCTAATACATCTACCCTCATTACGCCACTCACTGAGTCAATCCATCTCATCAAGGGTCTCCGTCTCTTGTGCTGCCCCTCCACCCTCCCAAACATGACATCCCTCTCGAAGGACTGGTCCCAGTTTGTAACACATCCAGAGTATGTCAGGCGAAGCTTCAGAATCCTTGCCTCCTAGGAGCACCCTGGATTCACCATCTCTAGGCAAAACCTGGGTGCTCTCTTAGCAGTCCATGGTATATGTAACACTCTTCTCCAACACCACAGCTCAAAAGCATGAGTTCTCCTTTTAGTATCCCTAGTCCAGCTCTCTGATGTTTAGCAAGTAATTGCAAAAACCATGGCCTGGAGCAAGTGCACTTGATTCCCCAGAATGACATAATGCTTCCTGAGTACTCTGGAGAGGTCCCTGACAGCAGATTTTCACAATGTTTTTTATTTCCCTGGCTGCTGGCACCGAGATATGTACATATTTAAATTTTATATCGGTGTATATTGTTTTTGTTGTTTTGTACCACTGAGTCATCAGAACCCTAGCTGACGCTCCAGCAGGTTTTCAGAGGCTGTAAAATTGCAGCACAGGACACTGGCCATTTTCATCCCAAGGAGTAGCTGGTGGATTCAAACCACGTGCCTCTGGGTTGGCAGCACACCGCACATGGAAGTCTGGAGGCTTAGGGGTAAAGGAGCCGTGTTGCCAATCCAAAGGTACATGGTTCAAATACACCTCCTGCCCCTGGGGAGAAAGATAGGTAATCTCCCGTGTGATTTGCTGCCTATTAAATCCAACTGGAAGGTCAGCTGTGAGTCAGTTCTGACTTGATGACACATTAAAAAACAACAAAAAAACCCAACACCCAACACACATATTGTTAGCTGCTGTCTCACTGACTACAACTTTTAGCAACCCTCTGAATACATTTGGGAATCCTTCCGTATCGAGAGCCATCTGGGCCATCTCTGACCTTATCACAGGTCGTTGTGGAATTCACGATGTCAATCCCTCTCATTGAGGGTCTTCCTCTATTTCGCTCTCTACCTTTTCAAACACAGTATGTTTTTCTAAGGCCAGGCCTCTTTGAAAAACATTTCTAAAGTATATGAGACCATCCTGACCTCTGGCTGCACTTTCTGCAATACCTATCTTGTGTGTTCTCTTGGCAGTTCATGGGATATTTCATAGCTCTTTTCCCACTTCACAACTCAAAGACTGTCTTTCTTGCGAAGCCAGCCCCCAACTCAGAAGTCAGATCTTTTTGAAAATGCTTTGCCCAAACAGTTTAACCATTTCCATACAAAGAAGTAAAAAAGGCTTGTTCTTCCTGAGACAGGAGATCAATGCACTGATCTTGCAGGGTACAAAAGTAAGGTGGTGCTCCTACGGTAAATGACATCAAAGGTGGCCCGCTGGCTCTGAAAGGTAATGAGATTCGTTTCTCTTTCATCTCTGTCAGCCAGTTCTGCCCCGAAGTGCCAGGGAAAACTCAAATCTTCGGGTGCTATTCTACTCCTTTTGAAAAGGAAGAACAGGAGGTCTGGCGGCTTTCTTTGGAGGGGCGTCATCTACGCCTCGCCTACAAGGGATGTTGAATTTAAAGCACTTGAGAGAGTTCAATGATGTTCAAAACACTGCCATTGCTCACAGAGCACTTCAATAAAAATGTGTGGGGCTTCAGGTTTGCAAGCATCAAATGCAAAATGACAATGATTCACTATCAGGAAATCCCCTCATTCACCGATTTTCTTGAGCAACGATTTGCTTAAAGGGAGCCCTACTGGTTCAAAGGATGAAGCGTTGAGCTGGTAAGAGAATCATTGGAGGTTCAAATCTACCAGAGGTTTCCACAGCAGAAAGATGTGCCAGTCTGTCCTTCTACAACCTCTGAAGGCCCCACGAGTTCTCTGAGTTCAAATCAACTGGATGCCAGGGAGCTTGGTTTCGTTGGTTTAAATAGTTGACAAAGACATAAAACCCAAAGTTAGGTGTCATCAAGGCACAGGAAGCCCTAGAGGGTTCTGAAAGGCTGACTTTTCAGAGGTCGATAAGCAGGACTTGTTTACAGGCGATCTCTTTCAGCAGCCACATTTTGATTTAACAGACCAACACTTAAAATTTGAGCCTTCAATGTTTAAAAAAAAAATCTATGGCGAGCTCTGGTGGCCTAGTGGCAAGAAGCTGCACTACAAACCTACAGATGCACGGTTCAAATCCACCAGATGCTCTGCTGAAGAGGGAGGAACAATCGCCTCCTGTACCAGATCCGATTTGACAGTACACACAATAAAAAAAAAATAATAATAAAAGGCCTCTATGTACACATACATATATTTGAGCTGTAGTAGTCGACTGGATAGAGAGTTGCTCTTTCAACCTAAAGGTGGTTGTTGTTGTTGTTGTTATGTGCCGTCGAGTCACTTGCGACTCATAGCGACCCTATGTACAACAACCCTAAACCCTGCTCTATCCTGTGCCAATC
>NW_006400094.1:971124-978960 GCF_000299155.1 Elephantulus edwardii | reverse complement strand
GGAAGACCCTCTATGAGGTGGATTGATTCAGTCACTAGGATAATTGGGATGGGAGTGTCAGAGACAGTGCGATTGGCACAGGACAGAGTTTAGGGCTGTTGTACACAGGGTCGCTATGAGTCACAGGAGACTTGACGGCACATAACAACAACAACAATGGATAGGGTCAGGCGCACCATGGTCTTTAAATAGATACCCTTGCTTTCACACTTTGGACAGGTCCTTGAGAGAGCATTTCTCCAAGGCAACATGTCTTTTGATTTCTCAGCCACCGCTTCCATTGATGTGGTCTGTGCATCCTGGTAAACTGAGATCTATGTTAAGCGCCATCTCTTCTCCGCCATGCTGTTGCCTCCTGGTGTGGTGGGGAGGATTTCTGTTTACAGGATGATGGGATGTCAACCGTACTGAAGGCTGCCCCCTTGCTCTCTGGCAGGAGGTGCTCACGACCTCTTCACAGTCAGCAACCAGGTCATGTCATGGGCACAGTGCCGGCTGTTGGTGAATCTCTTCCTCCGATCCTGATGCCACATTCGTCTTCAAAGAGCTGAGTTTGTTGAATGATTTACTCCGCATAGAGATTGAGGGAAATGTAGAAGGACATACCCCTGACGAACCCCCCAGGAGACATTTCCAGGAGTACTCTTGAGATTCCCCAAAAGCCCAGCTCTGGAAAACTTGATGGAGCCTGCCATGCTCTGACACACACGGGGTCTCCAGGACCAGAGAGGCCGCAGAGGCCCAGCTAAGTCAACAGATGTCTTAACCACCAGGACAGAAAGTTTGTGTTCTCATTATCATGGGTCTGTGCCGCCGCTCTGGAATGCTCCAATCATTAAACGCCATCATGTTAACTGAGCTTCAATGGCTCCCAGCAGCCTCTTAAATTGAAGGATATTTGGCAGGGTTAATCAAACAGGGGGAGGACTGTTCTCAATCAATCCTGCCGTAATTTAATTCACTTCTAAGAACACATCCGCAAGCAATGGTATCATGTAGGCACACGCTCATGCTCCAAAAGAAAAAGGCTCGCAGATCCCCCGTGGGCTCGACAGAAATGTTATCGGGATGTGCGAAGTAACAAGAGCAGGGAAACTCATCTCCAAGCTGGCAAGGGTGAAAGTGGGCTTGCTGTCAAGTGTCGTGTACACTCACTCACTGAGGGTGTTGAATCTGGAGACTGGGACATCACCTCTTCCTTCTGATAACCCATCACCTCACGGAGGGAACGACCCTTCAAAGTCACATTTTGAGGAGGCTGGTTTTTGCCTTTATTGCACAAAATCCATGCTGCTGGTGGCTATTACTGTTGCGAGGAGCCATCAACTCGAGCACAACCCACAGACACCCTACGAACACCAGATCTGAACCCTGTCCTACGTGTCCTGTGCAACCCACACACTTTCTGACACGCCAGAGCTCTTTGTGGAAGTCACTGTCAATCCACCCGGTGAAGGGACTTGCTCTCCTTGGCTGACGCACTGCCTTTCCAAGCATGATGTCTTTCTCCAATGAACAGCCTCTTCTAGCAGTGGTGCTGGTAGGTACTATCGAATTGGTTCCTACTCACAGTCAACCTAAGGTGTGCCTGATCCAGGCCATTATCTTATCTTATCAGCAAGCTGGACAATGATAGAATAATAGAAGGAGGGTTGATGCCTTTGAGGTGTGGTGCTGGACAAGAGTATTGAATATGCCATGGGCTTCTAGCAGAATAAACAAGTTCATCCTGGAGAAGGTGAAACCAGGCTGCTCCTGGGAGTCAAGGATTTTGAAGCTTCATCTGACATACGTTGCACATGTTGCAAGGAAAGACCAGTCCTTAGAGAGGGCTGTCATGCTTGGGAGGATGGATGACACAGTGCAAGAGAGTAAAACCTCAATGTGATGGATTGATTCTGTCACTGTGGTGGTGGTGTGGGGGGGATAGGTGCATCAGAAACAGTAAGGTTGGCACAGGATGGAGCAAGGTTTAGGGTTGTTGTACAGAGGGTCGCAATAAGCTGCAAGTGACTCGACAGCACATAACAACAACAAAGTATGGTGAACCCACTTGGATAAGAAGGAAACCGTGACTGGTCCAGCAGCATCCTCTCGATGCTGTCAATCCAGCTACCGAGGGGTTTCCTCTCCTTCGCCAAAACTCCACCCTTCCAAATATCATGTCCCTCTCCAAGGCATAGCCTCTCCTCCCAACGGTGCTGGTAGGTCCCATGAAATTGGATCGAGCCACTTGGATCAGCAGGAAACCCTGGCCGGTCCTGCCTCCTCCTCACCGTGACTATGTGAATGCACATTGTTGAGGTTGTTCTTCTCCTTTGGCGACCTACTGTCTTTGCAAGCATGATGTCCATCTCCAAGGACATCTTCGAGAAAGGGTGCTCATACGTGCTGTGGGATTGGTTCCTACTCATAGTCAAGCCACTTGGATGAGAAGGAAACCCTGCCTGGCCCTGGCCCCTCGTCGCCATCACTACGCTCTGGAGCCCGTTGTGGCCATCATGTCAATCCATCTTGCCGAGGCTCTAACTCTATCTCTTTGATTCTCAATTATACCAAGAGGGTGCCTTTCTCCAACGATGGCTTCATCCTGGTGACGTACTCACACGCAATGTTTTGGAACAACGTTGTTTGGATGTCTATGTAAATACTCCTCTCCCACAAAATGCCAAAGGTTGCCATTTCCACCCATTGCCATTTACCGAATGTTCCTGGGTGGCAACTACAACTTGCATCCACTGTTAACCCAAAAGCTGGGAGTTCTAGCCCACTTGGTTTTGGGTGGAAAAGCCTGGCCATCAACATCCACAGTCCAGGAAATGGTAGGGAGCTGGGTTCTGCTATGTGACACACAGGGTCGTCGTAAGTCAGAGCCCAGTCTAGGGCACCGAGTGTCCTCTCAGTCTCTGAGACCTGAAGGGAAATCATCACATCATCCAATGATTACTTGATGATCCGGGCCTGGACTATCTGACCAAGTGCACCCTCACTGAGCTTCTCTGTGCTCAAAACCTGTTGGCTTTGGGCTGATCCACTGATCAAAGGGACACCAAGTGTACCAAGGGCGGAACTTGGGTTGGTGCTCTGTAGAGTTTCCAAACAGCTGCATTCTTGGAAGGAGATAGCCAGCTTTTCCTCCTTGGAGGCCTCTGGGTAGACCTGAACTGCCAACGTTTCAGTCAAAACTACAACACTGAGGCAGGGACTCCTTAAAAGCCACATGACATTGCACTGACTCCACGGGTGGCCCCAGGGATGCCAGGGCTGAACGTGGCTCCACAGAGCCACCGCCAGGTGGGCTTGAACTCCAAACTTTCCGGGTAACAGTCCAGCTTGCTTGTTTACCACCGGCTCTATGCAGATCCTAGAGATCCGAACATCCAAACATCCTACTGAAGAAGAAAGTGTTTCCAGGAAAGGCTGGCTCTGTTGGTCCACTGTGGGCAACTGTGGTGTAATGCATGCCTTCGCTACTTATTTCCAAATACAGAGAGGGAGGTCGAAACCTGGCAAGGAGAAAATCCACAGCAACAACTACCAAAGGCAGCCAGTTCGAATCTACCAGCACCTCTGTAGGAGAAAGATGGGCAAGCTCTTCCCCTGCGATTTACAGTCTGTGAAACCCCTTGGCAGGGCCAGTTCTGACTCGATGTCAATGAAGAGCGAACTCACCTTTCCTGCTAACAATGGGCTTAAGCTTAGTGGAGATGAGCTGGGCACAAGACAGGGCAAACTTTCCACCCATTGTTCTTTAAGGCATCAACTCCATGGTACCCAACAAGCACAACCAAGCCTTTTTTAATCAAGATTAGTTCTGTTCTAATGTTCAGCTAAGCCAAGCTCCACAACCCCTTCCAAGGGAAGCAGTCCACTGTTCCTGAATCAATCTCAAATCCCAAGAATCATGCACACGCCCCAGAGCAGACCAGAGCTGCCCCGTGGGCTCTCCGGAGCTGGGATCTTTATAAGAGCAGCCCATCTCCTCCTCCTCCTCACGGCAGCTGATGGGTTGGCGCCGCTGACCTTTGGGTCAACAGCCAATGGTTTTACCCACCGTGCCATGAGGACTCCTGCATGACCTTCAGGAGGCCAAAAGCGCTTCCAGCATTTTGCAGAAGGCTGACCTCAGTCCATGAGGCTGTTTTCACCGCACTATCCCCAGCTCCTTCAGGCAGCCCAGGCCAGTCCACAGATCATGAACCCAGCTTCACACCTGCCCTTCTCTGTGAGCAAAGCCAAGAGGGGAGAGAGCTGCTGGGGAGAGAGACGCTGCATCAGAAGAAACTGCTTTGATGCTCCTGCAGCTCCGAGTGACACAGACGGCGACCGGCTTAGCTCGGCTCCTCCGGGACTGCGACGGCCGTGGGGATATGAGGACCAGCTGCAAGATGAGGCTGGCCCAGGTCGCTGGGGACGGTCCCTCGCTTCTGGCAACTGTGCTGGACGCCGACGCATTCCAGCAGGAGGTCCCTGGCGGCCTCCAGCACACGGTGGCTTCCTGGGGCATCCATGACACTGTCACGGTGCACACAGACACACATACATACACAGGGGGATTGCAGGCAGATGTGCCAGGTGGACAGGGCTGGCCACCACATGCAAAAGCTGGCTCTCAACAGTGCAGTCGCTATTAACAGGAAGCCCTGATGGAACTGGGGGTAAGTGCATCCAGCTGCGAATCAGAAGGCCCTATCCCAGTCCAGGCAGCAAAGATCCTGGTGATCCGCTTCCATAGAAGTCATCACTTCCGATATGCCTGGGGGCACTGCTCCTCTGTCACCGGCGTACTGAGAGAGTTCCGGGGCCGCCAACAATTATCAAGGTAACCCCGGGGCACCATGCTCACGTGCTCGGCTACTGATAGAAAGCTTGGTGGTTCAAATTCATCCCATGGCAACTCTGGGGGGCGGGGGGATCAAACACCTGGCATCTGCTTCTTAACAATTAAAAAGCTCACACTCCAGTCTGTAGTCCTGCGGATTCTGATTCCCAGGGAGCCAGCAAAGTAGACCAGAACACCACCAGCACAGGGTTTCCAAGACTCTCATCAAACGTGCTCAGAGAAAGGGAAGATGGACGGACACAGTCACTATAACAACAGGCTCGAGGATGTCAGAGATGATGAAGATAGCGTAGTATAAAGAAAGATTCGTATCTGTTGCTGACAGTCCGTCAACTTGCAGTTGGGGACCTCCTGGGAGGCAAGGAGGGTCAAACATCATCTCACACGCTTTGAGGGGCGAGTTCTCTGAAAAAGACATCATGTTGGGGAAGGCAGAAGGTTCGAGAAAGAGAAAAAGACCCTCCACAAGATAGATGGAAGATACACCTCTAACAATGGGCTTGACCATGACAGAGAAGGTGTAGGACAGCGCGAGGTCCAGAACGACTGTTCATATGGTCGTTATGAATCAGACGTAACTGGATGGCACTTAACCAAGGACAAGCATTACGGAAGTCAGTTTCCACATACTCAATGGTGGCTTTGAACCTGGAACCTTCTGTTGAACGCAAATCGTGTGACTGTCATGCCAGGAGGTCTCATCTGGTAAAGACAATACGTAAAGAAAGCCACTGTGGTAGGACACTCATGGAAAGACACCCACACCACCGGCAGTCATATTACTGCAATGATATAAGTGCGTTCTTGTAGTATCCTTAGCACGCTGCCTGTGAGGCGGAGAATTCAGGTAGGCTGCTTATCCACTAGGTCCATCAGGAATTCTCTCCTGAGTTGGGCCTCGTGCTAGGTGAGATGACGAATGCACCAAGAGAAGGTATCTTTTACACTCAATGAGCTGTCGAGTGGTGACGTGAGTACCACGAAGACACAAAGAAACAGTCTGGAAACCTCACTGTCACAGAATTTAGATCCACACAAGGAATCAGAAAAAAGCACCAAAAAAATATCTTCATTTGTGTCGAGTCAGAACCGACACATTGCTGAACATTCCAGCGGGTTTTTCAGGCTCTATCGTCCAAAGGAGGAGATTGTCCATCTCTCAGCCTCAGAGCAGCTGGTGGACTTTAGCTGAAAGAAAGGTCTGGCCATTGACTTAGCAGAACAACTCCCAGTGGCTCATGGCACCTGCTGTCCCCCAGCAAAGAATGATCATCTGATTTAAAATCCTAAAAGGTGTGCATCAAAGCTGTCAACCCAAACTATCACTCTGTATGCAGAACACATAATCGAAGAAGCTGGACTGCAGGAAAACAACAGTGGCATCATGATTTAAAGAAGACTCATCGACACTACCTAGCAGAAAATCAAGAAGGGAATGCACCAGGGTTGTATCCTTTCTCCACACCTATTCAATCTGTATACTGAGTAAATTATTCAAGAAGCTGGAATCCATGGAAAAGACTGTGGCATCAGGATCGGAGGAAGCTCATAAAAAATTTGCATTAGGCAGAACAGACAATCTTGCTTGCTCAAAGTGAGGAGGCTTTGAAGCGCTTGTTGCAGAAAAATCACAGAATGCAGCCTTCAATATGGACTGAACCATAACATCAAGAAGGAGAAGATTCTTACCTCTGGGCTGATAGGCAACATCATGATGGATGGAGAAGAGACTGAAAAATGTCAACAACTTCATCTTACTTGAATATATACATTTGACATCTTTGGTACCAGAAGTCAGAAAATCAGGAGACATATTGCACTGGGCAAGTGTACAGTTAGGGACTTCTCCAAATTAACTGAGGAGTACTGATGTGAGTTTGGGGACTAAAGTGCGTCTGATTCAGGCCATGGTCTTTCTGATCGCTTGCCATGCTGGACAAAGAAGGATGACAGAAGATAAATTGATGCCTTCGTGCTCTGGTGTTGAAGAACGGCACTCAACATCCCACAGACGGCCAAAAGAACAAACATGTCTTGGAGAAAGTGTAGAGTGTTCCTTGGAGGCAAAGATGTTGAAGATTCATCTCACGTATTTGGGGCATGTTGGTAAGAGGAGTTATTCCTTGGAAAGAGAAGAAGGTGGACTGACACAGTGACCGTATCCGTGGGGTCTAGTGTGTGTGTAAGTGTAAGAATAGTGAAGGAGAGGGACAGAATTCAGATCTGCAGCTCATAAGGTCACTATGGGCAACTAAAAACAGCAACATCAACAATGAGTGTTATGCAGATACCACCACCTGACTTGCTGAAAGTGACGAGGCTTTAAAGCGTTTAAGGATGATGGCCAAACACTACAAACTTCACCATGGATTTCACCTCAACATCAAGAAGAGCTACACAGGCTCAGAACTGGACCAATAAACAACAACATCTGGCTAAATACAGAAAATATTTAGGCTGTCATTTGGATGGAGCCTCAAAATCCAGGAATGAAGCCATCAAGAAATCAGGTGACACTGCCTTGGGTTAAGTCTGTGGTAAAAGATGAGAGAAAGAACAGATTAGAAGTGATATATGATTGAGTATTATGGTTAGCACAGGACTCCAGAATTAAGGTTGCATAGAGAAATGTACTCGGGGTGGGGGGGAGGGATGGGGGAATCGTTTACCAATGAAAGAATTTTTTTTTCCTTTTTCTTGTCGGAGGGGGGAGCGAACTCTTGGAGAGGGGTGGGCAGGGAAAAAAGTGCGGCAATGAATGAATGGAAATCCAAAACCTCTATAAATGTCTATTAAAATGAATTTAAAAAACAGAAAAACACCCCTAATAATCCAATTACAAAACGGGCAAAGGACATTGACTTGAGCATTTCTCCCTCATCTCCAACATTTCAGAGTGCCTTAGATTATTTCACCTAAATGGATTGATATCCACCTTGGTAACGACCCAAGAATTGTATGAAATATATTTTACTCTTTGTAGACCCCATTGC
>NW_006400094.1:962048-965844 GCF_000299155.1 Elephantulus edwardii | reverse complement strand
GATGCATAACAAGTGATTGCAAAAACCATGGCCTGTATCAGGCGCACCTTAATCTCCAGAGAGACACCGTTGCTCTTGAGTACTTTAGAGAGGTCCCCAACAGCAGACTTTCCCATCGCAATACGTTTTTTTATTTCCTGGCTGTTGGTGCCAAGACTGTTGACCGTGGAGCTGAGCAAACTGAAGCTGTGAACAATCTCAATCTCTTTGCCATCCATCCTGATGCTACCGATTGGCCCAGTGGTGAGAATCTTTAGGTGGTTTAAATCCACCAGCTGCTCAGAGGGAGGAAGTTGGTCTATCTCCTCCCATACAACTTACAGAGTCTGAAAAACCCATAAAGGGTCGGCATTGAGTAGGTTCCAACTTGACAACAATGAGTGGGAACTGATGTATTTGTATTACATCTAACATCTAATCAGACAGAGAGAGACAGAGACAGAGAGAAAACACATTTTCCAAAGGTATCAAGTGATTAAAAAACTTATTTTACAATAATAATTAAAAAAAGGGATAAAGGCAAACAGAAACTTAGAGAAAAGGGTTTCCTAAAACTGAAGATGTGCAGATGGCATACTCTGTCTGGTAAAGCATGCCTGGACTATGAAGTGGCCACTGTGGACACTGTGGGAGATGGATGAGGACAAAGACTCTTGGATGGTGAGGGACAGTACATTCCTGGGACAGTATTCACTCATTACCATGCCAGATTGTTATTCGTTAACCTTCTTCCCAGCACAGCCTAATTAGAAAGAAGTCATCAATCACGATTAAAAGGATAAGGGGAAGACAGAGTACTACCTGAGGGAGATCTCTATTTTTCAAAGTTGGGCAGAAGAAGATAAAGTAGATAGACTTTTCATTTGGAAACAGTCATTGCAGGCCAGTTGGTGCCAACTAATTTCTAAAAGTATATACTGTGGGCATATCCTCACAGGGAACCAGTTCTTGTTGGAAAAGAACATCGCTTTGGGAAAAATAGAGGGTCAGAGTAAGAGAAGTAGGCCCCTCCATGAAATAGATTGACACACTGACAAATAATGAGTTGAGAGTGCCAGAGAAGGTGAGGATGAAACAGGATAAGACAAGGTTCAGGTATGTTGTTCATTAGTTCAATAGGAGCGGTCCTCAAAGTGAAGGTACAAAACAACAATAACATTGGTTATTGAGCCTATCTGAGAGGGGAGGCAGAAGCAGGATGAAACAAGGGTGAGGCCTGTTCACAGGGTGGCTAAGGGTCCTAGACACCTAACCACAACAGTTAATGACCACCATGATGTGAAAAACAGTTAAGGTAGGCATACAGTATGCCTAATCTTGTAACTGCCTTGATCTGACATAAAGGGAGTGTCCCTGGGCTCCACCTTTCATTCCTTTTGATTCCTAAGAGTTTACAAAGAAAGAACGCCAGAAGAGAGTGGAAAACCTCAATACGACCAAGAAAGAGTCGCCAGGAGTGGAGTGTGTCTTTCAGACCCAAGTGGCATTTGGAGGATACTCCTTGATGCTATAAGACTTGATACAATAACTCCTTGATACTATAAGAAAGGACAAGACACATGGAGGTCTCCAAGGAATTCTGGTCTTTTCCTACAGCTGGTACCTTGAACTGAACTTCCAGCCTCCTAAATCATAATAGAGGACATTTCTGTTGGATGAAACCATTCGGTTGTGTGTGCAGGTTTTCAGAGGCACTTAATTAGACGGGAAGAGATTATCCATCCTTCTCCCACATATTATCGCAGGACATGGTCTTTTCAATCACTTATTATGCGTCTTAGAACTGGACAATGACCAAGGATGACAGACAGAATATGGATGCCTTAGAGCTGTGGTGTTACAGAAGAGTACTCAACATGCCATGGACGGCCAAGAGAACACACACATAGATATGTCTTAGAAAACGTGCAACCAGAATGCTCCTTAGAAGTAAAGATGGTGAAGTTCTGTCTTATTTTGGACAAGGTGCTAGGAGAGGTTATTCTTGGGAAAAGGACTTCATACTTGGGAACACGGAGGGTCAGAGAAAGAGAGGAAGACCTCAAACGAGAAAGATTGACACAGTGACTGCAGCAATGGGCTTAAGGATCTCCAAGATGGTGAGAAGAACACACAATAGGACTTGGGTTAAACTCTCTTGTTCACTTTCTACGAAGATGGCGCCGAAAGCCAAGAAGGAAGCCCTTGCTCCTCCCAAAACTGAAGCCAAAGCAAAGAAGGCAGTCATGAAGGGCGTCCACAGCCTAAAAAAAAAAAGAGGATCCACACGTCACCCACCTTCAGGCGGCCGAAGACGGTGAGACCCTGACGGCGGCCCAAATACCCCCGGAAGAGCGCTCCCAGGAGAAACAAGCTTGACCACTATGCTATCATCAAATTTCCCCTGACCACTGAGTCAGCTATGAAGAAGATAGAAGATAACAACACACTTGTGTTCATTGTGGATGTCAAGGCCAATAAGAACCAAATTAAACAAGCTGTCAAGAAGCTCTATGACATTGATGTGGCCAAGGTCAACACTTTGATCAGGCCTGATGGAGAGAAGAAGGCCTATGTTCGACTTGCTCCTGATTAAGCTGCTTTGGATGTTGCCAACAAAATTGGGATCATCTAAATTGAGTCCAGCGGGCTAATTCTAAATATAAATTTTTCTCACAAAAAAAAAAACACGAAACAAACAAAACTCTCTTGTTCATAGGGTTGCAATGAGTTGTACTCAACTGAAGGTATCTAAAACAACAATAACAGATACCTGAAAGACTGGAGAAGATTGTTGTTGTTGTCAGAAGCTATTGAGTAATGTGACTCTATGAGCAACAGATCCGACCTTTGCCCTTACCTATGTCATCTTCACTGTCTCTTTCATACTTGAGCCCATGGGTACAGTCAGTGTGACCCTTCAACTCATTGAGTGTCTTCCTCTCTTTCGCTGACCCTCCACCTTCCCGGGCATGATGTCACACTGGGAGGACAGCCCATGGGGCAGTTCTGATGTGTAGTATGACATAATCATGCAGGCAGAACCGACAGGAGATAACCCAACAACACACAATGGAGCAAGGTGATAGGGTGACTACAGAAAGACACGACATACACAAACCTTCCAGCGTTGGTGCTGGAAGGAGGATCGGGAACAAAGAACAGAGGCTACAGGGAGAACAGGACTGACAGCTGTGCTCTTGGGCTGCTCGCTCACACCTTCTACCTTACCAATAAGTCCTCTCACCATTTATGGATCACCCGTCAAATGCAAAACTCACAGGCATTTCCTTCGAGTCAGAATCAACTCATACCTGGACCACTCCGAGAGGTTTCTGGAGGCTGGAAAGGTCATGGGAAGAGATTGTTCATATTTCTCTTGTTCAACAGCTTGTGGATTTAAACTGCCAGACAGGCATCACCTTAGAGGTACCAGAAAAACAGCCTACAGACAGGGCCAGGAGAGCTCTCTCAATGCCCAACAGTACTGGCATACAGAGAAGATGTTGTTGTTGTCGTCACTGTTGCAAGGTACCATAAGTACCAACGAGAGGGATGCAATGAACAAGACATCTGAACCCTGCCCTCTCCTGTGTCGTCCTTACATCTCTGACACACCTGATCCCACACCTGCAGTCACTGTGACAATTCACCTGGTGGAGGGGCTTCCTCTCTTCCATCTTCCTCTCTTTTGTCAATCCCCCACGTTTTCGAGCGTGTTGTCTCTCTCCAAGGAAAAGCCTCTCTTAGCAACACTGAGGCTCAATGGTAAAAAGACAAAAATTCTCACCACCGGACCAATCGGTAGCATCAGGAC
>NW_006400094.1:959853-961433 GCF_000299155.1 Elephantulus edwardii | reverse complement strand
AACAACAACAACACTAACAAATGTCACTATTTTGCACGGGGTCAATCTGCTGGCAAGGAGCTCTATAAGGTGCTGAAGAAGAAGGATACTAATCATTGAAAAGACTCAAGTGGTCCCAATCCAAGTGAGCAGCACAGCTTTTTCCTCACTAGGTCCACGAGAGCTCCCCTGTTGTTGCCATGTGCCATGCAGTCAAGGGTGAGTCACAGTGATTCTATGAACTAACGATCTGAACCCTGCCCTCTCCTCCACCATCCTTTTCATCACAGATACATTTGAGCCCACTGTTACAATCACAGTGTCAAGTCATCTTGTTGTGAGTCAGGATGCCAGTATAAAGACTAAGGTGCATCCAATCTAAGTCCATGCTCTTTTCAATTACTTATGCTGGTGGCTTAGTAGTAAGGAGCTACAATGCTACCCCAAAGGCATATGGTTTGACTCTTACCAGGCTGCTCCATGCGACAAAGATGGGCAATCTCCTCTGATGTGATTCAAGTCCCTCAGAAAATCTGCTGGAAGGTCAGCTATGAGTGGGTTACTACACAATGATTGACAATCACAACAATAACCTGCATATAAATCAGGGTGAAATCTCTCTCAGGGAGGAGTGATAGGGAATGGCAAAGGACACACTGACAGAGGAGATTAATCAGAACTGGCTTTGACAAGCACTGTGGCAACTGGACAATTAAAACAGACATTCAAGGGGGGTGGGGTAAAGAAGAACGAACTGGGGAGGAGGGTAGAGAAAACAGGGCAACAATGAATGATTGAAAACCCAAAATCTCTGTAATGTTCATTAAAACGAATAAAATTTAATAATTAAGAAAAGGAAGTTGGGCAATGACTACGGATGACAGAAGCCTTTGAGCTGCCGGGTTGGGGAAGAAAACTTAGCATTCCATGGATGGTGAAGGGAAGGAACAAAGACGTCTTGGGGAAAATGCTCTTGAGAAGCAAGGATTGCAAAGCTCTGTGTGATATTAGCAAGGACCAGGGTACGAGAGGAAGATGGGTCAGCCACAGCTATGCTTCAATACAAGAACCCTCAGGAAGACAATGAAAGAACTTGTTTTCTCAGTGACCTTGGCAATGGACAACAGGAGGGAATCATAGAGAAAACGGTAAGCAAAAGATCTCTACATCTCGCATATAGTTACTCAACAGTCACTACAGCTCGCCAAAGTCAGACACTAAGGAAGCTTCCAAAACAAGACGAAACATCTCCATGTGCCACTGTGATTCATTACCACTCCCCGGAAGCCTGTGGAGACAGAATTACCACTTGCTCCCGTTCTCACCAACGGAACCCCTTCGGATCTCTCTCCCGATGCCTGCTGCCCGAGACGTGTGTCATTAACGAGTGCAGTGAGGCAGAGGGAAAAAGCACAATCATTGATTGTGTTTAGTCAGGCATGTCCATTTTCTCAATGATGGCACAAATGGTTGAAGGGCAGGGGGCAAACCGTCAAAACCATTCCCCAGGGTCCACCAGCTTAATTATGAGACGCAGCTCAGACAATCATGGACAGCAAGCCTCATCCAAACATCTCCATATCTCTCTCTCACCCTCTCTC
>NW_006400094.1:944062-959657 GCF_000299155.1 Elephantulus edwardii | reverse complement strand
ATACACACACATGACTCTAAACTGGAGTGGACTTGACAACAATTGTTCAAATATACAAGGAATACAAAGAACTGTCATTATCCAAGAGTTAATGGCTTGATTGTTAACCAAACAGTTGATGATTCAAACTCATCTGGCATCTTTTCAGGAGACAGACACAAACAATGGGCTCTGGTAAAGACTGCTGTTGTTATGTACTGTTGCACTGCTTGTGAGTCACAAAGAAGTGCCATCCACTTCCTAAATAACACAGCTCCAGAAACTTTATGAACTTTGATTAAGTGTCCATAGTGGTAGAGGGACTTCAGGCCTTTTGTTCATAGGGTCGCTATAAGTTGTACTCAACTCAACGGTAATCAACAACAACGACAATTAAAGCAACCATATGAACAACAGCTCTGAAGACTGCACTTTCCCGAGCCAGGTGGACACAGTTACCTTCATTGACACAGTTACTCTTATCAACCCATCTCATCTGGAGTTTCCTCTCTTGTGCACCCCAAGGTACAATGTTATGCTGTCACATTGAATGGGAGGTGGAATCCATTTGACATTTTCTAATACATGAAAACACCTTATTTATGACTGATAATCATTTATTAGAGTGCTCTGGTGGCCTACTGAAAAGAAGCTGCGCTGCAATCGCAAAGACACATAGTTTGAATCTTCCAGCTTCTCCACGGGAGAAAAAGATGGGCAATCTCCACCTGTGCGATTAATTGCCTCTGAAAACCGACCCGAGGGTCAGCTATGGCTCAGTTCCGACTGGATGGGACACAACAAGGAATAACGACAATTAGAAAGACAACTGATGCCTTTGAGCTGTGGGGCTGGAGCAGAGTGTTGGATATATACCATGGACTGCTAGGAGAACAAACAGGTTTGTCCTGGAGAGGGTGAAATTGGACTGATCCTTGGAAGCAAGGATTCTGAAACTTTGTCTGACATACTTTGAGCATGTTGCAAGGAGGGACGAGTCCTTGGAGAGGGACATCATGCTGGGCAGAGTGGAGGGACAGCGCAGGAGGGGAAGACCCTCTATGAGGTGGATTGATTCAGTGACTGGGGTACTCGGGATGGGTTTGTCAGAGGCAATGAGATTGGCACAGGATAGAGCAGGGTTTAGGGCTGTTGTACATAGGGTCGCTATGAGTCGCAAGCGACTCGACGGCACATAACAACAACAACAACATCATTAGATATGTTTGCGGAATTATATATTCAATTTGGGGAATATATTCAATTTTTGGATCTGTGCAACCAAAAAGCGTATGATGCCTCCTACGCACCTCAAAAAGAGGCTGGAAAACTGCTTTTAGGAAAAGAGACAATAAGTATTGTAGGCTTTGTAGGAGAAATGGCAAAGGAGCTGTCAAGGACCTCTCCAAAGTGTTAAAGATCAATGATGTTCATTTAAACACTCAAAAGAGACTGGCCAAAGCCCTAGGGTCTTCAATTGCTTCTTCTGCACCTGAAGGTGGCATGATGAATAACTATGACAGAAGAATTGATGAACTTGATTTCGGATGCTGAAGAAGAGTACAGAATATATTATAAAAAGACAAAAAGTCGGGGTCACCAATGCCCCCGCCGCGGGTCCCAGCAGCATGGCGGTGGGCAGACAGGTAGTGCCCGAGCAACCCAGGTTCGTGAAGGCTCTGTGTGCGCCGCAGCCCCCTGGAACTGGGCACGAGCCCTCCCTGCCACCAACATGCCCAAGAGGAAGTTCAGCTGGGCCAAGGGTGCCATGAACGAGGAGCCCAAGAGAAGATCAGCGAGGCTGTCAGCTAAGCCGCCTGCAAAAGTGGAAACCAAGCCCAAAAAGGCAGCAGCAAAGGAGAAGTCTTCTGACCAAAAAGTGCAAACAAAAGGGAAAAGTGGAGCAAAGGGAAACCAGGCTGAAGTGGCGAACCAAGAAACCTAAACAAGATTTACCTGCAGAAAATGGAGAAACTAAAAACGAAGAGAGTCCAGCCTCTGATGAAGCAGAAGAAAAAGAAGCCAAGTCTGATTAATATCTGTCTACCATGTCTTATCAGTGGTCCCTGTATCTCCTTTTCTTGTACAATCCAGAGGAATATTTTTATAAATTATTTTGTAAATGCAAGTTTTTTAGTAGCTCTAGAAACATTTTTAAGAAGAAGGAAATCCCACTTCATCCCATTTTTTAAGTGCAAATGCTTTTATTTAAGAGGTGAGATCATTTGCTGGTTGTTTATTTTATTTGGTACACCCAGAAAATGTGGGGTGTTAAAATTGGGGGGGGATTTGGATGTCAGTCTAACATTCCAAGGGGAAAGGGACAGTTTTTATATCCCAGAATACATAGTATACTTAATGACAATTTGGAGTCACAATCATGCTTTTATGACTTGAACATTTTAAATTGTCTATTTTCCATGTTTTATAGATACATAAATTAGAACACTGTTTAGTAAAATTTCTTCATAAACATAACCACTCTCTTTTCATGGCTTTCTCCCTGTCAGAACTATGTGGATTCTGCAACATCTTTGGTCTTAGTAGTCCAGTTTTCCTAATAACCTTGTTATGTGCTGTGAATGGTTAAAAATTTGAATGTGTAGTGTGTGTGATAGCAAATTGTGAATTAGTGGGACTTAATGACGTGATAGTTTATCAACAATTGAAGATACTGGTACTTATTTTCTTCTTTATGAAAACTTTCCTCCAAATTTAAAGGTGGAAGGTCACTGGAATTTAGAAAAGAATTATAACTACATGGCTTTTTTAGATTTTTGGTACGTGCATTAAATATTGTGTACAGGTTGTTCATAATGTCTCTGTACTGGCCCTTAAAACAACCAATAAAATATCAATCATGGAAAAAACAAAAAGGACAAAAAGTGTCTCTGGAAGAAGGTGTAGCCACAATGGTCGTTGGAGGCTAGGATGCTGAAACGTCATCTCACTGAGTTTGGGTGGGGCGGTGAGTGCTTGGAGAAGGGTATCATGCTAGCAAAGATGCAGGGTCAGAGACGGACAGAAAAGAAACTCAACCAGATCAACTGACACAAATAAATTTAGGCATGGGCTTAACCACGCAGAGTTGGTGAGGATCATGGTAAAGTTTCCAACTGTTGTTGGTAGCACCACCACAAGTTATAGTGAACTAAACAGCACCCAAGAAAAGCCAACAACAAACAGCACAACCACTAGGTTTCTAGTGTAATTTTTTTTTTCTCCTCCAGCCTGGTATCAAAGAAAAAAAAATCAACTACAAGTTAAACTGCAAATATGCAGATACTGCTGAGTTCTAACAAAACGTTACTCAGCCAACTCCTGGGCCACGGCTGGCTCACCCCACACTTGTCGTTTTGAGTACTGTCAACTTAGACATGATCCAGCAGTTTTTCAAAGACTGCAGATTGCACGAGAAGAGAATTCCCATTTACGGAGCTACTGGTGGATTCGAACCACATGTCTTTGCATTGGCAACACAACCCTTACCACTAAGCCATCTGACTTCCCAGACAAGTTTCTTACAAGTCAGGTATTTAAACAGTCAAGGAAGCATTGCAAAAACATAGACAAAACAAATATACCAAACTGACCACTCACTGGATATAGCTGTGTGTTCAAATAGGTTGTTTCCCCCTTTTAAAAAGTGACAAGCCTATTCCTATGTGGTGGTGGTGTTATGTGCCGGCGTGTTGCCTACAACTCACAGTGACCCTATGTAAAACAGCCCTAAACACTGTTCTGTCCTGTGCCAATCTCATCGTCCCTGACACACATATCCCCACTACCCCAGTCGCCGAATCAATCCACCTCATCTAGGGTCTTCATCTCCTGCACTGTCCCTCTCCAAGGACTGGTTCCTCCTTGCAACATATCCAGAGTATGTCAGATGAAGCTTCAGAATTCTTGCCTCCAAGGAGCAGCGTGTTTTAACCCTCTCTAGGATGAACCTATTCACTCTCTTAGCAGTCCAATACTCTCCTCCAACACTCTTCTCCAACACCACAGCTCAAAGGCATCCATTCTCCTTCTATCATCCCTAATCATTGTCCAGCTCTCAGACCCACAGCAAGGGATTGCAAAGACCGTGGCCTCTATCAATCGCACCCTAGTCTCCAGAATCACATCATTCCTCTTCAGTACGTTGGACAGGTTTCTAACAGCAGACTTCCCCATCTCAATACGTCTTTTCATTTCCTGGCTGCAGGTGCCAAGAGTGTTGCTGCTTTAAATTAACCTTCAAATGGTATCACAACATCATTCACACATATTAACTGAACTTGATACTGACCTGTTCAGCATCCTGGTCATTTCTGGAAAGGCACAAGAGTTTGTTTTCTTTAGAAACGGAAAGGAAGAAGATCAGATGAGCTGTACCAAACCGGTGCAAGTGTGGAGCTGAGAGAGGTTGGCGGTTCAAACCCATGCAGATCGGGTTTCCAGACTGGTCTGCCTTATGCCGCAATTTGAACACAGTAGGTCTTCATGTGTTCAGAGGGGTGAAGCACTGCATCCCACACCCTTCACACTAATACCTATATTTACTTTACAGCTACTGTCGCAATGGCTCCTGATCTGGAGTCACATTATGCAGTTAAAAGAAAGTCACCACGAGCCATAATGAACTCGGTGCAGTTAACACCAAGAAGTTAAAATGGGTCTTTTTTGGAAGCAGTTTTGTAGATCACATCCTTTTTTCTACACTATATTATAGATAAACAGATATATAAATATACATCTATATACACACACATTCTATATCTATATTCTGTACCATAGTCATACTATATTCTGGAGAAAACTGTCATAATCTTTGACTTGTGAAAGAAGAACACAGCACCGGACGCCTCCCCTGGACTCTGCTGTTGTTGCTGCACGTCTTCAAGTCAGGATGGACTCCCGAGGAGGATGTAAATGCAAAAGAAGGAAATCTTGGACCTCGGCAGGTTATTAGAGACTATAAATGCTGGAGAAGGAGAGCTTCCCACTGCTTTTCTGCTGCAGGGAAATTCAATGGCCACTAGCAGAAACCACCAGCAGGCGCACGAGTGCGCATGAGTCGTACTATGCACGTGCAAGCCAGACGGAGCATGCGCACTTGCACACACACTTGCACCTGCGTACACCTCCAGGGCCAGGCGTACAGGAAGTGATGTCACGGATAGGCGGGACTATAAGCAAAGGCATGGTCTTCACGTTGTTCATAAGTGCCATGCATTATCCATTGCCATCCTCAGCACTGGTGCCGTGCTCGACAGCACTGTTACTTTCAAGGTGTCAATCTGATGAAGTGGTACCAATACCTTCAGGATGATGCAAACCTATCTGTGAATATACTTAGAAAATTGACATCAGTTGCCTCCAATCTGCAAAACTGGTCACTTTGCCCTAGAATTTTGGGTTTTTTCCCTTTTTGTAGTCATGTAATTTGCACATTACTCTTTGTCAATGTGCTGTATGATGTAACCTAGTTATGCTATGATGCTGGACCTTGTGCCATGGGGATATCAAATACCAGAATGGTTTTTGTGGGCAGTGTTTGGTGGAGTTCCCAGTGGTAAAAGAGGTTGGAAAGCAAGAGAGGCATCCACTTCCTAAACTACACATGCCTCTGAAAACTCTATGAACTTGGAAAAACAAAGATAGCTATAGGAAAGGTATTAGGTCTTTTGTTCATAGAGTGGCTATGATTCAACAGTCATGTAAAGTATTTTAAAGGGCCTGTTTACCAGGACAGGAAATGCATCTTTCTCAGCTTTTTTCGTTCTTTGAAGCTATTCTTAGTCAATATGTAAATTGTGCTTTAAACTGCCTGTTTACCAGGAAGTGAAATGCATCTTTCCAGAATTAGCATTTACCTTTTAAAACCTTTTATTCTCAGTCATATGTGAACTATTCCTAAGTTATCTGTTTACTAGTACCTATATCTTTCTATAAAATTGGGAAGGGCCAGGGATGCATCCTATCTCCATACCTTTTCAACCTACATGCAGAACAGATTATCCGGGAGGCTGGGCTCTATGAGGAGAAATGTGGGGTCAAGATTGGTGGACGATTTATCAACAATCTGCGTTATGCGGATGACACAACCCTGCTTGCTGAAACTGAAGAGGACCTGAAGCGCCTGCTGCAGAGTGTCAAGGACTGCAGCCTCCAATATGGACTGAGGCTCAATGTCAAGAAGACAAAGATTCTCACCACTGGACCAATTGGCAGCATCAGGATGGATGGCGAAGAGATTGAGATTGTACACAGCTTTAGTTTGCTTGGCTCCATAGGGTCGCTATGAGTCGCAAGCAACTCGACGGCATATAACAACAACATCTTTCTAAATGTAGAAATCCTGTAACACTAACAAAAAGAACATGTTAGGTTAATACCTAATCCAAGTGCTTTGAATATTTCAGTCCATCTGTCTTATTGGCAATTGACTCTGGAAAGAACCTCTTGCTTTCAGGAACAAATCCATCTTGTTGTGCGTCTTTTCTTACAGTAAAATTGCTCAAAGGATATATGAGATGAAGCTTCACCATTCTTTTCTCAAAAGAGCACCCTAGCTACTACTTCCAAGGTGCACTGGTTTGTTCTTTGAGAAGTCCAAGGGACAGTTCATATTCTTCACGAACATTCTGCAAAGATCTGGATGTACCCACTCTGTTCATCCTTGAAAAGGTCTATTAAAAAACCTTAAAGTTTCAGGAGACCGTCTAGCTTGGCTTAATATGATATACCAACTGATAATAAACCACTACCTTTAACTTGAAGCAGCCCAGCAAAATAGAAGAACAATGTTGAACTCTTGGCTTATTAGGAATCTGCAGCCTATACCCTGTTACTGACCTCTTGCATTTTCTTGGGAATAAAAATGGAAAAGTTAAGAGGAGGCTCTTAAGGTCTCAGAAATAAAATAGAGGTTTGTAATGAGTGGACGCTGACTCCAAGATGATGGGGTGTATTCCCTGGATGAAGCAATTCCATGTTATAAAATAGAGGATCATTGGAAGACAAGAAGACCACATGAATGAGTCGGATTGACAACCAAAGGTTCCACAAAAGGCGTAAACAGAGCAATGTTCATCAGGATGGTACAGGCTGAAGTATCATTGCCTCTGTTCTGCATAAGGAAGCTGTGAGTCTTAAGCAAGTCAACCATACCTAACAGTAATACATGTCAAGCATCCTTATTAAGAGAAAGAAACAGTTTCAAAAGTGGCACAGAACTCTTATTTCCCCCCCAGTTTGGTACTCCCATGATCTACCACAATTTCCGTGGAAAAGATTAAAATAGTACAATATTTCTTATCAATCCTTGTTCTTTGGGAAGCCCTAAATACTTACTCCAGACATTTATATTTATTTTCCCTTTCTGTACAGCGATGTTCATCTTTTAATTTCCTAGACAACAAAATAGACTCATCAATTCCTAGACTAAAGTGAGACAGGAGTGTAGATGTTGTTGAAGCTGTTGTGTATACTGTTCAGTGAGAACTGACTCATAGCTCCAGCAGGTTTTCAAAGGCAGTTAATAAGACAGGAGGAAGAGTTTGCTCATCTTTCCTCAGGTGGATTTGAACCACATGCCTTTGGGATTGCAGCCCAGCTTCTTACCGGTTGGCCACCAGAGCTCCATTATATAGTAGAGGAAAGAATGTTTAATGATGACTATTCAGTTTATTAGTGTGTAGCCCATGCCCTAAGGAAAAGGGAGGAGCCTTTTACATGAATGAGCAAGTATTTGAAGCACAACTGACCCCATTCTCTATCTCTAAAATGTCCTTAGACAATCCCAGAGGTATGCGGTTCGAATCCACCAGATGCTCTGTTGGAGAAGGAGGGTCAATCGCCTGTACTATTCAGGTATGTTTTGATGGTATACACACTCACACACAAAATAATAATAATAAAAAATTTAGAGAGCTCTGGTGGCAAGACACTGCAGTGCAATCCCAGAGGTACGCAGTTCAAATCCACCAGATGCTCTGCTGAAGAAGGAGGGGACAATCTCCTCCTGTACCAGTCAGATCTGATTTGATGGTACACATAAAAATAATATAATAAAAATATAAAAAAAAATTAAAATGTCCTTGGGAGCAAGTCATCAGGGATTTTCAAGATCAACCACCAAACCCACGTCAGACTACTCTGGGATCCCATCATAAAGTGGTTCTCTTGTGAGGAGTTACAAGAAAACAGAAAATGTGCAGTCAGCTGTGAACACACGGGCTGATGAAACTGGCAAGAGTAAAAACTTTTCAGGTATTCAATATGCTCAACCAATTTGAGATTTCCAGTCGCTGCTGTTGACTCTTGATGGTGAGAAAGAAATGTCTGACTGACTCTCTAGGCTTTATAAAGAAAAAAAAAGGATTCCTGTTTGGTAAAGAGAGAGGGCAGTGAGGAGAGATAGGAAAACCCCCCTGAGAGAAAAGAACACAATAGCTGAGACACTGGGCTCAAACATACCAAGAATTATAATGAAGCTGGATCACTGAGATTTTACTTTAAGGAAACACAGCAAACAGCAACCAACACCAACTAGCCTTTAACCCTTCTTCATGTGGAATACACAGCACCCATCCAACATTTTCTGCCTCTGGGGTTGGTGGGACGTTAATAAACCTGGTTTTAGTGTATGCAATGATGAATGAAACCCAAAGATGGATTGCATCAGGAAAATATGCCAGGGACCTCTTCAGAGTGCTGGAGAGCAATGATGTCAGTCTAGAGACTAAAGGGCAACTGATTCAGTCCATGATCTTTGCAATTACTTGCTGGAAATGACTAAGGATGAAAGGAGAAGAATCGATGACTTTGAGTTGTGATGCTGGAGAAGAGAACTGAATATGCCATGGATTGCCAAGAATACAAGTCTGTCCTAGAGAGGGTGAAACCAAGATGTTCCTTAGAGGCAAGGATTTAGAAGCTCCATCTCACATACTGTGTTTGGGCATGTTGCAAGGAAGTACCAGTCCTTGGAGAACAGCATCATGCTTGAAAGGGTGGGGGGACAGCACAGGAGAGGAAGACTCTGGGTGAGATGAATTGACACAGTAACTAGGGTACTGGGGTACCCGTGTTGGAGACAGTGAGAGTAGGTTAGGATAAGGTAGAGTTCAGAGCTATTGAGCTTAGGGTCGCTTATGAGTCATGGGCAACAAAGCAGTAACAACAACATCCTTAAGGTTGCAGGAGCTACAGCAAACAGCAACTAGCCTTTAACATGTTCTTTTGCACATAGACTATACAAAGCACACTCAGAAGTTCTGCCTCTGTGGTTGGTGGGAAGTCGATAACCTGTTTTTAGTGCACGCTACCATTTCTGAATGAGCTGAGTTGGTTTGCTGTGCGGTGCTATCAAATGTGACTCATAGCAATTCTATGAACAACAGATTAGAACCTTGTCCTCTCCTGTGCCAGCTTCACCATCCCAGACACACCTGAGCCAATTGCATCAATCACTGCGTTGATTCATCTAGTTGAGGGTCTCCTTCGTTTTGATCAATCCTTCACCTTTCCAAGTATGGTGTCCCTCACAACATGTCTAAAGTAGGTAAGGCAAGGCTTTGCCATCTTTACCTCCAAGGAGCATTCGGGTAAGGAATTGCACTGTCAATCCAAAGGCACAAGGTTTGAATCCATCAGATGCTCCAAAGGAGAAGGATGGGCAATCTCCTCCTGTGTGATTTCATGCCTCTGAAACCCACTGGAGGGTCAGCTCTGAGGTGATTCTGACTCAGTGGTACACAACAACAACCACTATCATTGGACAAAGCATTAAGGAAGGGAGAAGACGACTGTATGCCTTTGAATTGTGGTGTTGGAGAAGAACAGAAAATTGCCAAAGACATAAACCCATCTATTTTGGACAAAGTGCAAGCAGAGTACTCCTTAGAGGCAAGGAGGGTGAAATTTCATCTCAACAACTTTGGACATGCTGTCACAGGAAGAGCTAGTCCCTGGGAAGAGTTATCATGATGGCAAAGAGAGGAAGACCCTCAACACAGGAGGGTCAACTGACACTGTAGGATCAATTGAACACAATGGGATCAAACACAAGAACGAGGTGGAGGAAGGCACAGGACGGGACAAGGTTTCAGTCTTGTTGTTCAAAGGGTTGCTGTTGAGTCATTCTCAACTTGACAGCACCTAACAACCACCACCAACATCCATCCATCTGGTAGGTGTAGAGCTGTATGAATCTGAAATTCTACAGATGATCCCACCAACGTCAGCACCAGAAACCCACAGGTACAAACAGGTCCTGTGGAAAGTGTATCAGAATCCATGGCATCTCAAAAAACATTTTTTTAAAAGGAGAATGGTTTTACATGCTATACAAAATGCCTTCCATTACTGAAAACACATGAGGTCCACAGAAAAGTATAAGATGAAAATAATTCAGGCTTAAAAGGGTCATGGATATCAGAAGGCAGCCATCAGCTGGTTAGAGACAGTAACCTGATATTTACCCACCCTGCTTCATTTTCGGTGATCCCAGTGTCCCTCTTAAAAAAAAACAGTCACTCAGAGAGAAGAGACACAGGAAAGTCCCAAACCATACCCTCACTGTCCACAAAAAAGATGAGGCAGGAAATCTCTTTTATGACAATTTTCATTCAGCCCAGCTCCACCTTTGGAAAACAATATAAGAAGTTCCACCATAAGATTATCAGTAGTCAAGTGTTATCCAAAAATCCCAAGGGCTGTTTGGTGGAAAGGGGATTCTGAAAGGACGCATTCACTCATGAATCCATGCAGGAAGACCCAGCTTCTTGGAAACTCCATGGGGACTGAGACTTTTTGCAAGAAGGGGGAGCCCTTAGACTTTCAGGGCATCTCATTTGTATCCCTAGATTGTGTCCTTCATAGTACGTTCCCTGCAGATTTCACAACATGAACTGTCATCTTAGGAGCTGGTCCATGTACATCCAATCCCAGACTTACAGCTTCTTGCAACGCCAAGAGGGGGATACTGTTAAACAGAGGGATTATTGTATCACAGAGCCTGGACGATGGCATCCCAGGCTGCCGATGCAAGAGGGAGGCTTCCAAGGTCATGTGCCTCATTTTTTAATGTATGCTTTTGGAGATTTAGAAAATAAGCAGAGAGAAAAAGCAGACTAGCTCAAAAGGAAAAAGGTCCCTGTCTGTCCAGTGGGGAATGTACTTGTCTGAACCCTAAAAGGGGGGAGTGCAATTTGTACACACCAGCCACTTGGGACCTGGCAGCCTGTTTTGTAAAGATGACAGCTTCATAGATGCCAAGGCAGTTGTTGTCTAGCTTACAAGATCAGTGCATGTCAAAATCAAATTGAAGGGAACGCGATTTCATTTATTTTGTTTGTTGTTTTTTTGAGGAGGAAGTGATGTTCAGATGAAAGAGTTTGGAAAATGTTTTATTCTGGATACGTTCCGACGATTCCTGCGCTCATGTATTGACAATCATAAGTGAAATGCAGTCATCCTACAAGACACATAGGAGCCCAGGTGACGCATCGGCAAAGCTTTAGGTGCTGATCTACAAGTCTGCTGTTTGAAGCAAACAACTCCCCAGGCAATGATGTGGCACTCGGCCCCTGGAAATACTGGGGGTGGGGGGGTGCTGAATAGTTGCCATCAAGTCAAACACGACTCAATGAACCAAAGACTTGAAGCCTTTCTAAAACTATTGTCATTTCCCGAAGTTCTTTGAGTTCATTGAGAGGCATGTTCTTCAGGAAGCGGATGCCACTTTTCTTTCCAAACTGTAAATATTACAGCCTGGGAAATTGTACAGGGCAGTTGTATTATCTTCTATGGACTTGAATTTCTGTAGGAGCGCTGGGGATAAAGCATTTGGCTTCTAACTGAAAGGCTGACTGTTGAAGCACACCAGCTACTTTGCAGGAGAAGTAAGAATCAATCTGGCTGTGTAAAGCTTTACAGTCTTGGACTTGGTGTAGGGCTGGTCTAGCGTCAACACAAGCAGAAAGGACTCAATGGCAATGAAGGAGTCAAAACCAATCTCCTGACCACCAACCAGAGGCAAGATGCACAGAGCAAACAACAGTTTAGATTTTTTTTTTCTCTACTAGAATGACTTTCCTGTTGTTGTTGTTATGTGCCGTCGAGATGCATGAGACTCATAGCGACCCTATGTACAACAGCCCTAAACCCTGCTCTATCCTGTGCCAATCTCACTGTCTCCGACACACCTACCCTAATTACCCCAGTCACTGTCTCAATCCATTTCATCGAGGATCTTCCTCTCCTGCGCTGTCCCTCCACCCTCCCAAGCATGACGTTGCTCTCTCAGGACTGGTCCCTCCTTGGAATATGTCCAAAGTATGTCAGATGAAGCTTCAGAATCCTTGCCTCCAAGGAACAGCCTGGTTTAACCCTCTCTAGGATGAACTTGTTCATATCCCTGGCAGCCAATGGTATATTCAACACTCTTCTCCAGCAGCATAGCTCAAAGGCATCAATTCTCCTATCTTCCCTAGTCATTGTCCAGATCTCTGATGCAGAACAAGTGATTGCAAAGACCATGGCTTATATCAGGCACATCTTAGTCTCCAGAGAATGACCTTACACATGTAATATTCATAATGAAAGGAGTGGACACTCTTTCGTCTTACTTTAGAAAGGACATCCTTTGGTGGGAAAACAAAACAACAATCTTTCTCTACAATTCCAATTCATGGGAACATTCTACAGGATTTCAGAGGAGTTGCGCTGCCAAACAGAAAGCACGTTGTTCGAATCCACCAGCTACCCTGTAAGAAAAGGATGGAAAACCTCCTCCTGTGAGATTTACTGCCTCTGAAAACCCACTAGAGGGTCAGCAATGGGGTGGTTCCCACTTGACAGTACATAACAAAAAGCAGATACAAAAATAATGGGACCAAGTGGAGATACTGAAGAATAAGTCAATAGATTAAGATTGAGTCTATTGCAATAGAGGGAACTCTGGTGGCCTAGGTACTTCAAAGGCTCACAGTTGAAATTCACTAGTTGTTCCACAGAAGAAATATGGGCTGTCACCTCCTATGAGATTTTTTGGTGCCTAAACCCGGGATCGACTCCTATAAGATTTCCAGCCTCTGAAACCAGCGGAAGATTTAGCTAGGAAATGGTTCTGATTCGATGGTTTTTGTGGTGTTGTTGTTGTAGTTGTTTGCCACAGAGTCACCTGCAGCTCACCATGACCCTATGCACAACAGCTCTGAACTCTGCCCTATCCTGAGCCAATCTCACTCTCTCCAGCACACATATACCATTACTCCAGTAACTGTACCAATACATCTTGTCCAGGGACTTCCTCTCCTGTGCTGTTTCTCCACCTTCCAAGCATGACGTTCTTCTCCAAAGACTGGTTCCTTCTGTCAACACGCTCTAAGTATGTGAGGCAGACCTTGCTTCCAAGGGAGCAGCTGGGGTTCAGCCTCTCTAGGATAAACATTTTTGTTCTCTTGGCAGTCCACAAAATATATATTCTATACTCTTCTCCAACACCACAACTCAAAGGCATCAATTCTTCTATTGTCATCTTTGGTCACTGCCCAGCTCTCCGAGGTATAGCAAGTAATTGCAAAGGCCATGGACTAGATTAGGCGCACCTTAGTCTCTAGACTGACAGTGTTGCTCTTTGGCACTCTGGAGAGGTCACCCTTGAAAGGAGATTTCCCCAGTGCAATCCATTTTTTTTAATTTCCTGACGGCTGGTACCAAAAGTGTTGTTTGTGGAGCCGAGGAAGATGAAACTGTTGACAATGTCAATCTCTTCTCCAGATACCATGATGATGCTAATAGGCCCACTGATGAGAATCTTTGTCTTCTTGATGTTACACATGATACACAACAACAAATCTTTATGGAAGGTGATCACTCATGGTTCTCCCACAGAGCAGTGAGTAGATTGATTCAAACTATTAGCCTTTTAGGGTAACAACATAACACATTAGTAGAGTCCCTTGGGAAATGGCCAGTGGATGGAAAATGAACTACAGAGGAGCCCAAGACCCAGCCTTGACAATATCCCAGACAGCAGCCAAGAAAGTAACACACTTGCTTTGTGGGGTTTCACACAGAGTAAACCGAGAAGGAAACATTAGCAAGCCATCTTCAGAGACATGCTCACAACGCAACTGGTTTCTAAACGTGGACACATGTTTGGAATCTATGACCCTCAAGCTAATGAAGATATTGGCAAACCAACAATGGGTAGTGGATGTGGCTGGCAGGTCCCTCAACAAGGTTTCAACTGACAGTAGAGCTATGAAAACAAGAAGTATGTACTTTCAGCATGCTAAAAGTAAGATGATCATTTCTGAAGTCTCATTGTTGAAGGGAAAGGGTCCAAATCGTCACTGGTGAAATAGCTTCATTCTGATCTGCCCACAGTTGTCTATAGTAAAGGCATTGTGGTTGTTGTTATGTGCCATTCAGTCAGAAGGGACCTTTTAGCATTGTTGTTGCTGACCATCCAGTTGTTGGAATGCAACCACAGCTGACCCTTCAGCAGGTTTTCAGAAGCATTAAATTGCATGGGAGGAGACTGCCCAACCTTTTATCGTAGAATAGTTGCTGGATTTGAAACACGTGCGTTTGGGAGTGCAGTGCAGCTTCTTACCACAAGGCCACCAGAACTCCCTATATATTGTTGAGATGGTGCTTTTTGTTTTCCCGGATTAGATGGATTGACATGGTGACTGACGTAACGAGGGCTATGTGTGTCAGTGACAATGAAACTGGCTCAAGATAGAGCAGGGCTCAGAGCTGTTGGACATAGGGTCTCGGAGTCGGAGGTGACTCGATGGCACATGACAGGAACACCAGTGGGAAGAATTTGCACTGCAGTCCCAAAGTCATGCGGTTGAAACTACCAGCCACTCTGCTGGAGAATGGACAATCTTTTCCTGGGCAATTACTGCCTGTGAAAACATGCCCAAGCATCAGTTCTGGTTCAGTTCCACCTTGATGGTATAAAGTCCATACGGTCCATCTATATAATGCAATGCCACTCGCTCACAAAGAAAAAGGAAGCTGTGCCGTGTGCCCAGAGCATGGATGACCAAGGAGAACATCAGGTTGGATGGAGTAAATCAGCTACCCAAGGACAAGCCCTAGACAATCTCACACACGAGGAATCAACAAATGCATAAAAGCCAAAGGGGGTCAAGCAGTGATTAACAGAAGTGGAATGAAAGGGACACGAGGGAGGTTTTGCTCAGGGAGCTGTGAGTAGACATTGAAGAGATGAATCAGTGCCTTCTAATTAATTCCAGTTCCTGACCACCCTCTGTTGGATTTCCAATGCTGTATGTCATCATTTTTGTCTTGTGGAGCATGCCTGGGTGAATTTGAACCACCAACCTTTCTGTTAATAGACCAACATCAAAAACACCTAAAGTATGATAACATTCTCAGGGCTCCATGTGAGTACGTTAATGGTGGAGAAATAGTTTATCAAGTGGATCCTGGGGACGGCGGCACAGGCTTCTAAAGAAGGCGGCCAATGTCATTGAAATTGTACGTGTTTAAACTCCTGACCTGGTACAAGCTTCATTAAGGACATTTTCCTCAGTGCCCCCAAACCAAAACCAACATGGAGAAGGAGGAGGAGGGGGAGGAGGAG
>NW_006400094.1:928983-943962 GCF_000299155.1 Elephantulus edwardii | reverse complement strand
TAGTCTATTCATTCCTTGGATTTTGACTTTATTTCCACCTTATGCTTCAGAAGAACTTTTCCAGCTTCTTAGCGCATGTAGAAGTTATGTTTATGCTCAAATGTAGTCTATTGAGTGTGCGTCAGCGTGATGAAAATGTTTTCTGTTTTGAGAGAATGACCCATGTGGGACCCAGACACACAAAAAGAGCACATGATGTTGGCCTTGCTAGACCTGTTCAAAACAGGTCAGCGACAGAACTGAACTTGTCACAGACCCAAGATCTGTGGCATTTAAGAAAGCAAAGGATGATACAAGAAGGCTGCCCGCATCTCAGCATTTATGGTCTATTTCCTGCATTGAGACTATTTGGAGGTATAAAATGTTACATTTAAAAAAACAACAACACCAGAACACAACAATACATAGCCAGCAAAAATCAATCCTGAACTACAATGCATGCTTTTTTGTAGGTTCAAATAAGCTACACATCACTGCCTTGCCTTCTGTCAATTGCAAGTCAATGTAAAAAGAAAACAACATTCACTCACACCAAAAGCAGTCCCCATGTGCTGGTGAGCTAGAGCACGCGCCAAGCAGCCAAATGAGAGGCAGCTTGAACCACCAGCTGTTCTGCTGGAGAACAGAGCTAGTAACCTATTCCTTCAAGAGCTACCCCCTAGCAAAACCTATGGGGTGGTCATGAGTTCAGTGGAATCCACGAAACACAGTAAAACAGCAGCCCATAGTGCTCAGAAAACATCACTCTACTGGATGGAACCCAGGTATTAAAAACTAAGGAGAAGGTGTCCACGACAGCAGGCTGACTGACATCGAGAATGACCAGGCCTAGTTCTCACGCCTTACCTGTATGTTGTCCTTCTGTCAAGAAGCCTTTAACAACACCTCCGTGGAAAGCGCCGGGCCGACTTTTCCATCTCAACACATCTTGTTTTTCCTATAAAAGTGGGTGGAAAAAGAATTAAAAGTACATGAACTCTTCATACATGCAACAATATCAATTGTGTGATCCATTCCTTTGTTAATGGACATTTTCATTTCAGGTTTGGGGATATTTGGGGGGGGAAAGCTTTTATAGCGCTCTTGTTTGGGGAGGAAAAAAAGAAGATAAATAAAAAAGAAAGAGAGTGATGTCATGATGCCCATGGTAAAAGAAAGGATGCTATTGTTTCTGGTCTTATAAATTCTCTTAGGAGTGATTTTGAGCACGAGTTGTTAGAAGCTATGACTATGCTGCAAGGCAACACAAGGGACAAGAGATGGGAACCCTGGCCTTTCCCTCCCCATCTGTGATACCCTCAAGTCCAGCGTTACTGTCAGTGTGTGTATAGTTGCTGTTGTTGGTATGTACCTTCAACTTGACAATGACTTATAATGACCTTCTGGACAGTAACTCTGAACCCTGAGCTACTCTGAGCCAATGTCACTGCCTCTGACCCAGCTATCCTCATTATTTCAGTTATTATATCAATCTATCTTATCTGGGGTCTTCCTCTCCTGCGCTGTCCCTCGACCTTTTCAAGCATGATATCCAAGCATGGTACCTTTCTTCAAAGACAGGTCCCTCCCAGGTACATGCCCAAAGTATGCAAGACGGAGTCTCAAAATCCTTGCCTCCAGGAAATCACTTGCTCCAAGACAGATGTGGTTGTTCTCATGGCAGTCCATGGTCTGCTTAATAGTCTTCTCCAGCACCACAACTAAAAGTCATCAATTCTTCTTCTATCACCCTTGGTCACTGTCCAGCTGTCTGATGCATGGCAAGTCACTGCAAGGACTGTGGCCTAGATCAGGTGCACCTTAGTCTCTAGAATGACATCCTTGCTCTCTAGCATTCTGGAAAGGTCCCTGACAGCAGATTTTTTTCCCCAATGCATTTTGTCTTTTGATTTTCTAACTGCTGGTACCAAGAGTGCCAATAGTAGTACAAAGTCATTCTTTACGTGCTCACTAGTAAGGAAAGCAACTAGTCAAGAGAGGTCATTTGCAAGACATGACAAATACGGCGCTCACATCTTAAATCTACTCACTGGTGGTTTGAGCCCTCCATGAAGATGCATGGGAGAAAGGCCTGCAATCTCTGTCACATTCACAATGTATGAAACTCGATAGGGCATTTCTACCTTGCAAAATGCGGGCCGGCTGGACAGCAGTTCAGAAACACAAAAATATCCGTTTCAGTACAAAAGGAGTGGAAAACGTGAGTATAAAAACAAACCCGAGAATACCAATACATCACTTATTTACAAGAACATATATGCAGTGCAATCACTTTACAGGGAGTCCTCAAGTGATAGACTTTTTTTTTTAAACAAACATGGTAGACATTTTTATTTATAGTTTGCAATATTTCCTTGTTCTGTTCCAAAGATTATATCTTATCTTATTAGGTACAAGTCCTTCATAAGCACAATTAAGTTCTGAAATCCCCAATTTTGCATTGTTATCAAGAAAATGTTTAATCTACACAGTGGCATAATCAATCATTCTGGTATCAAATAGTAAACAATTATCAGCAATATTATGATCTCAATTTCCACATCATCTGAATCTGGCCTGACATTTTTAAATTGTCTTTAATTTTAATTTTCATTGTTTGAGTGATCTTAATGATATTATTAGACTTTTAATTTACAGAGTTGTGGTGCTGAAGAAGAGTGTTGAACGTACAATGCACCACCAAGAGAACAAACAGGTCTGTCCTGAAGAGGGTGAAAATAAGCTACTCTTTAGAGGCAAGGATTTTGAAGCTCTGTCTTACATACTTTGGGCAGGTGGCCTGGAGGGACTAGTTCCTGGAAAAGGATCTAAATGCTTGGAAAGGTAGAGGGACAGTCCAGAAGAAAAGAGGAGGCAAAGATTTTGAGATTCCATCTCACATACTTGGACATGTGGCCAGGAGGGACCAGTCCTTGGAGAAGAACATCATGCTTGGAAGGGTAGAGGTATAGCATAGGAGAGGAGGACCCTGGATGAGATGGATTGACACAGCAAGTAGGGTAATTCGGAAAAGTGCGTCACAAACAGTGAGGTTGTCTCAGGACAGGACAGGGTTTAGAGATATTGTGTACAGGTTCACTATGAGTCGGAGTCAACTCGATGGTACATAACAACAACAACAACAACAACTCTGTTGGCACAGAAGATCAAAGAATACAGTCTTCAATATGGATTGCATCTCAACATCAAGAAGACAAAAATTCTCACCACTAGACAGATAAACAACATCATGACTGATGGAGAAAAGAGTGGAGTCGTCAATGATTTCATCTTACTTGGATCCACAATCAACAAACTTGATACCAGCAGTCAGGAGATCTGGAGACATATTATACTGGGCAAGTCAAGTATACTGTTCTATGGACCTTTCCAAATCACTGAAGAGCAATGATGTCAGTTCGAAGACTAAGGTGTGCCACATTCAGGCCATGGTCATTTCCTTCACTTGCTATGCATTTGACTGCTAGACCATGAAAAACGATGACAGAAAAAGAATCGATCCCTTTGAGTTAAGCTGTTGGAGAAAAATACTGAATATCCCATATACAACCAAAAGAACAAAGAGCAAGGTCTTGGGCGGAAGTACAGCTCCAGTGCTTCTTGGAGACGAGGATGGTGAAGCTTTATCTCACTTCTTTGGGCATGGTGCTATTCCTTGGAAAGGGACATGATGCTTAGAAAGGTCAGTGGAAGAGAAGACCCCTAATGAGAAGGATTGTTACAGTGACAGTAGCAATGAGCTCCAGTGTGTCAGAGATGACAAGGATGGCACAGGCTAGGACAAGTTTAAAAATCTGTTGTTTATAGGCTCGGTATGAGTTGCACGCGACAGCATCCAGCAACAATAACAACTTTGTTCTATATGGCCACTATGCGTAGAGTTATAATTGTGACCTGCTTTTGTTTTGTCTGCCCTTATCATTCCCGTTCTTCTGCAAGCGTTCCTGTGCATAGAGTTGTTTTAAATCAGAAGAGTAAGTCGTATTTCACGCCTTCTCATCTGCCTTCCAGGAAGCAATGATGTGGCTAATAGGGTGTTTCCTACATTACACTACAAATAAGCTAGATTTGAAAGACTTTTTTAATTTTACAATTAACAGATGACTAAGACTATAAACGACTGATTAATTCAAAATTATTGCAAAATTACATTTCATAATCGAATTTTCCACATCCAAACGATGGGTGCCGGCATATGAAGATCATTTGTCAAGATTTATAATGAAACCCCAAACCAAATCCACCACTTTAGAGTGGATCCCAACACCCTTTGGCAGATTCATGACGCTGTAAGTGTTATCAAGAGGAGATTCCCTTAGAAAAGCTAAGTGGACTCAAACCAGTGAACTTTTACTTAGCAGGCCAGTATGTCCAGTAGTACTCTGGTGTCCTATTGGTAACACGATGTGCTCTTAAACCAAAGACACATAGTTCAAATCCACCAGCTGCTCTGCAGAAGATGGTCAATCTCTTGTCATGTGATTTACAAACTCTGAAAACCTGTTGGACGGTCAACTACATGTCAGTCTTGGCTTGATGGCACACAACAACAAGAACGGAATCAGAGGTCCTTAAAGACATATAAAGTCACTGATTGGTATATGGAAGTGTGCTTTTAAAAATTATTTTAGCCAGCAATTCCATTACTGGAATATACCCTAAAGAGACCATAAACAACATCCAAGTAGATATATGCATACCCGTGTTTATCATGGCTTTGTTTACAATAGCAAGAAGTTGGAAACAACCTAAGTGCCCATCAACAAACGAATGGGTAGAGAAGCTGTGGTATATTCACACAATGGAATACTATACTGCATTGAAAAACAAGGAACTCATGCAATATTATTCAAAATGGGTGACCCTGGAGGACATGATGCTGAGTGAGGTATCTCAGTCACAAAGGGACAAATGCTAAATGGTGCCACTGTTGTAGAATGAGGCTGGCATTGGGGTGGGGGTAAGACTTAGAAAAACTGGATGAAATATGTTTACGGCATTGAAGTCTATGGGGGAGAGAATAGTCTAAAAGTATTATATTTTAGGGCATTATTTTTATCGTAGGAGTATGCAATGAGGGTTGCAGAGTGGACTATATTGGGGTGGGGTGGGGGTGGGGCGTGTGCGGGGTGGGGAGGGGAGAAAAGTGCAACAATCAATGAATGGAATTCCAAAATCTCTGTAGATATTCATTGAAATTAAAAAAAAAATTAATTTTAAAAAATTATTTTAGGTCACACATGATAACAGCTTTTTTCATCCTATATTTCTGTCTTATTTAATTACGACTTTGTTTTTAATATGATTTGAGTGAAAATCTGCAAAGCAAATTAGTTTTTCTTTCAACTATTCGCACACATTCATTCAAGAACCTTAATTGTAGTGCCCACAATGTAAATGTATTTTCAGCACTTCTGCCCTGAAATGAATGGAAATCTGAAGACTCTACTTTTCTCCTTTTTTTAAAAAAAAAAAATTTGTTTGGTATTTTAAAATTATAACAGTTTGCTTACAGAGCTTATATACACTATGTTTCACATTGTACTTCACACAATCTTTCCCATGCATTATGTTTTATAGAATTAATCACCATTAACCTTGACCATCGTTGCTTTGCAGATACCAGCCGGATCCTTCCCATTTCCATCACTTCCTCCGTCCACCCACCAAATTGATCAAATTGTGCAGCCCTGTGGTTTCACCCCTACCCATCTGTACCCCTCCGATCCCACTCCTTCCCCTTTGGGGTCCCATACATGTTTTACTAGATAGCCTTCAATTTTTACAATAATGATCTTATGCAGTATTTGTCCTTATAAGACTGAGTTAGTTCACTGAGCATGACGCTGTCCAGTTTCTGTCAAGTTCTGTGCTGATCGTCCCTTTACTGTGACAACAGACATAAAAAGTCAGCAGAAATAATTAGGTAAATAGACGGAGGTGCTATTGAAACTGATTTCTATGTGCTTTTAATTCGGGAACTCTGATGCCCTAGTGGCAAGCAGGTACACTGCAATGCCAAAGGCACAGGGTTCAAGGCCACCAGCTGCTTCATGGGAGAAGGAACTACCAGAGGGTCAGATATGGGTTAACTGTGACTCGACAGTATACAACAACAGCCACATATCAACTGTGTGTATCACTCTCACAGAATCTTAAGAGGGAGATCATCACCTCATCAGGACATACCCCGTCTTAAGACTAGCAGCAGTTGATTCCAAGAATACCATCTACACTATGAAGACATTGCAAACAAGGGTCTCGAGATCATTTCATCTCTACAGCTGAAGACTACGTGGTCCACGGAGATAATCCTGGCCATTCAAGATGGCCCCAGGTGAGAGTCAATAAGATATCTAGGAAATGACTATTTGTGGAGCCCATACCATGACTGACATGGGCTGGACTGTGTCCTTCCTCCAGAAACAAAATCCACATGGAGACCGTGGCTCTATTGACTTGGACTGCACTGTATTGGCACAGATGTGGTTTCATTTCTACATGTGGACCCATTTCCCTCAGGAATGGTCTGCTTCCTTATATCCATTAGAATCCAGAAAGAGGTCCAAACTTAATCACTTATAGAGAGATCCTTACAAAAAGAGAACGTTCTACACAGAACCCCATGGGGGAAGAAGGACACTGTGTGAAGATCATCTAGGAATCAAGGAATCGAGGAACGCTCAGTGTGACCAAGAAGGAAGGATTCTACATGGCCGGGACTCTGATAAAAAGTTCCCGAACTATGAAAGGACAGATCTCTGTCCTTGAAAGCACCCCACTTTGGGATACTTCTGTGACAGGGGCATCAGGTATCTCAGACATTGTCAAAAAGGAAGAACTCCATCATTGAAGGTGGGATATTCCTTGTCTTCAAGGAATTTTTTTGGGTTTTGAGGAAGAACACCATTAAAGCCAGAAGTTCCCTGGTGGATCAAGACTCAGAGTAGAAGGTACCCCCAGACTCCAAGAGAAAACTCTGACAGTCTTCAAGAAGTCACTTCGAGGTTGACAAGTTGCTTACAGAATCCAACAGTGTGGGTTGTATCTAGATTTAGACAGAAACAGGAGAAGATAAAATTATCTCCAAAGTCTAAAGTAATTCATTCGAATGGGCTTTTTAAATGAAAAAGAATAACTCCTAGAATTCTACTTTACTTAATTTTTTTTTGATGCAGTAGAATAAGGAAATACTGCATGTTTTCAAATTGAGTATGGGTTGTATCTTTGCCCCATACCGATTCCATCTGCGTATCTAGCAAACAATTTGAATAGCTGGCCTAAGAAGAATGTGGCCACAGGGTCAAAGGAAGACTTGTCAACAACCTGCATGATGCTGACAACATAAGCTTGCTTGAGGATGTGAAGCTCTCACAGTAAAAGATTTAAGAAAACAGTCTTTAATATGGATTGCATCTCAACCAACATCAAGATGACAAAAATCCTCCACACTGAACCAACACATAACATCATGACAGATTGAGAAAAGATTTAACTTGTCCATGACTTCATCTTATTTGGGTCCACAATAAAAACCCATAGTAGCACTGGACAAGGAAACAAATGATGTGTTGCACTGGTCAAATCTGCAGCCAAGGACATCTTTAAAGTACTAAAAGACAAAGCCGTCCCTTTGAAGACTAAAGGGACACCTAAACCAAATCAGGGGACTTTCAATTGTACCATGTGCATATGAAGAGTGGACGGACCATCTACTTAGAGATGGATTTTGGTTTGAAGACTAAGGTGTATGTGAACCAAGCCATAGTATTTTCCTGTGCATCTGAAAGTTGGAAAATGAATAAATGTGCCAGAAGAATTGAGTTGTGGTGTTGAAGAAGAGGATGGACTATCCCAAGGACTGCCCAAAGAACAAAAGAAATGTATCTTGGGAGAAATTTCCACAAGGGTGCAAGATGGTCAAGCTTCATCTCACATACTTTGAACATACGCTCCAGAGGGGTCAGTCTTTGGAAAAATGCATCAAGCGAGGTCAATGTAAAAGAGGAAGTCACTCAACAAGATGGATCGACAGGGTAACTAGAACACGGGTCTCAAGCACAAGAGATGAGGAGGGTGTTCACAGGGTCTTTCTGAGTCATATTCAACTCAAAGCTTCATAATCACAACAAAACCTGGTGATTTTTAATTGTAGTGTTGAGAAGAATATAAAATGTTCCACGGACTACCCAAAGAACAAACAAATCTGTTATAAGTGAAGTAGAACCAGAAAGCTCCTTAGAACTGATGATGCTTAAACTTGTCTTCCTTACTTTGGAGACGGTATCATGGTGGGTCAGTCCCTGGAGCAGGACATCATGTTTGCTAATGCGAAGGTAAGGGAGAAAAAGGAAGCCACTCAATGAGCTAGAGTGACCGGTTCGCTGCCCCAGGGGGCTTGAACAAGCAAGGCAGAGGGTCTGAGGGTGCAACAGGAGCAGACAGTGGACACACGGACGTGGCTTGACAGCTCCTAGTGATGACACCACCAATACACTTTACGCAATTGTTCCTCCCACCTCGCCCCACAGCACTGAGGAGCTGTGGAGAATTGTATTTACTGTCACACCGCCGGCGGTTTTCTCTTGCGTCTTTACAACAAAATTAAAAAGCACAAGACCACATCCATCCATCAAGCTCCGAGAGACCAGAAGCCAGTCGGCAAGCCGGATCTGTGGCTTTGTTGAAAGACTTCCCATGATTAAACTCTAAAATACCTAACAGGCTTCCAATTTATCACTCTGTTTGTTTTCGAGGCCTGGGCCAGCACAAGACATTTGACAAAGCTTCTTGATGACAGCGAAAATAGATACAGAAAAATAAAAAGCTCTACATGGTGGTGGGATGATCAGAATGTAAACAAAGAAGGTTTTGCCATTGGAAGTAGGGGCTCTGTGGTGAAATGCATTAGTGTAGAGGAAACTCAAGGATGGAGAAAGGCTCACTGTAGGCAGGTAAAAGGGGAATTTCCCTTTACAATGTTGTTGTTTCTGGTGCTGAGTCAACGGCAACTTATCATGACCAACAGACTCCATGTAACAGAGCAGAAATGGGGCTTTGGAAGCTGTCATTTCTTCTATGGGACCAGATTTTCATGTCTTTGTCCTGTAGAGTTGCTGGGTGGGTTCGAACAGCCAACCTTTTTGTTATCAGCCAATCACTTAACCATTGCTCTGCTGCTGTTGTTGTTGTTGTTGTTGGGTGCCTTCCAGTTGGCTCCAACTCTTAGAGAACAAAGAAATGCTATAAGATCTGGCAGCGTGGAAGGAGGAGTGACATCCACTTCCATAATAGCTTACCTCCGGAAACCCTATAAACCTGGACAGAGGATGAAAGGCACCCAAGCGTTGAGGACTTTCCTTCACAGGGTCACTATGAGTCGCCTGCGACTCGATGGCACTTAACAACATCAACAGAGAGAGAAAGAGAGAGAGATCAGCTGGCCCAGTGAAGAGAAAATGATGTGACCAAGACCAAGGTGGGCAACTTTTAATCCGCGGCCCTCAGGCCAGTCTTTCGTTGTTTTTGTTCAGACATTTCTCTAGGTCGTATAGCCCTGGTGTACAAGTTGCCGTCCCGCGGTCACTTGTGGTTGCTATGAGGCTGAACACTGTGACACAGATGTGTCAAATGTGTTAATGGTTGGCTACCCAATGTGGACAGAGAGTGGGGTGGAGCTCCCCGATTAAAACAAGTGTGGAAGGAGGAGTGGCATCCACTTCCATAATAGCTTGCCTCCGGAAACCCTATGAACCTGGAGAGAGGATGAAAGGCACCCAAGCGTTGAGGACTCTCCTTCATAGGGTTGCTATGAGTTGCCTGTGACTCGACGGCACTTAACAACAACACAACATAAGGTCCTGCACTGTACTCACCACCTGTGTTTCAGCCCACTACTGTAACCTCCGTGGCAATCAATCTTGTTGAAGGGTTTCGTCTTTTCCACTGACCAAGCATGATGTTCTTCTGAAAACTAGTTCCTCCTCATAACATGTCTAAAGCGTGTGAGAAAAGTTGCATCATCTTTGCCTTCAAGAAGTTCATCCAAACTGTAATTCCCCACAAGGCATTTGTGAGGTTTTGGGCAGCGCAAAGTAAATTAAACATTCAATATGTCATTAAACCACCAACTTAAATAGTCTAGCTTTCTCAACACATAAACTATATGTCTGTGAGAATCAGCAAGGTGTATTCTGCCTCTCACATCACATTCCATTGCTTCCTCCAGTCATCATTCATTCAACCAGTATCTGTAGACTATCTCAGTATCTACTTATTCATTCCATATTCACCCAATGGTCAATATAAGAGAAGATTGAACAGGGAAAGATGCCTAAGCCAAGGTGAAAATGGTACCACATGAATGTCATTAGTATCGATGAATTGTTTGTTGGGAGACTAAGAAACTCATTGCCATCAATTTGAAAAGGAGCCCTCCACTGAAGTCTTTGAGGATGACAAACATGTGAGAGGAGATTGTCCATCTTTCTCCCACTGGCAGAACCACTAGTGGATTGGAGCCCAAGGACAGATTTAGGGGAAGCATTACATGTCCCTACAGATGACGCTATCAGTGCTCAGAGTAAACATGAGAAGAACTAAGTCACAGGGAACCAAGAAAAATTAGGCAGCACACAATCATTTCCGTGGTCCAAGATATAAAATGTACGGGCAGCCTTTCATGGTGTTCTAAGTAGGGAGTATTGGGAGAATGAGGGATACACCTGGAGCGTAGAGTAGCAGTTCCATCATGTAAAGTTGAGAAGGACCGTGAGATGGATTGGGGGTTTAGCTGAGGTGCAGGAAGAGGCCACACTCTCTAAAATATTTTAGGCTAAACAAGAACAACCCACGTGTAATCTCTTCAAGACCCTACCTCCGACGACACAGATCACAGGGGTAATGAGTAATATTTAGGGAGCACTTCCTATGCCCCTGTATTTTGAGGGGTTTTACCTGTTTCCTTAAATTCCAGGACAGCCTCACTGATCCTGAGGGTTGGGCTCCGGATCCACTGTGATAAATAGAGGTTTGCAATCATGTGAGTTACGTGAGGGTTGGTTTGTCTTGTTTGAGGATTTGTTCTCCACTGCATATAAAAGTTAGGTTGCTGTGTTTTATAAACTCTCACACAAGCCACAATTTTGAAACCAGAATTCAAAAAGGGGGAGGAGGGAGAAGAAAAACTGTGCGGACATTCTGTGCAGTGTAATGAAGCGTGCTGGGGACGGGCTGAAACAATGTGAGAAGGAGCCGAATAAGAAACAAGGACATGACGTGTGTACACATTGTGAACACGGCACCAAGCACTTGTTCAACGCAGGGTTGCCACAAACCGTCAATTTCCTAAAAATGTCCTATCTGTGAAGTGCAATAAACCAAGGACAAGGAAACTAGGCATGCCTGATATTAGCCAAAGGTTACAGCCCTCCGGATGACTAAACCAGGCAATGGCTCGGCAGGAAAAAAACATGGTCACTCTCCTCGCCTGTGATTTATAGTCTCCGAAACCCAATGGTGGTGGGTCAACTACAGGTTGGTTCTGGTTCAACAGTAACGAGTTGTTTGGTAAAGAGCCCTAAAGGCTTACGTCCTTGTCATAGCCCTTTTTCAGATGATGGGATTGGAAGAAGGGAAAAGGTCAAATGATGATAGAAAATTCACACAGCTAGGAAGTAGGGACAAGTAGTGCCAGTAGCGAACGGAACTGGTTGCTAGTTGAAAGGTTGGCGGTGTGAGGCCACCCTGAGGTGTCTTGGAAGAAAGGGCTGGAATGAACTTCTGAAAAAGACAGCCAGCCACCTTGAAAACCTTGTGGAGTGTATGTCTACAGTGATTCACATAAGAGCTCTCATGAGGCAAACTCAGCTCTGTGGCAACCGATATCTGATAAGAAGGAGGAGGCCACTTGGAGTTTCCAATGCAAAAAGATGATCACCAAGAGATTGGAGTGGTCAAGGATTTCACTGTTCTTGGGTCCACAATCAAAGCCCCTGGGAGCAGCAGGCAAGGAATCAAATGACATATAACATTGGTAAAAATGCTTCCAAGGAAACACATAAAGTGCCAAATACCAAAGATGTCACTCTGAAGATTAAGGTGCACCTGACCTAAGTCAATGTATTTTGATACACTGCCTCTTACACATGCAAGGAAAATCACATCTATATATCTGGCATCAGTCGACCATTTATTATCAGGCTGCTCCTTGCCGCCAAGGATTCTGAGACTTCGTCTGACATACTTTGGGCATGTTGCAAGGAGGGACCAGTCCTTGTCTCCAAGGACATCATGCTTAGGAGGGTGAAGGGACAGCACAGGAGAGGAAGACGCAGGATAAGATGGATTGACTCGGTGATTATGGTAATGGGGGTAGGTGTGCCAAGAGACCATAAGATTGGCTCAGGGTAGAGCAGGATTTAGGGCTGTCGTACAGAGGGTCACTATGAGTCACAAGCAACTCGATGGCACATAACAACACACCAACATCAGAGGAGCGGAACCCTCAGGAGAGAAAATTCAAAATTAAAGAGGACAGGGTGAACAGAGGATGCTAATGCCCAGAAGAAAGAATGCAGACAGCATGGCGAGAAAAAGGATGTATCAAGTCTGGGCAACTGGATCTGAACCATTGGCACAATCTACAGGAAAAGTCACCAAGAGGTGGCCAAAGAGACAAGGAAAAGCTTGCAAAAGAAGTTGGAATAGAAAGTAGAGATAAAAGGGATACCTGTATGGAAATGAGAGTTCAGTCATGAGTACCTGCATAGTTGGAGACTGAGACAGGTCCACCGAGCTATCATGCTGCGAACCACAGAGTTAGTGTGCTGTTAATCTTACCACTATCATGCTGTTAAGCATAATGCTATCATAGGTGCAACTCAAATTCAAGAATTGTGGCGAGCTCTTCCCTGGAAGTCAGCTACTGAAAATCCTCAGGAGAATGGCTCTACTCCAAGCCACACAGGGTGACAGGAGTCAGAATCAACTCAACGACATCGGACGTGGGACACTGCCATTCTATTTAGGAAATAAATGGTAGGGTGCTCCTACCTTGTTGTACACATTCAAAGTTCTAGTCCAGACTACTCCAATGCACTGACCATCAAACTAAAGCAAGTCCCATTATGCTTTTTGTTTCCCACTGCCTATCAAAGTGGACACCTATACTACAGCCTGTACAACGTGCAACTTTGTTTTTATCATCGTTATAAGCAGCGGAGTCAACTGTGACTCACAGTGATGCTAAGATCAATGGATCTGAACCCTGCCCTATCCTGTGCCATCCTCATCGTCGACAACACTTCTGAGCCCATTGCTGCAGTCACTGTGTCAAGCCCTCTGATTGAGGGTCTTCCTCTCTTTCACTGACCCTCCACCTTTTCAAGCATGATGTGCTGATGCAAGGACCGGGCCCTCCTGAAACATGCCCAAAGGATGCGAGACAAAGCTTCACCATCCTTGCCTTCAAGGGGCACTCTGGCTTCCCCTTCTCCAAGACATAACTGTCTGGGTTTTGGCCGTCCATGGGATGTTCAGTACTCTTCTCCAGCACCACAGCTCACAGACATCCATTTCTGTTGTTGTTGTTGTCCTCGGTCATTGTCCAACTTTGACATTTTTTGTCATTTGCATTCAAGTCAAGCACAACTCACAGTGACCCTATGAACAAAAGGCCTGAAGCCCCTCTACAACGATCAACATTTATCAAAGTTCATAGAGTTTCCTGATGCATGTTGTTTAGGAAGTTGCCACTCCTGCTTCCAAACCTGTCATACTATGCTATTGTTGCTATGTGCCATTGAGTCACCTGTGATGTACAGCGACGCTATGTCCAGCAGCTCTGAACCCTCACCTACCTCCAATGCCTCAATACTGCATCAATCCATCTCATCCAGGGTCTCCCCCTCCTGCCCAGTCCATCCACCCTGCCAAGCATGATGTCCTTCTCCAAGGACAGATCTCTCCTGGCCACAAATCCAAAGTATGTGAGACAGAGCTTCAAAATCCTGGCCTCCAAGGAAAGACTTGGTTTCACCCTCTCTAAGACAGACCTGTTTGTTTTCCTGGCAGTCCGTGGTGGTTACTAGGTTACCATAAACTTCGAATTCATAAAAAGTATTGTGTCTGTGAAGTTCAAGTTTCTCGCCTCATCTCTCCACTGCGATGAAGGTTTGACTTGGATTTTTTTCTCTGACACGGGCTGCATGCAGCATTGGAATAAGTTGTGATTACGAAGGAAGGTACAAATGCTTGATTGCTCTCCTCCTGAACAGGGACAGCTCCATACACCCTAGAATTATTGCTGGATGCTGTCCAGTCAAGTCCAAGTTGCAAGAACCCCAAGATCTGCAGATTGAAGTCACCTCAGAACAAGGCTCCGCTGATCGACTTCTGGAAAAAAAAGCTCCTCAAAAGTGTGTGGAGCACACTTCTGCTCTGACCTGCATGAGGTCACCTTGGCGGGGAATACCTTCAGTTCTCTCTGCAGCACAGACATCAAGGAGGTTCAAACGATGGCCTTTCCAGGTAGCAGTCCAGGGCGTCACCGTCACACAACCAGGACTCCTCAGCCTGCAATGGGCAGACCTGAAGAGGCGATAGAACTTCCCCTCTTTTCCCTGATTCATCACCTTCAACTTGCTTTGCTGTCTTTGAAATACGAGTGGAGCAGCTTAGAGGCCACAGAAATAAAGCATGTGCAGCACAGCAATGAGATTTAATGGTTGTTATTATTAATCTTTACGTCTCCACACCACACGGGAGCTGCTGGATAAATATGCATTGAGGATGCGGAGTGACCGGGAAGTGGAACACACACAGATAGCATGCAAATCAGCAGAGGAGGACTGAGGGGGCTGCTTCCAGACAAGAGTCCTAAAGAGCAGGTCTACTCGTTAGCATGTGGGCTCACCATGAGTCATGTCAACTCCACAGTGCCACACCAACTCCAAGGGAGTGTGCGTGACAAAATCACCC
>NW_006400094.1:916380-927768 GCF_000299155.1 Elephantulus edwardii | reverse complement strand
TTGACTGTTTGTCTTGTGTTCTTTCATCGTCCCTTCGCCGAACTTCTACCCACCTTCGTGTTCCCTCTTCGAGACCCTAGACCTCAGGCTTAAAAGGCCCTCCCGACTGGAGAGCCCGCGGCACCACAGTACTGACTTGATTTTAGTGACGGGCCCGGGAGAGGTTAGTGGAGCAAGTGGTTAATAACCTTTGCTGTTCACTGAGATGTTGGAAGGTCCTCGAGAAAAATCAACCCCTGGACACCCTCGAGAGCACGATAATTCTCTGACACACATGAGGTCACCAGGCCTGGGAGATGATGGCCAAAGGTGTTGTGTGATGTTGGTCGCACCCTCCTAGCGCTTTACGCAGTGACCATGTCTTATGCACAATGTGTACATATTAATGTCAGAGTTTCATCAGCATTTTGATCTTCAACAAGCCACACACTCCACGACAGTCGGGGCACTCGGTGTGATCAATGGAGGGCTAAGTTCCCAAAGACAGTGGCATTCATAGAGATCAGAAGATGTCACACGGACCTACTCTATAAAAGTCAAGGCATGTCATCTCAAGGATCAGAAAAGAGAAGACCCGAATATCTGGTCTTTGTCAGTAGTCAGCAGGTGATGTTGTTGTTATGTACTGTCAAGAAGAACCAATCCAGAATGGAACTTTCAGCAGGCTTTCAAAGACAATTAAGTGCTCATCTTTCTCACACAAGAGGCTAGTGGATTAGAACCACATGCCTTTGGGCTGGCAGGAAAACCCCTTAGCACTAAACCACCAGAGCTCCAATTATTAGGTAGGGAGGTAGAAAAGAGAGGAATGATAGATGGGGGAAAGATGACAGAGAACAGAGTTGTGGTGTTATTAAATAGTACTGCCAAAGGGACAAACAGGTCTATTCTGGAAAAAGTGAAACCAGGGTGCTCTTTGGAGCAAGGATGGTGTTGCTTTGTTCCTCATACTTTGGGCATTCCTTGGAAAGGGCACCATGCTCAGAAAAGCAAATGGTCAGCATGAACGCAGGGTGCTCTTTGGAGCAAGGATGGTGTAGCTTCGTTTCTCATACTTTAGGCATTCCTTGTTTGGTATCATGTTTGGAAAAGTAGATGTGCAGCGTAAGAGAAGAAGACCCCAAGAAGAAGGAATGGCACAGTGATGGTAACAACGGGTGCACGTGTGTCAGAGATGATGAGAATGGCACACGATGTGGCAGGGTTCAGACCCCTGGCTCCTAGGGTCACTGTGACTCAGGGCAGGGCGATGGCACACAAGTTACATAACAGAAAAGAAATAGGTAAGAATAGATGATTGGTAGGTGGCCTTAGAGAATTCCTGGATGACTTCCGGACTGTGGATAGCTGATACAGAAAGAGGAGAAACAGAGATGATTGATAATCACGTAGAGATGAGAGAAACGAGCAAAGAGACAATTGATAAATGATTGATAGACTGTATGTGATACATAACTAGAGACATTAGAGACAGAGTTCGTTGACAGAGGCATAGAGAGAAAGAAAGGAAAAGGAAATGAGAAAGCAGCAGAAACAGAAAGAGGGGAGGAAAAAAGAGTGAGGAAAATGGAAAGCAGGGACAGAGGGCGGACAAAGAACGGGCTACAACCAAGTTGATTCTCGCTCATGGCAACCACAGATCCATCCCAGAGAGGATTAAACTAGGCTACTCCTTGGAGGCAAGGATTCTGGGGCTTCGTCTGATATCCTTTGGACATGCTATAAGGAGGGACTGGTCCTTGGAGAGGGACATCATGCTTGGTAGGGTAGAGGGATAGTGCAGGAGGGGAAGGCCCTCTATGAGGTGGATTGATTCAGTGACTGGGGTAATCGGGATGGGTGTGTCAGAGGCAGTGCGGTTGGCACAGGATAGAGCAGGGTTTAGAGCTGTTGTACATAAGGTCGCTATGAGTCGCAAACGACTCGATGGCACAGAACAACAAGAAACAACATATAGCTTTGCTTTCCATGTTTCCTAAGAGAAACAGAAGAAAGTGGAAGGCAAAGACGGAAAAGTGCTGGTCTCCTCATCCCCCAGGCTTAATTTCAGTGCATTCTGAACTTTGAGACATAGACAGCACGCCACATCAAAGTCAGCACGTGTTTTTGCGAGAACACCCTGGCTGTTAAGCATCTAGGCATCTTCTAGATCATATACACCTCTGGAGTGTTTCCAAAGAGAGAATTTCTAGTTGTACATCTCTCCCTGATTTCTGCCCAACGTCTCACAGGGTCACTCGCTCTATCATGAAAACACGACTGAGAAGGAGCAGTCCTCAAGGCAAGAGTCTTCATCACAAGGACCATCGCTCTCCTCTCCTGAAGCATCGGCCCTGTGGAGGGCCTTAAGAGCAGGTCAACCCGACTGTATCATAGTGAAGGGAAGGGAAGGCTGGTCCCCTTCTAAGGACTGAATATAGAGCCCGTTCCATCTCGACCCTGGAATATGGAGGAGATAGAGAACAAAACAATCTCCAAAACACCAATCAACGGATTAGTGGAAGTGTTGATGGGACACAACTGTTCCCCAAGTTTGCAACATTCCTGGGGAAACAAGACAGGTGTTGGGCTAACGAGGGGAGTCTCTATCCCGATTCCACCCTCAACTGGAAGCTTGGAATAAGTTCCACTTAGAGCTGCATCTTGGTTTCCTTCAAAAATGAGTTGGTTGACGCCACACCAAGGATTCACGGAGGGAAAGAGGGTGACACGACCTTTCACATACTTTGGGCAGGTTACTGAGTTGGGGGGGGTGAAGTGCTTGTGAAAGGACTAGACCTTGGACAAGATGAGATGTCACAGTGGCTGGAGCAAGGGCCGGGGCAAGATGAGTGTGTTGTTCACGTGTCCTTGGCGTTCCAGGTTGACTTGATAGCACCCAACAACAAGAATATTCACCACTTTTCTTCTAGAGAAAAGATTCATTTCATACCTGTTCCACCAGGAAGTTGGAATATTTTAACTATGGTATCAATGTTTTACAACCTCTCAAACATTTTTTTTAAATGTCTAAGAGAAATGTGAAATGTTTGTATTTGTTCTTTTTGGGTATACCACCAGTCAACTTTGACTCATAGCGACGTATGAGCCACAGATCTGAAGCCTGCCCTATTCCACACCATCCCCAACATCTCTGATAAGCCCGAGACCCCTGTGACAGTCACTGTGTCGAGACATGTCGTGCAGGGTCTTCCTCGCTTTGTAACCCTCCACGTTTCTCAACATGACACTCTTCTCCAAGGACTGGTCCCACTTGAGTATAAGCTCACAGTATGAGATGAATTTTCATCATTCTTACTTCTAGGAATATTCTGGCTACACTTTTTATTTCTGCATATGACTATTTAAATAAAAACAATGCACATTCATAGTAAGAGACACAAATAATAATGGAATATACATAGAAAAACCAAACAGCATCCCTCTGTATAATCAAAGTTTACAGAATGGCGTTCCCTTAATTGGACTAGACCCTCTCAGAGATTTAAAAACTTGGGATGGGTGAAGTTAGCCCTTCAAGAGCACTGGGGCTCATTGCTGCTTTACACTCAAGAGAAGAAAAACCACTGCTCTTGCTTGTGTCCCCCACGATTAAACACATCAAGAGATGTGACTGCATTACAGAAATCAGATAAATGATTACGTGAGGTAGCCTATCCCAGGGTTAGCTGTGACAAGGGTTGATTGCATGGCATTCATTGGGCTCTACAATTATCACGCAGCACCCTGGAGATTCATGGTACAGCTCTTCAAAACATACGTATCAATTCATCCGACATCCATTTATGGAATATGAAAACTTCTGATATTATTGGGGATGGGGAAGATCCAAGTCTAACAGACCAGCACAGCCGTTCACAGAAGGTAAAGCCATTTCCAGTAAGTCTTAAGTGGGATTTTCCCATACCTGTAGTATTTCCATTGATGTAGTTAAGTTCTAAATCAATGTCAGTTCCCAGAAATCTACACACATCCGTGTGGCTGCAAGTTACACCCCAGCAACCCTCGTTCAAATGCTACCTCCTTATTTACAAAGCTTTCATTTCTAGCAAGAAGGCACCCCATTTTGGCAAAGCCAGCTGTCATGCACTCAACTCTTCGTTCTCCAAGATAAACACCCCGGCTTATTTTATGTTGCCGCTGTGTCGTTCTTTTTTCTTAAGCCATCATTACCTAAATGAATTCCATCTACCCTTCAGGTATAAAGGATGGGAGAACTCCCCTCCACCCTCCTGTGACATTCACTTGATGCTCATCACCCCAGAATTCATAAAGTCAGTTTTTGCTACAAAGAGGTGTTTCCAAAATAATCAAGTATACTATCTCTGCTGTAAAAGATCTCTTCACAGAGTTAAAAAAACAACGATGCCACCTCAAGGACCGAGGGGTAAGTGGCTCGTGTCCTTGTCACATTCAATCACTTTGCGCGCACTCCATAGTGGAGCCGTGAAAACGGAAGACTGAATAAATTGTGCCTTTGGATTATGGTGTTTGCAATAAACACAGACTATATCATGGATTGTCAGAAGAGTAAATTCATATATATGTTGCAGTGGTTGTTGTCAAGTGCTGTCAGACTGACGACAAGTCTTTAGCCTCCTGTGCACAACAGATCTGAATCTTGGCTTATCCTATGCCGTGCTCACACTGTCTGCAATACCAGAGTCCATTGTTGTTGTGTCAATCCATCTCATTGAGGGTTTTCCTCTCTTTCGTTGACCTTCTACCCTTCCAAGAATTAGATGTCCTTCTCCAAGGACTAGCCACCTCCTGACAACATGCCCATCGTATGTGAGACCAAGCTTCACCCCATCCTTGACTATAAGAAGCACCTGGTTGTACTTCTTTCAAGACATGCTCTGTTCTTTAGGGAGCTCATGGGATACTCAGGACTCTTGGCGAACACTCTAACCCAAAGATTCTCCATCAGTCTTCCGTATTCGCTGGCCAACTTTCAGATCCATTTCACACACCTACATATGGTTACTGTGTGATGTTGAGTCAGTAGTGACTCATAGCTGACCCTTCGGTGGGATCTCAGACGCAGTAAATTGCACAGGAGGAGACCGAACATCTTTCTCCAGTGCTGGAGGGTTAAAACGTTGTGCCTCTGCATTGGTAGCACAAATTCTTACCACTAAGCCACCAGAGCTTCCTTGTATATGTATAAATATACACATATATGTGTATATATACATACATACAACACACACACATATTTGCCTGTGATAAAGCTATCAGAGATGAGGACCTCACATACACAAAGGAATTAAAAAATAAGTTTCAGGCAGAAAAATGGATCATTAACAAAATAAAGGAATAGTCAATTATAGTACAGGCTGTGCATATGACAGATTTTAATTATAAAAAAGATGATTACAAAGATTTAGAGTAATCCAAAGATTCTTAAGGTACAGTGTGATGGGGCACGCAGATTTAAAAGGTATGGCTAGTGCTAGATGGAGAGAGATCAAACTGAAGTTACTGTTTGGACCATGTATGTCAATCCATTGCCTCATCTGTTGGTTTAACAGCTCGAGGTCACTTCCATGTTGCTGGAAGCAGTGTCCTCTGTACTTGAAATGCCAATAGGGTCAACCGTGGTGGACAGTCTCCATTGCAGAGGACAACAGTTCAGACAAGGAAGAAGGATCTGGCATGACGCTTCTCCCAAAACGGACTATACCACACGAGCTTTTTCATGGTTGGCATTAGTGAGCTGAAATGCACAGGAATTGGTCGTTTCGAATCAGATAAGCATGGGACTTGTTGTTGTTATTATGTGCTATCAAGTCATTGGTGACTCATAGCAACCCTGTGTACAAGAGCCCTAAACACTGCTCTATCTTGTGCCAACCTTATTGTCTCTAACACATCTACTCCCATTAGTCCAGTCACTGAAACAATCCATCTCATGGAGGGCCTTCCTCTCCTGCGCTGTTGTCCCTCTACCCTCCCAAGCATGATGTCCCTCTCCAAGGGCCAGTCCTTCCTTGTAACATGTCCCAAATATGTCAGACGAAGCTTCAGAATCCTTGCCTCCAAAAAACAGCAGTTTCACCCGCTCCAGGTCAAACCTATTTGTTCTAGCAGTCCCTGGTATAGTCAACACTCTTCTCCAGCACCAGAGCTCAAACACATCAATTCTTTTTCTATCATCCCAAGTCATTGTCCAGCTCTCTGACACATTGTACGCAACTGCAAGACGATGATCAAGATCAGGCACACCTTAGTCTCCAGCCTAATATCGTTGCTCTTTAGCACTCTAAAGAGGTCTCTGACAGATGGCTTTCCTAATGCAATTCATCTCTTGATTTCCTGCCTGCTGGTACTAAGAATATGGATCGTGGAGCCAAGCAAACTAACACTGTTAACAATTTCAATCTCTTCCCCATCCATAATGATGTTGCCAACTGGCTCAGTAGTTAGAATCTTTGTTTTCCTGATGTTGCGCTTCAATCCATATTGAAGGCTGCAGTGAGTTATTATGCCATAAATACAAGATAAATGGCCCCAGAAAACAACATGAACAACCTTCCGACACTATCTGATCTACTGTCAGAAGGTAAGCCCCTCAAATCAGAAGGCATCCACAACTCAATGAGGGAAGAGGCACCTCCTCAAAGTAATGAGAATGAGGTGAAGGTTTCAGGACCTTCACTCAGCGCCAGGTCAAGACTTACAAAGCTATCGTTGTTACATGTCGTCGAGTAGGACTTAGAGTAACCACCCTGTGAACGACAAACCTGAACGACGTCCTATGCTGTCCGTGAATAACTAACTGGAACGTGGAACATTCAAAGAATAAATCCAGGAAAACGGCAAGTTGTCAAAAAGGAAATGGAAGACCAACATCCTACGCATTACAAAAGCCCACAACTTGGCACTTCAGTTGTTTCTGACCGAGATTTGACACTGTTAACCCTCCGATGGTTTTTTAAGACGGTACAGCACACGGAAGGCAACTGTCAGTCTGTAACTTGAGTTGCTACCGGTGGGCTGGAACTATCAGAGAGACGCATGGTCATATGCTCAGCAGCGCAACGCACTACACACTGCACCACCGGAGCTCCCTCATCTTCATTCTCATCATGAGTGAGTTGAAATAGATTGGTATTGGCCATTTTTAATCAATTATATACACATGTCGGAGCTACTAAGCCAGGAAGAGCTGTGGTGGCCTAGAGGGTAAGGAATTGTGCAGCCAACCCAAGTGTCAGTGGTTCAAATCCACCAGCTGTTTCAAGAGAGGAAGATGGGAAATCTCCTACCATGTGATTTACTGCCTCTGAAAACCCTCAAGACGGCACATAATAACAACTAACAACACAAAGGCATGAATGACAAACTGAAGAGGAGTAGAATCTAATCTATATCTACAAAGAACATTTTAAGATCTGTCAGCGACAGGATATTCTCCATACACATAGAGGGATGTCCCGTTAAAACGATGATTATTCACATTGACCCACCAACCACAAAAGCCAAAGGTGAAGAAATACAGTCTGAAATTGATAGAACATGGAATCAAGATGCATCCAAAATAATTGGTGCTTGGGGTGCCAAAGTTGGAAGCAGGGAAGGGATACACAGGTCAAAAATATGGTATGGATGATGAAAAGGTAGATGGCCCTGTGATGAAACTACTGATATAAAGAAACTGGGGTAGATGTAGACAGAAAACTATCATGACAGGCAAATTACTACGCAAAATACTGTGCATCTGAAAGCTGAACAATGATTAGGGATGCTAGAAGGAGAAGTGATACCTTTGAGCGCTGTAGAAGAGTATTGAATATACCATGAACTGCTAGAACAAACAAGTTCATCCTGGAGAGGGTGAAGCTAGGCTGCTCCTTGGAGTCAAGGATTCTGAAGCTCCGTCTGACAAACTTTGGGCATGTTGCAAGACAGGACCAATCCTTGGAGAGGGATGTCATGCTCGAGAGAGTGGAGGAACAGTGTAAGAGAGCAAGACCTCAATGGGATGGATTGATTCAGTGAATGGGGTAATGGGGGTAGGTGTATCAGAGACAATAAGATTGGCACAGGATAGAGCAGGGTTTAGGGCTGTTGTACATGGGGTCACAATGAGTCGCTGGTGACTCGACGGCACATAACAACTACGACAACATGGGACAGAGTTTTAGAAATTGTTTTCGTTTTAACAAGTCTTCAAAGACATCACACTTGGTCAAGTGAAGACATGAAAGAAGAAAACCCTCAAGGAGATGTAAGGAGATGGTGACAACAGCGATGGCTTGGGGACAGAAGAGATTGGGAGGCTGGGGTAGGACAGGGCAGGACAGGTTTCTGTTCTGTTGTCCATAGGTCTAATGATCAAAAACTGATCTGAGGGCACCTAACCCCCCAGAATGAGAGCTGGTGGTAAGCTCTCCTTCCAAAGCGTCCCTGTACAGCACTTCATTCCTTCCTCTGCACGAGAAAAACAAGTCGTCTTTAAGAAGCTCCTCGAAATGGTTCCAGTTTTGCTTACATGACTTATTCATCAAAAGAAATCTGTGAGTGGACTTCAAAGAGCGCTTCTTAAAAGACTGTGTGAGGAATCACCGCTTTGAAGAATATTAAAAACGGAGCGCGGGGAGGACAGGAGACGGAAATGTGGATCAAGGTGAAAAGACGCACGTGGCTCTGAGTACTGGCTTGGTTCTACTCCCATAAGGCACAAGCTCTGGTGGCCTAGTGAGTAAGGACTTGTGCTGCCAAACCACAGGCACATGGTTTGAATCCACTAGCTTTTCTGTAGGGAGAAAGATGGGCAGTCTCATTCCGTGCAATTTACAGCCTCTGAAAACCCACTGAAGGCTCAGCTATGAGTCTGACTCAACAGTACCTTATGACAACACTCAAGCAGTGGGGTCCCTGTGGAAATCTTCTACGTTCTTTCAAAGGCATACCTATATATCAAAAAGAGATTCTCCCAACTCCCTCCTAATCTGAGCTAAGGATTCTCTGAGTATCAATGCACTGGAAGGTCCTGGAATAAAAGGATGCAATCTTCTAAGAAGCCTGGGAAGCTGGCCAGTCCATGATGTCTACTGGGTGGTTAGCTGGACATGCCTGGGACAATGGTGCAGGCTGGGATGACCAAGGCAAGAAAGAGTTGTAGGTAGAAGACTGAACTCAGAGATGACAGCTATCTGAATGTCACGAACCAGTTGCCATTGGGTCAACACCAAGTCTTGGTGAGTCTGTGGAGGGCACAATAGAAATGGGTTCCACAAAGTTGTCAATGCTGATCTTTCTTTTTTTCCCCCTACCCTCTTCCTCTGTCTGCCTATCCATCAGTCCTCAATAGCTCATCTTACAGGAGATCAAAACTGGACTCTTCCTTCTCTGGGACACTGTGGGTGAACTCAAACTTCCAACCTTTGCCATTTGCACCCGGCAGGGACTCCACAACTTCTCATGAAAGCCTTCTGGATCACGTACTATCATTGGTTGGAGGTCACAAACTAGTGAGATGGAAAGAAGTTGGATAAAGCAATTGTCCCTGGTGGGAAGACATGGCTTTCTGAGGCATGGAGTCAGAGACTCCCATCTAAGGAAAGATAACTCCTAGCCCTGCCGCTGACTCCTACTGCAGAGCTCCTGGGGACTTCCAGGCTGAGATATCTCTAAATCTAGCATGTTGTTGGGGCAGAAAGAAAAGATGATTTGCCTTTCAGTAGAGTACGGCAATTTCCTTCATGTTTGATTTTCTCGGGGAAGTTACAATCCAAGGGAAGAGAGACATACTCAGGGTATCCCTGGAATGTTCTGGCAGGAGAGTTTAAATGACCAGGCTTTAAATAAAAATAAAAGACGTACGTGAATATTATCACTGAGGTTTTCACACAGGCCTTTGGGAAATCTTTAGGAGAATAAGATCAGTGCCAAGTGCAATATGTTTATGCAAATATTCATTAAGGGATTTGCACATGCAAACCAAGCATGAGTATGTATGTTGTGTGGCATTTACATATGTAAATAAATTGTGTGTATATTTATACAATCACATATATAACCTGATTATCAGAGTTGATTACAGCTTACTAGGAAAAAAAAAACCAACCCTATACCCATGTCATCAAGTCTATTTCGACTTCAAACTACCCTGGAGGGCAAAGCTGTTGGGGAGTATCCTCAAGTCGGAAACAACTCCAACACAGCTGACCCTCCAGCAGGTGGGTTTTCAGAGCCAGTAAATCATGCGAGAAGAGATTACTCATCTTTTGCCCATGGAGAAGGTGGTGGGTTCAAATTGCATACTTGTGGGGTAGAGTTGTTGTTCTTGTGAGATGCCGTTGAGTAAGACTGATAGTAACACTATGAACCCTGTCTTGTCCCTTACTTCCTCACCAACTCTGAAGCACTCAAGCCCATCGCTGCTGTCACTGTGTCAATCCACCTGGTTGAGGGTCTTTCTTCTTTGCTGTGCGTCCATATTTCTAAGCATGATGTCCATCTCCAAAGAATAACCTCTCCTTGCAACATGCACAAAGTGTATGAGATGAAATTTCATCATCTTTGCCTCCAAGGAATACTCCATTTGTACCTTCTCCAAGAAATATCTGTTTGTGCTTCTGGCAGTCCATTCAGCACTATTCTCCAACACCACAGCTCAAAGTCATCAATTTGATTTCTTTTATCCTTATTCATTGTACAGCTCTCAGCAGCCTGGATCAGTTGCACCTTAGTTCTCAAACATATATTACTGCTCCTCAATAATTTGGAGAGGTCTTTAGTTACAGACTTTCACAATGCATTATGTCTCCTGATATCCTGACCGCTGGTACCAAATGTACTGAATGTGGATCAAAGCAAGAGGACGTCACTGACAGTTTCAATCTTTCCTCCATCCGTCATGATGGAGAACTGGTCCAGTGATGAGGAACTGTGTTTTCTTGACATTGAGATGCAACTGGCCATCACTGAAATTATTTCAAGAACTACAATTTGATCAAGAGGTTGACAGAGCACAACTATCTTATTGGGTTTCTAAGGCTGTACCTCATTAGACAAGCAAGATTGCTTCCTATTTCTGCACTGGAGCAACTGATGATTCCTAACACTGACCTTTCAATTCACAAAGAAATGTTTTAATAGATATGCCACTCAAACTCTGATTCATAGTGACTATCTATCCATCCATCCATCCTCCATTCATCCAACCATCCACCTATCTTTCCATCCATCCATCCATGCATTTTTCCTTCCTTCCTTCCTTCCACCAACCCAACCATTCATCCATCCATCCGATCTTCCTTCCTTCCTTCCTTCCTTCCTTTCTTCCACCAACTCATCCATTTATCCATCTATCCATCCCATTTTCCTTCCTTCCACCATCCATCCAACCATCCACTTATCTTTCCATCCATCCATCCA
>NW_006400094.1:904790-916155 GCF_000299155.1 Elephantulus edwardii | reverse complement strand
CTTCCTTCCACCATCCATCCAACCATCCACCTATCTTTCCATCCATCCATCCATCCATCCACCCACCCATCCATCCATCCATGCATTTCCCTTCCTTCCTTCCTTCCACCAAACCATCCATTCATCCATCCATTCTTCCTTCCTCCCTCCCTCCCTCCTTCCTTCCTTCTACCATCCATTCATCCAACCAACCATCCACCTATCTTTCCATCCATCCATCCATCCATCCATCCACCCATCCATCCATCCATCCATCCATTGAACCATCCATCCATCCATTTTTTCTTCCTTCCTTCCACCAACCCATCCATTCATCCATCCATCCATCCATCCATCCGTTTTTCCTTCCTTCCTCTTCCCTCCCTCCCTCCTTCCTTCCTGCCATCCATCCATCCTTCCTGCCACCCATCCATCCTTCCTTCCATCCATCCATCCATTCATTCCTGTCCATATATCTATTGCTTGGGTAGTAACTGAAGGATTGGAGATTTGAATCCCCCAGCAGCTCTGCAGGAGAAAGATGAGGTAGTCTACTTCCATAAAGACAAGAGGCTTAGTAACCCTATTTGCAAGCAGCTCTATTCTTGTCTTACAGAATTGTTGTTAATGAGAATTGACTCTACAGTAACAAGTTTCTATTTGGAGATGGATAGATAAATAGAAGCATACACACACACACACACACACACACACACACCCATACTTAGATGCATAGATTAAAAGTTGGTAGATACACACAGATATATTCATGTTGCGTACTTTCAAGTCAGAACCAACCCACAGTTGACTCTCCAGTGAGTTTTCAGAAGCTGTGAATTGCATGGGAAGAGACTGCCCGTCCTGCTTCAGAGGAGCAGCTGGTGGATTTGAACTGTGTACCTTTGCTTTTGCAGTGTCACATGTCAATCCAATTCTTTAAAAAAAAATTCATATGAATGTGATTCAGTTAAATGTGAGCACACATTTTATTGTGAAATTAACCCACGTACCCACTGATGGAAATTTCAGATCATTTCCACCTCATATACCATCTTACACTGGTGATTCATCAGAGGGGAGGCCTTTTCAAATAGATATATGATCACGTCGATTCACAGGACATTATTTTACCCGTGAAATTGCCCTGACACGCTGAATCATCATAAAACACCTTCAAAGGAATTTTACGTGAAGCGGTCTGTGAAACAGCACTTTATCCACATAATATACTTCCTTGTGATTTGAACTATATGTCTAGCCTTTCAGAAGAATTTTTCCCCCTTGCAAGAAATTATGTCTCTCTCTCTCTTTTTTTAACTAACACTTTTATTGAGATAATTTATGCATGCTATAATTCTTCCTCCCCTCAATTCTTTCACTGGGATTGTTTGTTTTATACACTAGTGTTATGCATTTGAATTTGGAGGTACACAGTATATAGGCTGTAAATCCCAGTCTCTGCATCATGTGTTATAATCCTATTTGGAACAGAGAGAGATTTCTTTTTTATGCTAATGAAGTAGGGTTAGTGTAGGGTAAATTGTGCATCAATCTCTTTTGAGTTATTAAACACTAAAACCAAACTCAATATCATCAAGTTGATTCTGACTAGGGGGAATCTCACGTTTCTTAACCTGTAAATTTTAAGGGGAATAGATTGCCTCATCCTATGCAGATCAGCAGGTAGGTCAGAATTTATGCACATTCCCTTAACATACAATATGCTATACCACAGGGTGGTTTAGTGGTAAGGCATTGCACTGCTAACCCAAAGGTCAGATGTTCAAACATGTTCCATGGGAGAAAGATAGGCAATTTCCTCTTGTGGGATTTAGAGCCTTTAAAAACTCAGAAGACGGTCAGGAACGAGTCAGTTCAAGCACAAGGGTACACCACCACCACCACATATATAAAAAGCAAGCAAGAGAAATAACGATGTGGGGAGAGAGCTACCCAATTCACATGAAGACTGTCCAGGAGCAGAAGCTCAAAAGAGTCATGGAGCAAAGACCTTCTTTCAAAGTCAACACAGAGAGAAAGAGTCTTTCCAATCAAGCCGGTATCCCGAATGAGGACTTCCAGCTTCCAAAACTGTGAAAAATTACATATCTGTTTCTGAAAGCTACCTCCTTGTGGTATTTCTGTTTTATCAGTGCCAGGTAACTGAGACACTCAGCAAATTCAGATGATTCTGTCATTTCCTTTAGGTCATTTGTACATATGGTCACTCATGTTCTATCTCTGTACATCCAAGAATAATGTATCCCACAGAAACTATTCTATTTTCTACCTTATTCTAGTTTCCTTCAGAGTCTCTTAGAGGATTTTGTTCCTAAATGTCTTTTCCATGTCCTTCCTGCTGGGCTGTGATGCAATTGCTTACCTTGAATTTACAGTGGGTACAGGCAAAGCTAAGCCAGAGACAAAAGTGGCTAGGTTTTTTTCACCCCCCTCCACTCTGTGTTGTTTGCTGGTTTGCTAAAATGTGTTGTTCCTATTTCATTGGTTCAATTCCCTGCCACATCATTTCCAATCAAATCTCCATAAAGGTGAGGTACAACTTGTTTGGACTCTGTGTCTTTCATCTGTGGAAACCTCACCTTGAACAAGCCAATTAGCACCTCTGTACCAACAACACACACTCATTTTATGTCTTCTGTCCCTCATTTGATCATTCTCACAATACTGTAAGCCTTTTCCTCACGCTTTTCACGGAAATCTATTTAAAAATAGAATGTCATCTATTTTAAATCTGACTTTGTTTTTTCTCTTTTTTTAAAAAAAATTTATTTTATTATTTTTGTGTGAGTGTACTGTCAAATCAGATCTGACAGGAACAGGAGGAGATTGTCCCTCCTTCCCCGGCAGAGCATCTGGTGGATTCGAACCGTGGTCCTCTGGGACTGTAGTTGCAGCTCCTTACCACTAGGCCACCAGAGCTCCCCTAAATCTGACTTTCATATGCACTCAAACACATGGCCGTTGACTCAGCACAGACTCAAAGCTGACTCTCCAGAGGGTTTTCATGAGCTGTAAATCACAAGAAAGGAGATTGGTCACTTTTCTCCCAAGTTGCCACTGGTCGATTTGAACCATCACAGTGGTGTCACGTTGGGGTGAAGGGCAGAATTTCCTATGATCTACACACCACTAGAACTCCTTTTCTGGACACTTGGAAATAAAATAAAAACTTGTGTGAATGACTTGACTGCAATACATAGCTGTGTCTTGACGGTGTGGAAATAAGACAGCAATGCTTTCCAGGTCTATTGCACATGTTTGCTCTTTGTTTGCTGTAAACTCATCCAAAGACGATGGCCTTGGAGCTAAGTTACAAGGACTATTCACAGCATCTCCAAATCAAGCTCACTCCTTCTCCTTAAGGATGATGGGAAATTCCATGCCACCTTAGAGAACATCGTCATCACTCTTCGTTGTAAACAGCTTGAATGTTACTCCTCTTCAAAAGAAAGGGATTTCTCCCTTGGTCCTGAGCATGTGATCTTACTTTGGACAAAAAGGTCTTTGCAGCATGTCTAAGTTTAGGAGATCAGGATGAGAGTCCTTGATTCCCTCCCCCCCACCCCACCCAACTAGTTTATTTACAAAACTCAAATACAAATTTGAACTAATTCTTTCCATTTCCCTCACTCTTCCCATCCATCAAATTGTAGAACCCAATGATTAACACCCCCCCCCCCTTGCACATCTACATCCCTCTGCTTCCAACCTCTCCTACCCCTCCTGAATCCTTATACTTATTCTACAATAACAGTTTTATACAATATTTTTCCTTGTGGGACTGATTTAGTTCATTCAGCATAATGAGTACTTGACTTTTGTTTGCTTGATTTTTTTTTTCATTTTTAGTTGGTTCTGTTTATTTGTTATTGCTGTTGTTAAGAGCTGTTGAGTTGACTTCCCCTCATAATGACTCTACTCAGACATAACAGAGAATATGTATAATCCTGTACTATCCTCAGAATCTCCAATGTGCTCAAGTCTATTATTATATTCAATGTGTCAATTCATCTCCATGAGGACTTTATATCCTGCACTGATCCCCTGCTTTGCTAAGCATGATATCCTTTTTAAAAACCATGATGTCCTTTTCCAAAGAACTAGCCCCATCTGATACCATATCCAATGCATGTAAGATACTATCTCAACACCCTTGCCTCCAAAGATGCAACTTCTTCCAAAATCGATCTTTCTGTTCTTCTGGCAATCCTTAGCAGACCCAATACTGTAGGCCAACATAATTCAATGACACTAATTCTTCAACAGTCTTCCTTTTTCCTTAGTCAACTTCCACATGTAGAAAAACCAACCGAAATTAGGATGGCTTGGGTCAGGGGCACCTTCGTGTGTAAGATGACATCCTCTTGGATCTCTACAACTTTAAAGAAGTCCTGGACACAGTCTGATGCTTGCTCAAAAAAGTTAGAAATACCATTTGAAAAAAAAAAACACAATAAAAAACAACTAAAAAAAAAAAAAAAAAGGAAATACCGTTTGACCTAGCTATACTAACTCCTGGTAATATACCCTAAAGTAACCAGAACCACAACACAAAAAGATGCACACCCATGTTTATTGCAATATGATTCAAATACAAAAGAGAGGGAAACAGCCCAAGCGCCTTTCTACAAACAAATAAAAAAAAAACCAAAAACACAATAATCACATACTGGAATACTACGCAGCAATGAAAAAGAATGAACTCATAAAACACTCCACAGCACGGATGATCTTGAAGGACGTTATACTGAGTGAAATATCACAATCACAAAAGAACAAATACTGCATAAAACCACTGTTGTAAAAATGAGATGAGAAAGAGGTGTGGAGAGAGCGGGGTAAAAGTGAATTGATAAGGAACAGAGAGTTGGACAATGACTAAGACGACAGAAGAAGAATCGATACCTTTGAGTTGGGGTGCTGGAGAAGAGTACTGAATGTACCATGGACTGAGAAAAGAACAAATAGTTCTGTCCTGGAGTGGGTTAAACCAAGCTGCTCCTTGGAAGCAAGGATTTTGAGGCTGTGTCTCACCTATTTTGGGCATATGGCCAGGAGGGACTAGTTCCTGGAGAAGGACATTCTACTTGGAAGAATGGAGGGTCAGTGCAAGAAAGGAAGGCCCTGGAAGAGATGGACTGACACAGTGCCTGTGGAAATAGGGGCAAGTATTCCAGAGATAAGGAGACTGGCTCATGATAGAGCAGAGTTCAGAGCTATTTCTCATAGAGTTGCGATGAGTCACAGTCAACTTGATGGCACATAACAACAGCAACAACAACACTGGCAGAGGAAAAGGGAAGGACTATCTGAAAGAAACAGATGCTAAGACCTTATATGTATGACAAGGAACCATCTGGAACAAGATATGCATAAAAAAGTCAGTTGCTGGAGAGAGGAAAAATGTATGTCCATGAATAAATGAAACCCATCCTTTCTGTAAACCTCCCAAAAATCACAATTTTTTAAAAAAGAATTTTGAAAAAAGAGGTCCTTGACATCAAGTTTCGTCTTTTCTATATCCAAAGACGGATGTCTTTGTGGTGTGTGTGTGTGTGTGTGTGTGTGTGTGTGTGTGTGTGTGTGTATGAAGCCCTGGTGGCTTAACGTTAAGATACCACGCTACAATCCAAAAGTTATGTGTTTTGAAGCCACCGCCTGCTCTGCAGAAGGACGGGCAATCTCCTTCTATGTGATTTACTGGAAACCCACAAGTCAAGGAATATCAGGGACCACCAGAAGCTGGCAGAGACCAGGAAGGACTTTGTCCAGACCCTCCAGAGGGCCCCCAAACCCGTCTACACTTTGATCTGTCCAGAGCTGTGAGAGTCACTCCTTGTTGTTCAAAGGTAACAAGCTTGGGAAGCTCTGTCAGGGCGTCCATGAGAAGGGATGAGCCGACCCCTGTCAAGTCCGGGGTATGGAAAAAGAGCAAGAACTTCGGTTTGTTGTTGTTGTTGTGCACCATCAAGTGTGAACGGACCCATACCTGATCTCCAGTGTGTTTTCAGAGGCAGAAAATCACATGGGAGGAGACTGTTCATCTTCCTCTGTAGCTGGTCGATGTGAACTGCGTGCCTTTCTGGGTTAACAGTGCAGCTCCTTACAACTAGATCACCAGAGATCCCTCTGTACTCCTAAAAACAGAAAATTCTCAAAATGAACTTAATGCCCGAGCGTAATTAATGGCCTTGGGGGTTTCGTAGGTCACTGAAACACAGTAAAGAATGTTTCATTAAACAAGAATTCTGTTTAGGGAGCTCTGATGGTCTGGTGGCAAGAAGCTGTACGGCAATCGTCAAGGTTGTTATTGTTGTTGATTTTCATCAAGTTGAGCGCGACTCACAGTGACGCTGTGAACAACAGACCTAATGCCTTTCCATAACTCATTATTTCTCCAAGTTCATAGAGTTTTCAGGTTTAGGAGGTGGATGCCACGCCTGCTTCCAAACCTTTTTTTACAGCCGGTAGCTCCACCAAACACTGTCCACATTGGGAAACCATTCTGATATTTGATATCCCAATGGTATAAGGTTCAGCATCACAGCAAACTCAGGTTACTTTAGACTGCACATTGACAAAGAGTGATGTTCAAAGTGGAAGAGTGTTCTTCCAGAGTTAACAGCGCTACTTTCTTTGCGCAGTGGTTAAGTGTTGTCAAGTCAAATATGAGTGAACTAATATCATTTCTGTACATTTAGAGAGTTTGTAGAGTTTAGAAAGAATCCTGAAGGTAGACAGTTCAAATTCACCAGCTGCTCTGTGGAAAACAGTTGAGAAATCTCCTCCTGTGCGATTAACTGTCTCTGAAAACATGCTTGAGGATATAAGAATCACATAATTCTCTTTACGATTCTGGGTAAAATGTGAAACATTTAATAAAACAGTAACAACAACAACTGGAAAGGAAATTCCGAGATTGGCTCAGGATAAGACAAGGTTCAGAGCTGCTGTTCTTAGGATAACATAACAACAAGAGAAACAAAACCACCTTGTTTCTAAATATAAGAGGGTAGACTATTGCATTCTATTTCCTAGGCCTTCAAAAAATCTACTACCATGGAGTTGGTTCCTAGACACAGTGGTGCTCTCTCCAACTGGCTTGCTGAGGCTGCCCATCCTAACAGGAAAAGATGTTTCATCATTTATTTACCAATGACCAGATGCTGGGTTTGAACCACCAGAGACATGCACACCGCCTTGTGGTGTACACAGACTTGGTCAGCTGCACAACAAGCCAGGAACCACACCAGAGCAATGGCAGATGCAAAACACAAATGGAACCATGAAAGATTCCTTCCTCCAGATTGCAGAACTCCTCCAAGTTCATCTTAGAACTTGATTGCACTTGACTGAGCTCTGTGGTGGCCAGATACAACACAACTCGGAGTTCTTGGATAAGGAGATGGTGGGAGATGGTGGCCTCTGTCAGCAGCTATAGATCCAGAACGTGGGCTATGGTGATCCTCTGCACGGTGGAACACAACAGCTGTGACCCAAAGAGAAAGACGTGACCCAGGAGAAAGATGGGACAATCTGCTCTGGGGCAATTCAGCCACTGGCTTGGTTCCCTTTTCACGACAATAAGCTGGTGTGTTTTAGAAGCTCATGGTCTAGTTTTTCTTCCTCCTCTTCTAACTGTTCAGCGCCCTCAAATTCACTGCCATTGAATCAGAACGGAATCCTACATAATCATTTTATTTTTAAACCACACAGGAGGAGATTGCCCATATTTCTTGCTCAGGGGTGGATTCGAACCTCCAGTGTCAGGTACGCTTTAGGCTCACAGCACAACTACCTACGGATCATGCCATCAGAGCTTGAGAGCAACATGCAAATCTTGAGGGTTGTACTTGAGATGCACAGACCAGGAATTGAACCCACGCCTTCTGCACAGAAGGCAGGAGGTTCTACCACTGTTCTACCACCAGTGCACTTCTAAGAGCTTGTTGCAGATAGTCATATAGAACATCCGGCTACAGCACATCTTCATGGAAGAAACCATGGATTCCAAGCCCTCTGCAATCAAGTGCTGGCAAGTTTTCTGATCGGTGGGAAGAATCCCCAAAAGGAATATTCCTGGGAAGCCACGCAATCAGCGCTCCATTTTTAAACTCAACTGCGTGAGGGATGTTGCACGTTTTCAAGGTGGCTTGGTGGCACAGCTTAAAGGCCTTCACTTATCAAAACGGAAAAAAAACGGGGATGGGGGGGAGAAGATTTATGTAGCAGTCATGGAGTCTGAGTCCTCGGCTAATGCGAGGTTTTACCAATCTGTGAAGAGCCTGCGGCGTGAGAATGTGGGATTCTGCTCTTGTCATGGGTAACAGTGAAATATCTGTTGCTTATTGATATTTTGTTTTCACACATTCCGTAGGTAATGGTCATTAGATCATGATTCCACTATCACATCTTTAGAAAAACAATTATAAATGATTGCGGGTAATCAATTCTTTGTTGCAATAAACCATCTACTTCCCGTTAATGTTTACTCATGCGAACTTACTAAAATCAAAACCAGTGTTTTTAGGCAGAGGAATCCGTGGCTGATCTCCAGCCACACAGAGGCAGCAGGGGAGGAATTCCGCCCCATTGTCCTGGAAATGTAGCGGTAGCTTCATCTCTTCCACCTGCCTCCAGCTCTTTTGTTCTTCCCCACTAGGCCTTCCCGGTGATGATGGTTAGAGAAAAGTACCTGCTGGGCTTCCACTGTCTTTTTAAATATTGAAGGGACTTGACCACTCACCCAAACAAAGAAAGGAGCACATAGGGAGCCTGGGAGGGAGGGATCCAGGAAGGAGAGACAGAAATGAGGAGAGATGGAAGGGTAGGAGTTTGGAAGAAGCTAAAATGGAAGAGAGACAGAGAATGAATGTGGGAGAGAGAGGGAAAGGGAGGGGAGAGAGAGGGGAAGGGGAGGAGAGAGAGGAGGTGGAGGGGAGAGAGAGAGAGAAAGAAAATAGGATGACCACGAAAATGCACAGGAAAAGAATGTAAAATGATTGAGAGACTGGGTGGGGAGGGAAGCAGTCAAAATACATCACACAATGTAGGATATGGAAAAGGCAGATTCCAGCTCTGTTCACCATAACTTCCAATGCCCTTTTTTTTAATTGTAGACTTTTTGCTGGTTTGTTTTAATAATTTTAATGAACATTTACAGAGATTCTGGATTTCCATTCATTCATTGCTGCACTTTTCTCCCCACCCAGCCCTCTCCCCCCGCCCCCCAGTTCGCTCCTCTCTTTCAAAAGTAAAAGAAACACTCCCTCCCTGGTGCACAATTCCCCTCCCCCCCACTGCCCCAAGTACATTCCACTATGCAACCTTAATTGTGAACTCTTGTCCTATACCGTTTTTTTATTTAGTGTGTTGTTGGGGGTTTTTTTGTTTGTTTTTCAGATCTGTTTATTATGAGCAAATCAAACTTCAATACTTTTATTTCTAAATTCCATAATCCTACAACTAAAAAATTGTATTTCTTTTTAGATATTTAAATGAGATACTTAGAAATACTAAGGGGGGGAATCAGTATTCAAAGGGTTAATTGTGTTATACCAACAATAAATTATTTTATCTTCTCTTCAGTTCAAAACTGAGTTTTGAACCCAAGGAAGGCTTTTCAAATCATGTTAATTATTGGTGGTTCTTTAACCAGTAGCAGGTTGGGTTTTTTGTTTGTTTTTTTTTTTTTTATATTCAAGTGACAGGGAACTCTGGTGGCCTGGAGGTAAGAAGCTGTGTTGCAATACCGAAGGCACACGGTTCAAATCCACCAGCTGCTCCTTGGAAGGATGGGCAATCCCTTCCCATGCGATTACCTGCCTCTGAAAACCCACTGGAGGGTCAGCTATGACTCGGCTCTGACTCAACAGTATAAAACAGCAATGATCAACCAATCAGCAGGAAGCTCTGGTGGGCTAGTGGGTAAGGAGCTGCACTGCCAACCCAAAGACAGGTGGTTCTGATCTACTAGCAGCTCTGCTAGAGAGAGGTGGGCAATCTCCTCCCGTGCTATTTACTGCTTCTGAAAACCCACTGGAGGGTCAGCTATGGGTCAGTTCTGACACCACGGTACCCTACCCAACAATAACAACAAGGCACGCACGAAGATAGATAAAGCAAAAGACCACACTACTGAAGAAGAGGGAAAACCCAGAGGGGTACAAAAGGATGAATGGAAATCGGAATCACAGGGGGCAAACAGGGCAAGTGCAGTCCCACTGTGGGTACCAAAATGAATGTTATGAAACAAAGGGGGCATGAAAGTTCAAACAACAAAAATAAAATCCATTGTCTTTACACACTGCTGTTCTACAGTGAAAAACAGACATAGGAAATTAACTTACAAACAAACAAATGAATGAAGGCATTTAGTCACAAAAAATGGTGGTAAAGACAGTGCTAAAAGGCTCAACACTGAAGCTTTCCAAGTGCCATGGGTTTATGGAAAGCGAGCCCACGGTCTCTGAAGCTGTCAAAAGCAGGAGGGAGAAGGATTACAATGTGAGTCCGTATCACAAGAGCACGTCCCTCAGTTCTCATAAAATGCTGTCCAGCTCTTCCTCTGAGAAGGTAATATTAGCGCAGAAGAGAGGACAAGAGTGTATGCACTAGTGTAAAGAACTGATGATCCTGAATCACGGCTGTGGTAAAGGTTATTCACCAGGTAGGCATGTTGGAGACAATAAGGTTGGCACAGGATAGAGCAGGGGTTAGGGTTAGGGTTAGGGTTAATCAGGATGGGTGTGTCAGAGGCAGTGAGACTGGCACAGGATAGAGCAGGGTTTAGGGCAGTTGTACATAGGGTCGCTATGAGTCGCAGGCAACTCGACGGCACATAACAACACAGACAGCCAGGAGAACAAACACATTTCTCTTGGAAGAAGTGAACCACCAGGGGGATCCTTTAAAAAGAGGCTTCATCTGAGGTGCTTTGGCCATGGAATCAAAAGGCGTTATTGCCTGGAGAAAGACAGCAAGCTTGGAAACCCAGAGGGTCTGAGACAGACAGGAGGACCTTCAAGGTAGTGGACTGACAGAATGGGCTGGAGCAGGGCAGAAACTGAGGATGGATGGCACAGGCTAAGGAGTTCCTGTTGAAGAGAGGGAGTTAGAATTGGCTACATGGAACCAATCAATGAGGTATTTCGTTGGCATTTGGCACCATAGACATGCTGTAGGTACCATCAAAGTAAGCATGACCCACAGGGACCGTGTGAACACCAGATCAGAACCGTGTCCTGTCCAGTCCCATCCTCATCACTCTTGACACACTTGAACCCATGGCTGCAGTCACTGTGTCCATCTGTCTGGTGGAGGGTCTTTCTTTCTTTTGCTGACCCTCCATCATTCCAAGCATGAG
>NW_006400094.1:898568-903690 GCF_000299155.1 Elephantulus edwardii | reverse complement strand
TATATATTTTTTATAGCTAGATAGATAGATAGAGATATATATAATATATAACCACACACATTTACTGCACCTGACATAGGGCTTTCAGATGCAGTAAATCACACAAAAGGAGACTGCCTATCCTTCTCATAGGAAATAGCTGCCTCATTCGAACTGTGTACCTTTGGGTTAGCAGTGCAGATCCTTAACACTAAGATACAAGAGCTCCCTAAGTTTGTATTTCTATAGAAAACATATACAATATATAAAATATAGGACAAGTACCTGGCCAGCTGACTAGAAGACATCTATATTTATTCCCATTCCTGGAGAGGGTGAAGCCAGAATGTTCCCTGGAGTCAAGGATTCTGAGGCTTCGTCTGAAAATACTTTTGGCATGTTGCAAGGAGGGACTGGTCCTTGGAAAAGGACATCATGTTTGGGAGAGTGGAGGGGCGGCGCAGGAGAGGAAGACCCTCGATGAGATGGATCGATTCTGTGACTGGAGTGGTGGGAATGAGTATGTGTGAGACAGCAAGGTTGCCACAGGATAGAACGGCGTTTAGGGCTCTTGTACATGGGGTCGCTATGAGTTGCAAACGACTCGATGGCACATAACAACAACAACAACAACAAAACAAGGTGTAGAAATTATCGAAAACTATCACTAATATCACAAGGTAATAAAATCCTGTTGAAGATTATCCAGAAATGACTGGAAAAGTACATTGACAGAGAATTACCAGAAATACAAGCTGGATGTTATAGAGGTCAGAGTACTAGAGACATTATCACCAATGTCACATAGATCACGGCAGAAAGCAAAGAGTAGCAGAGGGGTATCTGTGTTTCATTGACTATGCAAAAAGCATTTCACTGTGTGGATCACAACAAATTGTGGCTAACCTTAAGGAAAATGGGGATCTCAGAACACTCGGTTGTATTTATGAGAAACCTACACTTGGACCAGGAAGCAGTCCTCAGAACAGAGCAGGGAAACACTGCATGGTTCAAAATCAGGAAGGGAACACATAAGGGATGTGTCCTGTCTCCATACTTTTTCAATCTAAATGCAGAACAGATCATTCAGGAGGCTGGTCTCTATGAGAAGAAATGTGGCATCGAAATTGGAGGAAGACTCATCAACAACCTATATGATGTAGAAGACAGAACTTTGCTTGCTGAAATTGAGGAGGAATTGAAGCACTTGCTGCAGAAAATCAAGGACTGTAGTCTTCAATATAAACTGAAGCTCAATATCAAGACAAATATTCTAACCAGTGAACCAACTGGCTGCACCATGATAGATAGAGAAGAGACTGAGGTTGTTAACCGCTGCAGTTTGCTTAGCTCCACATTCAACACTCTGGGCACCAGCAGTCGGGATATAAAAAGATCAATTGCACTGGGAAAATCTGCTGTCAGGGACCTCTCCAGTGTACTGAAAAACAACAATGTCCATCTAGACACTAAGATGTACCTAATCCAGGCCATGGTCTTTGCAATTACTTGCTATGTATCAGAGAGTTGTATAATGACTAAAGATGCCAGAAGAAGAATTGATGCCTTCAACTTGTGGAGGGGGTCTTGAACATACCACGGACCACAAAGAACAAAAATAAGCCTGTCTTGGAGATGGTTAAACCAAGTTTCTCCTTGGAAGCCAGGATTTTGAAGCTCTGTCTCATATACTTTGGACACATGACCAAAAGCAGCTGGTCCTTAGAGTATTGAACAAACCATGGACTGCTAGGAAAACAAACAGGTTCACCCTAGAGAGCGTTAAACCAAGCTGCTCCTTGCAGGCAAGGATTCTGAAGGTTTATCTGACATACTTTGGACATATTGCAAGGAGCGACCAGTTCTTGGAGAGGGACATCATGCTTGAAAGGGTGTAGGGGCAGGGCAAGAGAGGAAGAACTCTTGATGTGATGGACTGATTCAGTCACTGGAGCAACGGGGGTAGGTGTGTCAGAGACAGTAAGGTTGGCTCAGGATAGAGCAGGGTTTAGCGCTCTTGTACATAGGGTCGCTGTGAGTTGCAGGCGACTTGATGGCACATAACAACAATATTATCATCATCAGGTTGAAATAGGTGAAGAACCAGCACACACAGGCACACCTTACCATGGACTCGCAATCTCACAAACAAAATAGATGTAGAAAAAATACATTATGAAGATATCTTTGAAGCCACAATGGCGAGACACTGACTTGCCCACACTGGCCGCATCTTCAGGAAAGATTTCTCCCTAGCATAGCACCTCAAAGTTGTTTAAAGTAGCGGGGAAGCGAGATCAAGGTTTACCATCCACGCGATGGATGAACAGAGCGGTGGCAGCCGTGGGCTCCCAGCTAGGAGTGACCCACGGTGATGGGGAAAAAGTGGGCATGGATTGGAGCTGCGTGGCACAGACTTAATGTGCATTAGTGCTGATTTCAGGACAGCTAACAGTGCCAACCACGCACACACACACGCACACACACGCGCACACACACACACACATACACACACTTCCTCTCTGCTCACTGCACTTCTCTAACAGATGCACAGAAGCAACCAGCAGTGAGTCACCTGCACTTGTAACACCGTCTGTCTTTTTTGGGAAGTTTTTCCATGTCACCTATCCCATGAGGTGCACTCAGGTGATGAGGCGTGAATGTGTGAGTGTGGTGGAGGGACTGGGGCCCAGCAGCAGCCAACTGCAGCACATCCCCGCAGCCTCTGAGAAGACAGTGCCCACTGAGGCAGCAGCCTCCCTCTCCCAACCTGAGGATCTTGCCGTGTGCCTGACATTCCCCAATGCCTGCCTGAACCGAATTATCAGGGATGTGAACACAGCAAGACTGAAAGAGGACTCTAGTGTCCATTCAAACACAATGGCCATCAGCAGGTCCAAGGAGATGACACCCTTTCAAGCATGATGTCCCTCTCCAAGAACTGGCCCCTCCTTGCAATATGTCCAAAGCATGTCAGATAAAACTTCAGAATCCTTGCCTCCAAGGAGCCTGGTTTAACCCTCTCTAGGGTGAACCTGTTTGTTCTTCTAGCAGTCCATGGTCTGTTCAATACTTTAAGGACCAGCTGCTTTTGGTCATGTGTCCAAACTATATGAGACAGAGCTTCAAAATCCTAGCCTCCAAGGAGAAACTTGGTTTAACCATCTCCAAGACAGGCTTATTTTTGTTCTTTGTGGTCCGTGGTATGTTCAAGACTACCTGCACAAGCTGAACACATTAATTCTTCTTCTGGCATCTTTAGTCATTGTAAAGATCTCTGATGCATAGCAAGTCATTGCAAAGACCATGGCCTGGATTAGGTACATCTTAGTGTCTAGATGGACATTGTTGTTTTTCAGTACACTGGAGAGGTCCCTGACAGCAGATTTTCCCAGTGCAATTGATCTTTTGATTTCCTGACTGCTGGTGCCCAGAGTGTTGAATGTGGAGTTAAGCAAACTGCAGCTGTTAACAACATCAATCTCTTCTCTATCTATCAAGGTGCTGCCAGTTGGACCTCTGCAACATTGACAAAAATAAGCATATTATTTACAGACCTAAACATGACCTAGCAGGTATTTACATTAAGTTTGGATCTTTTTTTTTAATTATTAATTTTAATGAAAGTTTACAGAGACTGAGGGTTTCTAGTCAGTCATTCATGTTGCACTTTTCTCCTTGCCCAGCCCCTCCCTCCCCACTTCACTCTTCTCCTTGAAAAGTAAAACAAAAACTCTTTCATTGTTATGCAATCCCTCCCCCCAATTCTACTGCACTGTGCAGCCTTCATTCTGGCCATCATGCTTGGGAAGGTGGAGGGTCAGCAAAGGAGAGGACCCACTGATAAAAACCCACAAAGACTTAAAGGTTTTGTTACGAAGCACACTGATAAAAACCCACAAAGACTTAAAGGTTTTGTTACGAAGCACAAGGTTGGAGATGCAGTGCGCCCAGCCATACCTTGAAGGAGAAGCGTGAATGGGGGGGTTTCTGCAGAAGAAGCCATTGACGTGAAGCTTTGTGGAGAGCCAGACTGTCACCAGGAGTTGGGGTGGTCAAAGTTTAATTGGATGGTTATTAACACGGAGCAAAGAAGACCTTGTTGCAGCCAAAGAAAGGACTTATTTCTCGCAATAAATTGCTATTTATATAAGCTACATTTCACACGACGTGTCCCAGACACAAAGGCCTGGGTCATTTCCTCACATTTCTGAAAGGCTGTGAGATCACAGGCCATCTCGTTAACACCTGCCGGAAAAGAAAGTTCTATCATCCCGGAAATGAGCCTTCAGTCACCAGACCTCTCCACTCTCCATCCAGTCTCCTTCCTCAAGTACACAAGGATCACGTTTTCTCCTCTCTGTTATCAGTTCCATCAAACATCCTCTTGCTGTATAAGACAAGTTCCAGTTCTCCTGAGAATCCGGACTTTCCGGAGACAAGGAGGATGGATAAACCCCCAAAATGACTGCTCAGAGAGAACCTTTAAATGTTACACCAGAATTAGCCCCTCAAGGCATCTTAAATAAAACGATATTGCTGTGAGGTGTCACGAACTGTGACCTTGAATCTTGCCGTGTCTTGAACCATCTTGACCATCCATGAGCCCACTGTTTCAGGCACTGCGTCAATATTATCTACTGAGAGTCTTCCTCTCTTTTACTGACCCTCCACATTTCCCAGCCAGATGTCTTTTTACCAAAGATTAGCCCCTCCAAATACATGCCCAAAGTATGTGAGGTGGAGTTTCACCATCCTTAACACCAAGGGGCACTGTCACTGCACTTTCTCCAAGACTGAACTGTCTGTTCTTCTAGTAGTCTATGGGATACTCAGAACTGCAGTCCATGTGATGTTCAAAACTCTTCTCCAAAAGACCAGCCCTGAAAGCATCCACTTTTCTTCCATGATCCTTATTCACTGTCCAGTTCTCAGATGCATAGCAAGGGGTTAAAAAGACCATGGCTTAGTCTTTAAACTGACATCATGGCTTTTTTTTTTTTTTATTTTTTGGCAAGACAGATTCTCACCACTGGACCAATTGGCAGTATCAGGATGGATGGTGAAGAGATTGAGATTGTACACAGCTTTAGTTTGCTTGGCTCCACAGTCAACACTCTTGGCACCAGCAGCCAGGAAATTA
>NW_006400094.1:886874-897963 GCF_000299155.1 Elephantulus edwardii | reverse complement strand
AACAACAACAACATACTGGTTTGCATCATTATTGATTCTAACTATCTCAGAGAGGTCCTTGACTAAAGATTTTTTTCAGTCTTTTGATTTCTTGACTGCTTGTATCATCCAACAAGAGTCTAGTTTAATTAGTAAAACACAAAGAAACCAAACAAATTGTCTTGAACACTCATTAAACATCTATCTAAATGGGATCATAGTGCCTATAGCAATACAAAAGGAGAGACAGGAATATCAGGAGGGAGTGCGTTTATGCTAACGTGAAGAACAACTCAGAAAACGGTGCTAAGGGAAAGACAGCTTAAGAATGTAACCCGAGTCACTGAATTGTGACACAGAAGAGTCTGAAACGCGATCACTGAATTGTGATTATAGCAACGTCTGAACTGTGGTGTAGAAGCTGGACTGCTATATATTTCTCTGTGCCTATTTGCAATAAACAAAAGCCACAAAATGTGAGGAAGGCTTTCGTGTTATTTATATTCTAGTCATTTCTATCATAATGTAATTAGGATTTTATATTGGACTGCTTTTCCATTATTTTCCATTCCTGAGATGTAAGACGGTAGGACAGGAACAGATCATAGATTCAGAAAAATGCAGGGCCAATTTCCAAATGCAGACGAAGCGGCGTGGTCCACAGGTGTTCTGAGCACATGTGGGACAGCGGAGGTCCAGGGACAGCGAGTGGAGTTTGAAAGGTGCACTGGATGCAGACTAAGTATATTTTGCTGCCCCTTCCCTTTTTATGAAAGAAGCCCCAATGTTGCTCTTGTGTGTGCCCCCAAAACCAGCTCAGTTGACCCTCACTCCAGTTTCCAGAGACCATAAATCCCATGGGAGACTGTCCACCTTTCTTTTATGGAGCAGCTGACCAAAAGAAAAAGGGTTTCAAATCCACCAGCAGCTCCATAAAACAAAGATGACTAAAGGGAGCTCTGGTGGCCTGGTGGCAGGAAGCTGCCCTGCAATGCCAGAGGTGCCCGGTTCAAATCCACCAGATGCTCTGCTGGAGGAGGAGGTTCCATCTCCTCCAGTACCAGTCAGATCTGATTTGACGGTACACACACAAAGATAATAAAATAAATTTTAAAAGTAAAAAAAAAAAAAAGAAAGAAAGATGACTAGTCTTCTTTCATTATATGCACACCCATGTTTATTGTGGCTTTGTTCACAATAGCAAAGAGCTGGAAACAACCCAAGTGCCCATCAACAAACGAATGGATAGAGAAGCTATGGTACATTCACACAATGGAAGACTATGTGGCATTGAAAAACAAGGAACTCATGAAACATTGTGCAGAATGGAATGACCCTGAAAGACATGATGCTAAGTGAAATACTTAAGTCACAAAAGGACAAATATTGCATAGGGCCACTATTATAAAACGGGACTGACATCGGGGATGAGGGAAGATAGAGAAGGAGGGGAGGAATGACGTATACTGCATTGAAACAGAGGAGGGAGAGAGGATACAGTACTGGGTATTATTGTCCTGACAGGCGTCAAGAATGAAGGCAGCACAGTGGAATGGACTTGGGGGTGGGATTGCATAACAATGAAAGAGTTTTTCATTTGCTTTTCAAGGAGAAGAGTAAATTGGGTGGATAGGTAGGGAGAACAGTGCAACAATGAATGATTGATTGGAAACCCTAAGCCTCTGTAAACATTCTTTAAAGTTGATTTAAAAAAAAAAGGATTGGTTTGTAGTGAGATGTCACAGAATCGAAGATGACTCGTAGTGACCCTGTGAACACGAAATCTGATGTCCTCTCCCACACCTTCCTCATCCTCTCTGACAGAACGGAGCCCCCGGCAGCCATCACTGGGTCAATCTATCTCCTTCAGAGTCTTCCTCTCTCTTTTGCTAAACCCTCTACCTTTCCAAGCATGATGTCCCTCTCCAAGGTATATAAAGTCCTCCTGACAATCGGCTCAGAGCAGAGGAGATAAAATCTCACCACCATCACCGGAATGGAGCATCCTGACAGTCCACAGGATATCACATAATCTCCAACGTCATTATCAAAACCTGGAGGAGGGGCACCATGAGTCAGAATCTAATTGAGAGCAGTGAAGTCTGGTTCAAGCTCTGGTGGCTCAGAGCTAAGGAATTGTGCTGCCAACCCAAAGGTGCATGGTTCAAATCCATCAGGTGCTCTGTGAGAGAAAGATGGGCAGTCATCCTCCTGTGTGATTTACAGCCTTTGAAAAATCTGCTAGAGGGTCAATTAGGGATTAGTTGTGACTCAGTGGTACATAACAAGAACAACAATGAGATTTGGTTGGGCTTTGCTTCCGTTCATTTATTTCATCATCACTCTCTTGAAAGGAGCCCCTCCTCATATATATTTATCCAGAGCTGGTCAACGGCAAAATGTCAACTTGCTAGGCGGGGCTGCCCTTTCTTGCCTTATTCAACAGCACTAGCATCTCTCCTCCCTCTCTCCCCCTAGGAGAAATGGAGGGCAGTCAACAGGGCTGCCCCAGCCTTCCCAAAGAACACTGGGGCCTTTCAAGGTCCCCGGGAGGCTTGTTTAGAGAAAAATGGCAAAACTGGAAAATATTCATCGACTGAATGGTATCACCGCCCACATCAGATGACTCAAGTGGTCCAGAGCACGTGGCTGCTTCTATGCTGCCCCCCGTCCCAGTTCTAATTTTTTCTGAGGGGCTGCACACCAGCAGACCCTTGAGCTGAAAGGGTGGCTGGCCGACCAGCATGCTGGTGGACACCCGATTTTAAAGGACGGCACCCAATATACGTTGCTGCGTGCTGGGCTGCTGCTGGGTAAGGGGTCCGCCTTCTGTTCCGCCTTCTTTTGCTGAAATGATTATGACCACACATCACATGGGTCATATAAAAACACACCAGGCGAGCTCTGGTGGCCTAGTGGCAAGAAGCTGCAACTGCAGTCTCAGAGGTGCACGGTTCAAATCCACCAGATGCTCTGCTGGAGAAGAAGGAACAATCTCCTCCTGTACCAGTCAGATCTGATTTGACAGTACACACAAAAAATAATGAAAAAAAAATTTAAAAACACACACCAAAAAAAAACCCCTGAGAAAAATATTTTAAAGGGGTTTAGAGGAAATTTGAATGCATCTTTAACACTGATAAGAAATACAGCTGTTTAAGATGGTGGACACACGCGAATTGTTGATGCTCAATTTGAAAGACTTCTTTTCCTTTGAGAACTATGTTACTGGGTGTGGTAGATTCATAACCACTTTCCCTCTCTCCTTCCCCCTTCTTTTCTCCTCCCAATCCCATTAGCTTCTCTCTCTCTCTCTCTTTTTTTCTCTCTCTCTCTCCCTCCTAGCCCCCTATCTTTCTTTCCCAGTCTCCTATTCTCTGTTTCTGTCTCCCTTCATCTCCTCACCTCTTTTCTCTCTGTCTCTCCTCTGTCTCTGTCTCTAACCTCACTCCCTTCTTTCTCTCTGTCTCCTACTCTCCCTCTCTCTCCCTTAATCTCCTCTCCTCTGACTCTTTGTTCTTTATATTTTTCTCTCTCCTTTCCCCTCTTCTCTTTCTCCCTCTGTCATTCTTTCTCTCCTCTGTCTCTGTTGCTCCATTCTGTGTGTGTGTGTGTGTGTGTGTGTGTGTGTGTGTGTGTGTGTATTATGCGTATGGAACAAAATAAATACCCCACAGTATCCTTCTCACGTGCAGTCAATGGCATTGACCGTGTCCACCGTGCTGCTTCAAGCACCACTTTTCTCTCACATCACACTTAACAAGTACAGGGCACATTGCTGTGGACTTTGCACAAGAGGAGACTGACTATCTTTCCCCAACATAGCCGTTGCAGGATTCGAACCGGGTGCCTTTGGGTTGGCAGCAAAACTCCTCATACATAACAACAACAACAGACAAGGCATAGTGAGTGTTAAGTTCTGCCCATCCCATGCTTCTCGTCTCCTCTGTTATCCACAGACACACTTTGATGTCTGGTTTATGTTTCTACAGAAAAGAAAAAAAATGTGGCCCTGGTTCCACAGTGTATCTCTCAGCGTAAGTGGGCAGAGATGTGTCATCCCAAAAGAAACAATATTCAGGGAAGAAAATGAGGAGTCAGAAGGAAGATGCACACTCGACAATCAGTGAGTGCATCGTTATACGGAGACAGCTTCACCTTGACGGTCACCAGGATCTAATTCCTTCATGAAACATGCATTTCAGACTCAGGGCTTGCCCGTGTCCAAATCAGGCCTGCCTGTGTCTGGGTCGCACACAGTTTAATCAGATGTTGTTAGGGACTCTCCAGTAGGAACCAGCTCACAGCTGACCCTGCAGTGGGGAGTCAGAGGCTGTAAATAACCTCATCTTTAGAATGGTGGGTAGAGTCAAACTAAGTACCTACGAGCAGAGCTCCTGATCCCTAGGTTGCCGGAGTTTTGGATGAGGTAGCGGAAAGGTGACGGCATTAGAAAACATTTCATCACATGGGAAAAGACAGTGAGTCTCATTATTTTTCTTAGATGGCAAGAAAAGTAAAGTCTACAACTGCTATATGTGTGTACGTGTGTCAATAGATGTCTTTATATAAAAATATATCTCAGTCACAAAGGGACAAATATGGTGCCACTGTTGTAGAATGAGGCTGACATTGGGGTGGGGGTAAGACTGAGGAAAACTGGATAAGTTATGTTTACTGCATTGAAGCGATGAGGGAGAGAATAGTTTAAAAGTAATATATTTTAGGGCATTATGATTATCATAAGAGTCCGGAATGAGGGCTGCAGAGCAGAGTATACTTGGAGTGGGAGTGGGGATGTCCCGAAGGGGGGGGGGGATTGATACCAATGAAAGAATTTTTCTTTTGCTTTTCAAGGAAAGACGCAAACTAGGGGTGGGGGTGGGAGTGAGTGGGTGGGGAGAGAGGTGCAACGGTGAATGAATGGAATTCCAAAATTTCTGTGGATGTTCATTGAAATTAATAATGACAAAAAAGAAAAAGAAAAAATATATTGTTGTTGTTGTTGATTGCCTTCGAGTCGAGCACAACTCACTCACTGCGACCCTATGATCAAAAGTCCTGAAAACAAACAGATTCATCTTAGAGAGGGTTAAACCAGGCTACTCCTTGGAGGCAAGGATTCTGGGGCTTCGTCTGACATACTTTGGACATGTTGTAAGGAGGGACAGGTCTTTGGAGAGGGACATCATGCTGTGTAGAGTAGAGGGACAGCGCAGGAGGGGAAGACCCTCTATGAGGTGGATCGATTCAGTGACTAGTGTAATCGGGATGGGTGTGTCAGAGGCAGTGAGATTGGCACAGGATAGAGCGGGCTTTAGGGCTATTGTACATAGGGTCACTATGAGTCGCAAGCGAGTCGATGGCATATAACAACAACAAAACAACAACAACAACATGACAGACTTTAAAAATAGAGCTTCGATATGCTATTGTCCTTGTTCTTAGGTGCCAACAAGTCAACCAGGGTATATATAATAATGCTATTGTCCTGTACCATAGAGTCAGAATCGACCCAGAGAGGAAGTCAGTCGCACGGGAGGAGATTTCCCACCCTTCTCCCGTGGAGCACCCGGTGGTCTCGAACTGCGTGCCTTCGGGATTGTAGCACAGCTACCTGCCACAAGGAACACCAGAGCTCCACTATAATAATAAGCGTGTATAAATATTTTATATAATAATAATCGTGTATAAATATTTTATAATTAATATAGAAATACTGTTGCTGTAGTTGATTGCCTTTGAGTCGGCCCGACTCATTACACACACACACACACACACACACACACACACACACACACAGAGACACAGACACACATACACACACGCTGGCCCATAACAACAACATATATAGATGATAGAGCTAGACAGAGATAGATAGAGAGAGAGCGATAGATAGATAGATGATAGATAGATAGATGATAGATAGAGAGATAGAGAGATACATAGATAAGATAGATACGAGAGGGGGGGAGAAAGAGGCAGGGGGAGGGGGGAGGGGGGAGAGAGAGAGAGATGCTCTGATGGTCCAGTGGCACAGTTCAAGGCCACCAGCTTCTCTGTGGGAGAAGAATGGACAATCTTCACCCACCGGGTCAGCTATGGGTCACTTCCCTGTCTATGGTATATGACAACTATGTATATATGGTTATTAGGTGCCATCAAGTTGACTATGACCAGTTAATCTGCAAGAAAAGAGATGACTCTAAAGAAACTATAACCGCCACCCAAGGAGATATATTCACACCCATATTTACTGTGGCTTTGTTCACAACAGCAAAGAGTTGGAAACAACCCAAGTGCCCATCAACAAACGAATGGATAGAGAAGCTGTGGTATATTCACGTAATGGAATACTATCTAGCATTAAAAAAAAGGATCTCATGAAATACTATGCAAAATAGATGACCCTAGAGGACATTAAGCTGAGTGAACTACCTCAGTCACAAAAGGACAAATACTGCATAGTGCCCCTGTTGTAAAAGAGGACTGACATCAGGATTGAGGAAAGACAGAAGGAGGGGAGAAATGATGTATACTATATTGAAACACATGAGGGAGAGAACTGTTTAAAAGGGATATATGATAGGGTATTATTGTCATGACAGGAGTCCAGAATGAAGGCTGTACAGTGGAGTGGACTTGGGGGGAGGGATAGCACAACAATGAAAGAGTTTTTCTTTTTCTTTTCAAAGTAAAGAGTGAAGTTGGGGAAGGGGGTGGCTGCACACGGAGAAAAATTCAACAATGAATCACGGAAACCCTAAGCCTGTAAACGTTCATTAAAATTAATTTTAAAAAAAGAAGAGGGAAACTCTCCTGTTACATGATTTACAGCCTCTGAAAAACTACATGGAGGATTCAGCTGTGAGGTGGTTCTGAGTCCACAGCATATGTGTTGTTGCTGTGATGTGTTGTCAAGTCGCTAGCAAATCACAGCAATCCTATGTGCAACAGCCCTAAAACCTGCTCTATCCTCTGCCAATCCCACTGCTTCTGACACACCCATCCCGATCACCCCAGTCACTGAAATCAATCCACCTCATAGAGGGTCTTCCCCTCTTGCGCCATCCCTCCACTCTTCCCAAGCATGATGTCCCTCTGTAAGGACCTGTCCCTCCTTACAACATGTCCAAAGTATGTCAGGCGAAGCCCAAGAATCCTTGCCTCAAAGGAGCAGCCTGGTTTAACCCTCTCCAGGATGAATCTGTTTATTTTTTTTCTCCAGCACCACAGCTCAAAGGCATCAGTTCTCCTTCTATCCTTCCTAGTCATTGTCCAACTCTCTGACGCATAATAAGTGATTGCAAAGACCACAGTCTGTTTTAGATGCACCTTAGTCTCCAGAGTGACACCATTGCTCTCCAGTACCCTGGAGAGGTCCCTAACAGCAGACTTTCCCATCGCAATACATTTTTTTACTTCCTGGCTGCTGGTGCCAAGAGTGTTGACCGTGGAGCCAAGCAGACTAAAGTTATTAACAATCTCAATCTCTTCACCATCCATCCTGAAGCTTTCACTTGGTCCAGTCGATGACATATAATAAGAATGTCTATGTGTATATATATGTATATGTGAGTGTATCTATCCTGTGCCAATCTTACTGTCTCTGACACATTTATCCTATTACTCCATATATACATATATAAACACACACAACATATATATGAATAATGAAATTTGTGTGTGTGTGTGTGTGTGTGTCTTTTTTTAACTTGCAATAAACTGATCAGCTGACTTGCATTAGTGCGATGTGGAAACAGAAAATAAAGTTGACAAATATAAGAGATGCCACTTCAAGTCAAGGGATGTTAAACCAGACAGACCACAGTCTCTGCACTGGAAGGCTGGTGTGTGTCGGGTGTGTGTGTGTGTGTGTGTACCTCCCAGTGTTTTGTATTTTGGGTTTGTTTGAGTTGTTTTTTCCTACTTGGTTTGTGTTTCTTTCTTACTCAAGAAACAGTATTTTGAGTGATGCCTGCACACATTGGAGGCAGTGACCAGTCAAGGCAGATGGGACACAGGACCTTCTTCTTTCCAGCTAAAACACAAAGCCTTCCACACACAGGCCAGGAACAAAAAGGAAAGGAAATTTTAAGTCCAAAGGTTAGAGTCAAGACCCACCTGGGAGGACACGAACCACAAGTCCATGCCAGCGCAGGGCAGACTTAAAGTACAGAGAAACCCGGTCAGTGGGCGAGCCACAGCCACGCCAGGCCACTTCCTCTTATCCCTTGCTCTGCAGCTCACTAAGCAAGCATCTTTTCTCTTCTTCGGTGTGGGTGGAACTAAACAAGATAGAACTAGGCTGCTGGCTTTCAGCTTAACTGTATCTACAGCATCATTTTATATACATATATGTTTTTTTATTTTTTTTAAAAAAAGGCAGCATTCCTTCTATGCAACAAAAATCTCTCTGGACACCTTACTTACAAGAGGCACACAACAGTGTCACTATTATGAAAATGCAATTATCATCCCATTCCCATTCAGCATCGCTCTAGACACCCAAAGGAGGCAGCGGCTGGTTGGAAGGCCGTGCTTTAAAAATTCATGAAGTGACTGGCACTTGCTCCAGGGGTTGTGATTATTCAAGGAACATAGGTGTTAAATCGCTGCACGCGCGCGCGCGCGCACACACACACACACACACACTCTCACTCTCTCTCTTCCTTAAGACTACAAGAGTCACTTTCTAATCTAATGCAACACAAGCATTTAGCTGGGAGTGGGGTGAACATTTTAAAACTTGATTTGTTTTATCCTTTCTTTTTTGCCTCTGGAAAATATGAGACAGACGCAAACTTGCGGCCCTGGTCACAGCCAAAGTGCTCCTGAAGATGTTAAAGATGTAGCCAGCCAAGGCCTGAATGAAATCACCACCATCTAAAGACCAGGGCGCACTTTCTCTCCACCCCACTCTCCCTGAGCCCCCACCAAACACACAGATTTCTGTGGCAAAGGGCTTCTCTCCTGGGCTCTAACATCCTCAGGGAAAAGACCAGCTCCATCCTTCACACGCCTGCATGCAGAAGGCGGCTCTGGGCTTTGTGTGTAATTTCACACAGGTCCCTGCATCCCCATCCTGCGTTTGGCTGGGAGGCCGGTAGCACGGGACTCCTAGCACCCGCTTGTATACCCAGCTTGCAGTTCATGCCTGCACGAACTCACAAATAGTCCTCACCAAGGCGACTAGGTTGCCCCAAACTTTTTTTTTTGCGGGGTCCCAATGATGGTGCCAAATGTTGACGATGCAAATGCAGCTAGCTGGGAACAGCTCCTACCCTTAGTACTTGAAAGCCAGGCTTGCGCACAATGCCAGGGGTGGGTGAGGGGTGCAGTGGGCTTAGCTGGGAACGCACAACACGCCCCCCTCCCCAAATGACCAAATCTCCAAGCCCATACAAATCAAAGGCAGCATCCACACCACCACCTTGTGGGCTCAGATCGCAACAGTACCTGCTGGACGCAGCACCTCCCCCTCCTCACAAACCTCCCCCCGACCCAGGCCCCACATTGGAGTCAAGTCCTAATGACAGGTAGGAGGCTCCGTCCTCACCCACCTCCAGGGTCAGTCCCTGCCCTGGGTGCCATCCCCATGCGCCCACTAGCGAAGACCTGGATGCCGCAAGCCCCCCACCCCACGCAGGCCAGGTCCACCCTCGCCCTGACTAGGTGTCCCCCTCGCTGCAGCCAGTTCAGGCTCCTTCGCTGCGCAGTGGTTAAGCGGTGAGGAAGGCGGGCCCACCTGCGTGCCACGCGGGAGGGGTGGGCACAGCGCTGCAGCCGGCTGGTGGGGAGGGGGCTGCGGAGACTCAGACGCCCTCCTTCCCAGCGGGCATTCATTCTCAGCCTGGCCTGGTAGCACTGGGCGCTGGGCTGTTACCCAGCTGTGGCTGGAAAGAAAGGGTGCAGGGTCTGGGCTGCGCTGGTGTGGGGTGCGCCCAGGCCCTGGGGCTGTGCGGAGCTCTGAGCCTAGACTGGGAGCCTCTAGAGGCCATGGCATCGGGCCTTGGGGACAATCGTCCAGGCTGAGGATGGCGAGGCTGCAAGGCTGCAAGAAGGGGGTCACAGTACAATCTGGACGCCAAAGGCCACGCTCTCTGATTAGGGCGACAAGGGTCCAGATTGATAGGAGGCAAATGAAAGTGTGTGTGTGTGTGTGGGGGGCCTTCTGTGAGGTCTGGGTGCCAAAGGCCAGCCTACAAAGGGTCCTGGGCATGAGAGACAGGCAAAGGGGTCAACTAGTGGCTGGAGGTCGCACTCCAGGGGCGAAGGGGTCCAGGCTTGGGGGGGGCGTCTGCAGAGGCCACGGGACAAGGAGGGGGCACCCACGTGGGCTAGGAAACCGAGACCACACTCAAAGGATCTAGGTAGTGGCGGCATATATGGGCCGGAGGCGTCCACCAGCATCAATTGCGGGGGCGCAGAGAGAGGGAGGCAGCATGGGCGAGCAAGCATGACGGGGGCTGGACCCCTGCCCGCGTCATCCGCAGCCACACGGGACACCCCCCCCCCACCGCGTGTCCCCAGTCGCCTCCCTCCAAGCACTCACGCAGTCAGGGGCGCCCCCACCGGTCTGGGGGAGGGCGCATATCCACCTGCTACTTCAGGAATCCCCAGGCCCAGTGCCCGCAGTGCCTGATACTGGGGGAGAGGGGAGAGTTGGGACACACAGAGCTTCACCATCCGGTGGGCCAGCCTGGCAGGACCGGGGACCAGGGCAAGAAGGGGAGAACGGGAATCAGTCCATTTTGGGGGACAACATTGTAAGGGCAGAACAGAGTAAAAAGCTTCAAGATTTAGGGGTTTTGTCGCTATGTTCTATGGGGGTGCAGGATGGATTGGCAGGGACTCTCCACGGCCCTGCTCCCATCACAGGTATTGAACCCAGCAACCTTGGAAAACGAATTGAGTCTTTGGAGGCAGCGGATCCTCCAAAGATTCCCTAGAGACCAGGGTGCCCGGCGTCTGTCGGCTCAGCTCCCAACTTTTTTCCCCCCTTTCTTTTTGTCCCTAGGAGATCTGAGCGCTGGGAGGCTTGGAGATGCAGCTGGACATCCCTCAGAAGAGTCCAGGCCAGGCTCAGAGGCGCTCTCCCCCCCCCCCC
>NW_006400094.1:843101-886774 GCF_000299155.1 Elephantulus edwardii | reverse complement strand
CACACACACACACACACACACACACACACACACACACACACACACACGACGCCTGTCCCCAGCTTCTTGGGCCACGGAGGCGCGTTCAACACCAGCCTGTGCTCTGCACGCGGGTCCCCCGCGCGCCCCGCACCCAAGCCAGGTCCTCGCCGGCGTCACGTGCGCGATTTCGTGCAGACACACCGGCCAAGGAGCAGCGGGAGGAAAAACAGGAGAGACAGAAACCAACCTGCTTAACACAGCCGCAGCGCGACCTGATTGCCCCCTCCCGCCCCCCCCCCGGCTTGTTACCCACCTTGTCTCCAGTTCACCCCAAAAAAGCGCTTTAGGAGGTGAGAGTAGGCAGTCTGCACCTGGAAAATGAGGGAATGGCAGGCCTGGGCACTCACAGTTTCTGAAGTCTCGCTGTCTTCCAGCTCTGGGTCGGGTGTGCTTGGAGAAAGCTCCCAGCCTCTCTCTCCTCTCTGGCTCTCTGCTCGCCTCTCTCTCTCTCTTGCAGATAGGGCTTTTTTTCCCCCCCTCTCCCTCTCTTTATTTCCTCCTCCCCTGCCATCCACACTCTTCTGTTTATTTGTATGTCAGGCTGCGCTACTTTGTAAACACATCACACACCTCCCCGGAGCCGTTCCCAAGCTGATATGCAGCAAAATGCACATCCCGGCTCTCCAGCGAGCTCTTCCATCTCCTCCTTTTATTTATTTTTTAGGGCAAAAATAAAAGCCAACGTCTCTTTGGGGAAGCGCACGGAGCCCCGCACACGACAGGCATCCATGGATGGCCACGCTGCCACCCACACCTCCAAAATGGAGCGACAGATGGATGCAGAAAGTCCACTCCAAATTGTACACACACACACACACACACACACACACACACACACGTCAGCGTGAACCGCATCTGAAACGGCCGCATTGAGATTTGCTATCCTCAGGCCCCCCTGCGCCCACCACGCGAACGCCCGCTTTCCAATCAAAAATCCCAGACACGCATCTGAAAACAGCCTACCTCGCCGGTGGAGACGTGGCTGCTGCTGCAAAAATCCTACGCGTCCTTTTCGCACATCCGAATGGCTTTTCCAGGGGAAACGTGGCCGGCCCCTGCCGGATTCTGGAGGCCAGCTTTTTTTTTTTTTTTTTTTTTTCAGTCCAGGCGTCTTTGCTTTCTGAATCCCCCTCCCCCAGATTTGCGCATCCAAAAGCTTGGATCAAATTGGCCCCTGCCACTGGCCACCCGTGTCTGGGAGGGAATCTGTAAGAGGTGGGGGTGGGGGGCAGGCAGGGGCCTTGGGGGTCGTGGACAGGCTGCGATCTGGCGGCCAGCGGCCGGGCGATCGGAGCAGCAAGGGCAGAGCCTGGGGTTTGGAGAGCCAGGGACCGCCGAGAGCGAGGCGGCAGCGAGGAAAGGCGGCTGGAGCAGCGAGCCGGGCCGTCTGCCTCGCTCTCCGCCTGCGATTGGCCCAAACTGAATGAAATTTACCAAGCCAGCAGCCAATAGATTGCGGCTGTCCGCCCCATCGCTACAGAAACCGCAACCACAGCTTCTAGCTCAGGCGAAGAACCGGGTAAGCACAGCGCAAAGCAGCGATGGGGCTAATGGCAAGGTGCACCAGGGCGCACGCGGAGAACCCTGACCTGCCCGTGCGTGGAGCCTCCAACTCCTCCCCTCTCATCCCAAACCCAGCCTCACAGCTTGGGCAGACATCTTTCACTCCTCACGACCTTGGCTAGGTTCCTCAAGACGACCAGCCCGCAGGGGCTGTAACCCCCCCACCCCTGCAAGCCTGACAAAGCTATGTCTGTATTTCCTGGAGCTGCACTAAATGGGATTGCATCCCCAGGCTGCTATGATGTCATTGAGGACTGGCGGCAAAATTGGAAAGGCGCTGGGTCCTGGGGGGGGGCAGGGGGAAGGCGAAGATGACGCTTTAAAGGATGCTGTAAGAAACCTTTACCTCACTCAGCGATGCTTTTGATGACAAAGAAGACGTGTGTGGGTTTGGATGACAATGTTGGTTTTGCTGTTGTTGGTGTGATTGTTGAAAACAAAGCAAAACCTACCACCACCGCCACCCCCACACATGCAAAAATTCCTTATGTGTTGGGAAGCGATGCATTCTTCAAGTGGTACAGTCACAGCTATCCTCTTTTCCTAAATTCTTTTCCTAAATTCATCCACCTAAAGCTCTGGCCTACTGAACCTTTCCACTTGCTGTCATTCAATGGATACCCTAGAAGGACCATTATTTCAAAGTACACAAGGTTGAAGACAGGTATTCCTTACCACAACTTCATTTAGCTGAAGACTTCAAGGGATATCTTGGTTTACTAAGGAAGGGATCATGTCACTAAAATACTTTTTTAAAGGGACAACTCGTCTGCCTTCCATGGATCCAGAAAATGGAAAGTTATGAGAATGAAAAGTTCTGTTCTGCATCTCCCTCCCTTTTGATCAGGAGGCATCATAAAAGCTTTACTCCAAGGTCAATGATTTTAAATACAGCCTGTCCTATACTGGCTTGTTGTTATGTGCCATTGAGTCGCTTGCGACTCATAGGGACTCTATGTTATTATAAGAGCTCTAAACTCTTGTCTATCCTGTGCCGACCTCACGGTCTCTGACACACCTACCCCATTGCCCCAGTCACTGAGTCGGTCCATCTCATCTCATCCTGTGCTGTCCCTCACTCCCCCAAACATGATGTCCCTCTCCAAGGACTGGTCCCTCCTTGCAACATGCTGAAAGTATGTCAGATGAAGCCTCAGAATCCTTACCTCCAAGGAGCAGCCTGGTTTCAGCCTCTCCAGGACAAACCTGTTTGTTCTCCTAGCAGTCCATAGTATATTCAACACTATTTTCTAGCACCACCACAGTTCAAAGGCATCAATTCTCTTTCTATCAGCCCTAGTCATCCAGTTCTCTGATTCATAGCACACAAATGAGAGGACTGTGGCCTTGATCTTGGAAGCAGGAGTGGCATCCACATCCTAAATACCATGCCTCCAGAAACATTATGAACTTTGATAAATGTCAATCGTGTAGAGGGGCTTCAAGCCTTTTGTTCATAGGGTCACCACGAGTCATGCTAGACTCGAAGGCAATCACCAACAACATAGCCTGGATCAGGCACCCCTTAATCTCCAGCCTGACATCATTGCTCTTCAGTACTTGGGAGAAGTCCCTGACAGCTGACTTTCCCAATGCAATTCATCTCTTGATTTCCTGGCTGCTGGTACCAAGAGTATTGATTGTGGAGCCAAGCAAACGAAAACTGTTAACAATCTCAAATCTCTTCACTATCTATCATGATGCTGCCCAGTGGTGAAAATCTTTGTTTCCTGATATTGAGTTTCAACCCATATTGAAGGCTGCAGTCCTTGATCACCTGCAGCAAGCACCTCAGGTCCTGTGTTGCCACGGCAAAGGAACAAGGTTCAAATCCACCAGCTGCTCCTCAGGAGAGAGATGGGCAATCTCCTTTTATGGGATTTATTGCTTCTGACAACACACTGGAGTGTCACCTATACACAACAACAACAATAATCCTGGGTGTAGTTAACCCCCCAGTTAATCCTTCCTGACAAAATTAATCCTGTGTCAGTTAGTTTCCCATTTGGCAGCCCCATCCAGTATTTAGGGAGCACTGGTGGCCTAGTGTTAAGAAGCTGCACTGCAATCCCAAAACACACAGTTCAAATCCACCAGCTGCTATGCAGGAGAAGGTCACTGGCAATGAGTACTGATTCTGAATGTAAGGGGTTCTGGAGTCAGATGAGATGAACGAGCTGAGAGCGGACTGGATGTGTCCTCTCAGTATCTAAATGTGTGACAGGAGCATAATAAAGGCAATCTGCTCATGGTACCGCAGTGAGAATTCAAGGCATGAATGAAAAAGATCTCCCAGGTAGCCAGCATCCCCTTGTCACCAACTCCACTCTGACACATGGGGCCCACGTAAGCATCAAAGAAGAGCTTCAATCTTTAGGGTTTTTAATGAGAGACTTTCCAAAAGCCAATCAATCACCGGGCTTTTTTACAGAGGCAGCTCTGGGTGAAATGAGATCTCAGACCAGTTAACAGTCAAATACGTTCATCAATTCACCCCCCACAAGCACTCCTGAGACTGTTGACGTTAAGTCCCTTTGCACGGAAGGCAACTCATAGCTGGCCCGCCAGTGGGTTTTCAAAGGCAGCAAATTGCAAGGGAGGAATCTGGTCCTTTTTTTTTCCTCCCACAGGGCACCTGGTGGATTCAAACCATCTACCTTTGTACTGGCAGCACAACAAAGCCACCGGAGTTTCTTTGGGACTGGAGGAAGCCTTAAGAAATGTTTGCTGTTGGAGCTCTGATGGCCTAGTGGCAAGAAGCTATACTGCAATCCCAGAGGTGTGCAGTTCAAATCCACCAGATGCTCTGCTGGAGAAGGAGGGGCAATCTTCTCCTGTGTCAGTCAGATCTGATTTAACGGTACACACACAAAATAATCAAAATTTTTATAAAACAAATAAATGTCTTCTCTCCTTTTTTTTTAAAATATATATAGTAATTTGAGACATTTGTGTGTGTGGTCTAAAAATGGACCAAAGCAAATTGGCTGCCCATTCACCCATTCATGTATAATGTTTCATGACGTGCATTGCAATGTCAACAATTTAGCAGCACTCATCCCAATCCCTTACGAGGATTCTTTTTCCCATTTATCATCCTTTCCTGCTTCTTCTTAAGTTCTGAGCTTTGCGTTGCAACTGTGAGATACCAGTGCTCTATGACTCACAGCAACCCTTTAAATGACAGATCCAGAGTTCATCCTTTCGTAGACAAATGCTACTCTTGATTTCATATGGCTGGTTGTTTAAAGGGGCATTATGTCTCTAATAGTTTATTCACTTTACAGGTTTACCAGTTGCTTGGCAAAAAGTGAAGCTACAGGAGTGCGTTCAGCTCCAGGCTAGGTCCTGGAGTGACTAAGAGACATAGTATTAGAGGTTCCACTCATTTCTTTCAGATATCTAAATCTGACTGTTTTTATGTTTTTGAGTCTTGTTTCATATATGTTTTCTACTCTATGCAGGGCCTGCTACTGTGATCTATTGTAACAGAAGTAACGAAGTAGGCACAATCTAGCTCTACTAGTGTCTGAGTCGTGGAGTTTGATGTGCATAGTTCAGAGTTTACTAGTTCATTTGTAAAAGGAAACGTAATCTAGTGTTTGGGTATCATATCTCATTGTTGCACTTGTATCTACATTGTTGCACTTGTATCTACATTGTTGCCCTTGTATATCTACACTGTTTCCCTTCTATCCATGGAGGGTCGTGTCTGCTGTAATTATTTAGGAGAGTTGTATAATGAGGGCTTCCCTGCTATTAGATGGCACACAACAACAGTGACAGCTGAGTTCTGAAAAGTGGTCTGTGTGCTTGTTGGTCAGACTTAGATGTGTCTGCAGAAATAAAATGTGTTGTTGAGATTTTTTTTTTTTTTTTAAATCTTGGAAGAGCAGCTCAGAGAAGGGAAAGAGAAACTGTCAAGGAGCAGCTGGAAGTATAAAGCTTGGGACTAAGAGCCCACCCTCTCCACTTCTGCCTTGCTAGGAAGCCAATTAGCATGTCTGGGAAACCAAGGTCTCAAACAGAGATTAAAAATGTTTGCAGCGGGCTCCCTGTGGCAGCTAATTGAGGTCGTGCATAGGAACGTGTTCTTTGTCAAAGAGATGTGTGCAAATGAGTGTTTCTTCTGTTACTGGGCTGATAGGTTCAGGGCCATCAATAAAGACATGTAGGGACATGCACAGTAGAGATACACATTTTTCACAGAAGAGTTCTAGAAGAATGATTGCAACACGCACATGGTGATTTAGAATGTCAGGTAACTCATTACACTCCATTCCCTCTCACAGCCCAATTGATAGAGTTTTCAAAGGTGTCATCTTCATGGAAGCAGACATCCATGGAGCAGCACCTGGTAGGTTTGAACTGTCAACCTTTTTGATGAACAGCTCAACAGGACTACAGCAACAGTGATTTCCGGCAGACTAGAAAATTTTTGGTTCCACCTTAAATGTGTTTGGTTGCTTTGTCTTTTGGTTGTTTTTGTTTTTTTTTTTAATGTTATTCTGCTTTAGGTAAAAGTCTAAGAAAGATAAACAAATTAGGTCTTCATTTAACAATTTATTAGATAACTCTTCTGTGACACGACTTACATTTGACTGCTTTTCTCTCTCCTTTCTCTATCTACTCTCCTCTCTTCCCATCCCCTCCTCTTCCTTCTCCTCTCTTTCTCTCTCCCCTCCCCTCCCTCCTCCTCCTTCTCTTCTCTTCTCCTCTCCTCTCCTCTCTCTCTGTCTCAAACACAAAACCTCACTGTCACTGGCCCAACTGTGACTCATAATTGACCCTCCAAACAGCTTCTAAGGCTGAAAGTCTAAACAGAGGGATTACCCATCTTTCTGACTCAGAGTGACTGGTGGATTTGAACCCTTGGAAATGCATACTCTTTGGATTACCAGCCCAACTCATCATGAAATAGGTACCAAAGCAGTATCAATTAATTTATTCAATTATGAGTTCAAGTATTTGCTGGCCGTTGCCAATATAGGCTCGACGGAGAGTCAAGAAACATTGAAAATTTATGTCTCAGAGAGATTCATTCTTGTTTTGGGGAAACCATCTAGAGGGTGAGACAATCAATGTGGAAAATGCACGTGTGCATATGTGTGCACTTACAAGATAGTATGCAAAGTTACTAGAATGTTCTATATTATAGTTGTAAGGTGTTGTCAAATGAAATTGTTGCTATTGTTGTTAGGTGCTGTCGAGTCACCTGCAACTCGTAGCAACTCCGTGTACAATGGCTCTGAAGCAGGCCATATCCTGAGCCAGTCTCACATTTGTCCATTGGCCTAGATACTGTATCAATACATCTAATCCAGAGTATTCCTCTCCTGTACTGTATCACCACTATTCAAAGCATGATGTCCTTCTCCAACGATTGGTCTCTCCAGGAAACAGGTCCAAATTATTATTTATGTACGTGTGTGTGTGTGTGTGTGTGTGTACTGCCAAGAAAACAAATAGGTCTGTCTTAGAGAGGTTGAAATCAAGTCTCTCCTTGGAGGCTTGGATTTTGAAGCTCCATCTCACATACTTTGGGCCTGTGGCCATGATGTCCTTGAAGAGGACATTATGCTTGGAAGGGTTGAGGGATAGCACAGGAAAGGAAGACCCTGGAAGAGATGAAATGACTCAGTGACTGGGATAAGGATGGTAAGTGAGTCAGAGATAAATGAAATTGGCACAAGATAGAACAGGGTTCAGAGTTGCTATATGTAGGGTTGCTATGGGTTACAGGCAACTCAATGGCACTAAACAACAATAACAAAAACAACAATATAATGGAAGACTCTGGAGATGTTGTAAGTCACATGATTTCTTTTCTCTTCCCAGTTCAATAAAACATGTGTTTCAAATATGCTTAAGGGAGCTCTGGTGGCCTAGTGGTAAAACATTGCACTGTAATCCCAAAGGCATGCAGTTCGAACACACTGGTAGCTCTGTGGTCAGAGGATGCACAATTTCCTCCTGTGTGATTTACTGCCTCTGAAAACCCATTAGAGGGTTATCTATGTCCTACTCAACAGTACACAACAACAGCAGTGGAATAAAACATGTGTTTCCACTCAGCTCCTATCCATTAAGGGTGTAGCTGCATGATGATAACGTTGACTCACATGGGACACAGAGACAAAAAGAGAACACATGTTGTTGGGGAAATGGTGCTCCCTGATCTGCTCACAAATGTCTCATCCTTCAAAACTGCAAGATCTGCACTGCAATCCTAGAAGTACACCGTTCAAATCCATCAGATGCTCTGCTGGAGAAGGAGGGACAATCGCCTCCTATACCAGTCAGATCTGATTTGACAGTACACACACAAAATCATAAAAATAAAATAAAAAAAAATTAAAAAAAGAGACCTGCAAGATCAACCAAGTGCCATATGTTCTAGCCCAGGAGAAAGGGATTTTGGGTGGCTCTGCTACAAAAGAATGATAAAGATGAGGGCTGGTCTGAGTAAGACAACTCCCTTGAGGATGCCTCATCACAACCACATTCTGATATGATGTTGATGTTGAAAATTCTCCCCATCTTCCACCTCCCCTCAAGTTATAGCTTAACATTAGAGATGGAAAGGCCAGGAAGGCGCATGATCTCTTCTTTCTTTTTTAAATAAAATTTGTGTTTACAATTTATACTAGTTTATTATACTATACTTTATACTAGTTTCTGCAAAGGTATGTTTTCTTATTTGGGGTTGAGACTAGAGTGTGGCTCTGAGTTGAATGGATTTGGCTTAATATTTAAAAAGGCTTTCAGGCCCGAGGGCCAAAGGCCCGACGGCCTGGTTTTTGTGACCCTCTCAAATAAAACAGGCTTGGAAGCAGAGGTGGCATCCACTTCCAAAAAAGCTTGCCTCTGGAAATTCTATGAACTTGGAGAAAAGGAGAAAGTTTTACATTCAAGACTTTCATTCATAGGATTGCTATAGGTTGTCTATGACCCTACGGTGCTTAAAAACAACAACTAGTTTACTGACACAACTCGTTTACATTGTTTTTCATGCCAGATCTTTCCCATTTCTTTTACCCTCTACCCAGCAAGTTGTGCAAATCTATGATTAGCAACCTCTCCTGCCCATCCTCACTCCTCTGCTCCCACCCTTCACACTTGGATCCTCCTACATATTTTATTACTTATTTTTCTATTTCTACAATAATGGTCTTATATATTATTTGTCCTTATGGGACTGAGTTAGTTCACGTAACATAATGCTCTCCAGTACTTGCCAAGTTAGGTAGTGATTTTCAAATTCATTTCTCCGGTATGTTGCACTTAACATATATAATATCAATCTAATCCTTATTTCTTAAATGGACTTGAAAAAATTCTTTTTTTCCACCTCCATATTTTTATCCGTGTTGTTGTTGTTGTTAAGTGCCATTGAATCGCAGGTGGCTCATAGCAACCCTATGAAGGAGAGTCCTAGACACTTGGGTGCCTTTCATCCTCTCTCCAGGTTCATAGGGTTTCCGGAGGCAAGCTATTACAGAAGTGGATGCCACTCCTCCTTTCAAGCTTGTTTTAATTGGGGAGCTCCACCCCACTCTCTGTCCGCATTGGGTAGCCAACCATTAACGCATTTGACATATCAGTGTCACAGTGTTCAGCCTCAGAGCAACCACAAGTGACCATGGTACGGCAACTTGTACAGCAGGGCTATACGACGTAGAGGAATGTCTGAACAAAAACAATGAAAGACAGACCCAAGGGCCGTGGATTAAAAGTCACCCACCTTTGGCTTGGTAGCATCGCTTTCTGTCCACTGGGACAGCTGATCTCTCTGTTTTATCAGTATGCACATAATTATTGACATACATTGTGTTTCATTTATGTACCTAATGGGGCTGTGTGTGTGTGTGTGTGTGTGTGTGTGTTTCACACTTTACTTCACTGGCATCAAGTTTCATACAATTATTTCCAGACACTGTGTCTTATACAATTAATCATCATTACCCTGTCTTTTCAGATCCCTGCCAGATCTTTCCCACTTCCGTTGCTCTTTCCCTCCACCTAACACCTTCTTCTGAAGGGCCAGAGAGGTACTCTACCTTGAATATAGCACTATAACATTCTTTAGTGTGGCAAAACCCTCAGAGCATGCCAAATGATGCAAGGTGTTTAGCATCTTGGATGAGAGAGTCTGAAAATCCACCCATTTCTGTTCCAAATCTCTGTGTAGTAAAATCTATGACAGGACACTCAGTTTCTTTATTTACTAACCTTTGTCTCATGGAGCCCTGGTCAACGTGAACCAACAGGTTATGTGCCTTTGGATTCTTCTCGTCTTCTGAAAGGCAAGGCCCCCAGAGTGTCCAAGGAACACTGTGGAGAGATGACAGGATATCAGGTGGAGGAAAGCTTTGACACCTAGAAAACAACGGGTCCCCTCCAAGGCCTGCTCTCATAGGCTTCGCTGAGTGCAGCTTGCATGAAAGGAATAAAGACTTGAAGAATATTTGCTCTCTTAAGGTTAAGAAAATCCCATTCTATCTTACTTTATACTCCAGTGGACCTAAATAAACATCATTCTTCCTGTGATCCTAAGGCAACCTCAGACCTGAGGAGATTGAATCACTGTGAATTTCAAATGAGCATCAATGAGGGAAGTGAGTTGTTTTAATACTGGTTTTACATGGATGTATGTGCTTTCTTACGTGCAAATGTAGAGATTAAATTGGATGTGAGCATCCTACCTAAGCTCACTCTATTTTGTAGGTATTTTAGAAGACAACTTCAGGACAACTCTGGTGGCGGGGCGTTAAGGATCTACTCTGTCAACCCAAAGGCAAATGGTTTGAATCCACCAGCTGCTCTGAGGAAGAAAGATGGATAATCTCCTCCCATGCAATTTACAGTCTCTGAAAGCCCACTGGCAGGTCAGCTAGGAGTCAATTCTGACTTGATGGAGCAGAAAGAAGCAAGTATGATTAGGATTCACTACATGAGCTTTAGACATGCTATCAGGAGGGACAAGTTCCTTGAGGAAGACATCAAACTGGGGGAAGAAGACGGTCAGCCAACAAGAGAATGACCCTCAAGAATACGGATGGACATGGTCGCCACCACAGTGGAATGAAACACAGCTGAAAGTGTGAAGGTGGACAAGGACTGGGTGAAGTGTCAGCCTGTTGTACCTCAGGTGGGAATCAAATAACCAGCGTCTAAAAACAACGAAGGGTAGAGTTCACACCATGGGAGATCCTGGAGGACAATATGCTGAGTGAAATATCTCCATCACAAAAGGACAAATACTGCATAACACAGCTGTTATAAAATAGGACAGATATGTGGGCATTAGAGAGAGAGTGGGAAAAGAATGGATTAGAACAGATGAGGGGAAGAACTGTCCAAAAGGAACGTATGATTAGACATTATATGTATGGCAATACTCTGGACTAAAGGGTGCATTGCAGGGAGGGACAGGGGAAAGCAGGAAGGAAATGTTCAACAATGAAAAGAAAATAATAGGTATTATTTTTAAAAACCTAATTTCCTCATTCGTCTTGCTTTGGGGAAATGTGCTGCCAAGATTTTGTTCAAATTTTTAAAGAGCAAGGGTGACAGTTTAAAGACAAAGATGTGACTGATTCAAGTTATGGCATCTTTCTTTAATTAATTACTTAATTTCTTTTTCATTTCAATGAACATCTACAGAGATTTTGGAATTCCATTCATTCATTGCACATCGACCAACCCCACCCAAGTTATGGCATTTAAAAAAAATAATTTTAATGATCATTTACAGAGAATTTGGATTTCAATTCATTCATTGTTGCACTTCTCTCCCCACCCAGCCCTCTCCCCCAAACCCCCAGTTTGCTCCTCTCTTTCAAAAGTAAAAGAAAGACTCCCTCCCTGGTACACAATCCTCCCACACCCCTCCCATTGCCCCAAGTACATTCCACTATGCAACCTTAATTGTGGACTCTTGTGATAACCATAAGACCCTATCATACATCGCTTTTAAATTATTCACTCCCTCATCTTTCAGTGCAGTATACACAATTTATCCAGTTTTTCTCAGTCTTACCCCTACCCTGATATCAGTCCCATTTTACAGCAGTGGTACCATGCAATATTTGTCCTTTTGCGACTGAGATATTTCACTCAGCATAATGTCCTCCATGCTCATCCATTTTGAATAATATTGCATGAGTTCCTTGTTTTTCCTTGTTTTTCAATGCAGCCTAGTATTGTGTGAACATATCACAGCTTCTCTATCCATTCGTTTGTTGATGTGAAGTTATGGCATTTTTAATCCCTTGCTGTGCATCTGAAAGCTGGACCACGAAAAACGAGATTGAAGGAGAATTGATGACTTTGAGTTGTGATGTTGGTGAAGCTGCTGTTGCTGGTGTTAGGTGCCATCAAGTTGAACACAACTCATAGTGAATCTATGAACAACAGATCTAAACCCAGTGCTATCCTGTGTCATCCTCACACTTCTTAACACACAAGAGCCCATTGCAGCAGTCACTGTGTCAATCCCCCTGGTCGAGGGGATCTTCCTCTCCTTCACGGATCCACTACCTTTTCCAAGCATCATGTCCCTTCCCAAGGAATAGCTTCACCTAGCATGTGAAGCACAGCCTCATCATCTTTGCCTCCAAAGAGGACTCGAGCTGCACCCTCTCCAAGACGTATGTGTTTGTGCTCTTGGCCGTCCATGGGATGTTCAGTGCTCTTCTCCAACACCACAACTCAAAGGCATCCATTTTATTCTCATCTTTATTCCTTGTCCAGTACTGAGATGCACAGTAAGTGATCGCAAAGACCACGGCCTGGCCCTGTAAGTGTGCTGTACTAAGTTCCATAATTTATCTTGTTGTGATTCTGAAAGCTACAGCACTGATGTTGCAGAAGAATACTGACTATCCCATGGACTGTCAAAAGAACAAGCCTGTCTTGGAGGAACTGCCCCCTGGAGGCAAAGATGGTGAGACTTGCTCTGACTTACTTAAAGCTTGTTGTCAAGAGGTATCAGTTGTTGGATAGAAGGAGAAGGTCAGAGAAAGAGGGGAAGAGTCTCAAGGAGATGGATTGGCACCGTGATTGTTATCAGAGATAGCATATCAGAGATGAAGAAGACAGTGTAGGAGAGGGCAGAGTTCAGCTCTGTTGTTCACAGGATGGCTATGAATTGTACTTGGTGGACATCTAACAACAAGCAAGGTGAGTACTCGCACAGGTATGTGGAATCCTTTGCCCTCCTGTTCTCTTATAACCTGAAATAGTGTTAATCAGGGAGCTTGTGTTCCTTCCCTGTGCGGATTTCATCAGGGCAGCTTCAAATTCTTTTCAGAGGTTATGATTTCATCCTGGGGCCTGATTAGCCTAAATGATGTTTAAATGGCACTGATTTTTTAAACAGGATTCCAGGGACTGACTTTGGCTTCATTTACAAAGGATGACAAAGCCATTAGCAGTTACTTTTGTAGGGGAAGCAAGGATTTTTGGCCTCTCAAATGGGAGCTCAGAATAGATCAGCGTTTATTTCTAAAAGAGATTTCACAACACCGTGGCCCTTGCTAGCCTGGGATGTTGTGAACACCTTTCCTGAATGCTCCATTCTTTTGACCAGAAACAAGATGTTCTTGTTACATGAACAGACTCATCGCTGACCCTCCAGTGGGTTTTCAAATACTGTAAATACCGCAGGAGGAGAGTGTCCAGCCTTCTCTTGCATAGTAGTTGGTGGATTCGAAACTACTGCTTGTGGGTTGTCAACCCAACTCGTAACCCACTAGGTCACCAGAGCTCTCCAAGAAACAACATACTGAGCAATGCAATTATGGAGAGGAGAAAGTGCGAAGTAAAATGACGAAGGGGGGAAAAGGCCCATCAAAGGTTCCTCCCTCTAGGGTAATTTGAAACCTGGCTTTGTTCCCATAAGATATGGAGAAAAAGGAAAGGAAAAAAAAAAGCAGAAATAAGGCCTTGGCCTCAGCTTCTCAGAATGATGGAACCTCATCTTGTATCATTTCCTATGTATAAAAACACAGTCAACACACTGCTCTCCACATTCTGACTCATGATGAGTCCTCATGGTTCCGGAATGTTAAATCTTAATAGATTTGTTGATTGAGAGGAAAGACAATCCAACAATAAAGGGTTGAGTTAACACTGTAATCAATTACATGAACCAATTGTAATCAATTCTACAAAACAAAATGTCTATGAGTAATTGAATGACAATGAAATTTCCAAACTTTCATTCAAACAAAAGAATGATGATTTAAAAAAATCTTGAGGGAAAGAGATTGCCCATCTTCCCCCCACAGAGCAGGTGGTGGATTTGATCTGACGACCTTCTGGTTAGCAGCCCAACACGTAACACAATACACACCAATGATCCTTTATTCCATGGTGGTCTCATATACATTAGGTGTATTTTCTTCTATGTTGTAGATGTATTCTATGCCATGCATTCTATGCCATACTACTAATTACTGAAAAGAAATGTACTTCCTTTGGATTGTTTGTAACTCACCCCCTTAAGGTTTTGAAAAGCAAATCTCTCCCCTCCCAGAAAACCCCCCAAAACTGACTGGAGTGAGTTTAAAACACTGACTTTTTCAGTTAATCAAAAAGTACTTCATTACTGCACCACTAAAGTTCCTTTGTTTATTATTAATCCCAAGAAAACCAATATCCTTTGAATCAATTCTAATGGCTACCCTCTACTGGTTTCCAAGGTTGATAATCTACATAAGAGGAGATTCCCTGGAGTGATTGCTGGAATCGAATCACCAATCTTTTCATGAAGAACTCAACATGTAGTGCACTATGCTGCCAGACTCAAGCTCAGTGTCGTTGAGTTGCTTCCAACTCATAGGGGCCCTCAATTGAGTTTCTGAGACTGTAAGTCTACAGGAAGAGATCGTCCAGCTCTCTCCCATAGTGGATTTGAACAGCCGACCTTTTGATTTGTCATACCACATTCATTAGGCCACTAAGGCTCCAACTTACTTCTGTTACTGTTGTTGTTGTTGTTAGGTACCATTGAGTGAAGGGACCAACTCATAACTGAACCTCCAGTGCATTTTCAGAGGTGGCCAACCACCCCAAAGGAGAATAGCCATCTTGAGGAAGACCTTAGTGGGTTGGAACCATGTGCCTTTGGATTGTGGCAACAATATGTGTATATTTACTATAGTTCACACAGAAAGACCTCTTTCTTGTGGAAGCCCACAATCACCCACACAAGTTGGAAAGCAGGAAATTCCCGCTGATGCTGATTTCAATGAGACTTTCAAACACAAAGTCTGTCTTGAAGTTCTTTTTATAGAATAGTCTTTCACATTTTCTTTGATAATCTTTGACGGCCAAGGGAATTACTGTAAACCATGTAACACATGTGTACACAGAGAGGGAAATAGAAACACATCTGAGTACCAATAGATGCATACATCTATAGGTTTGGAGATCAATCTCTGTTGAATCCTTGCCATCCTACTTGCTGTTCAATGCCAAATGGTCCATTCTGAGTCATATGAAAGTCTAGTGATGGGTGAAGAAAACTATAGAAGAATCCACGCCTTGAAATTGTAGTACTGTTGAAGAGTGTTGAATATATTCAATAAATGGCCAGAAAAATGAACGGAACTGCCTTGGGAGAGGTGCAGTGAGAGTGTTCCTTCGAGGTAAGGAGGAGGAAACTTCATGTAGCATATTTGACGTAGTTGGGAAGGAGTTGTGTTGCTAACCCCTTTGGCAGTTCAAGTCTAGGAGGGATTCCACAAAATAAATAAAGCTGGACAATCTCCTCTTGTGTGATGTATAGACTCTGAAACCATGCTGGATGGTCAGTTAGTTATAAGGTCAGTTCCGACTTGAGGGCAATGAGTTTTTTGAGGTGTTTTGTTTTTTTATATTATCAAGAGGGTTCAGTCTTTGGAAAAAGATATCGTAGTTGGTAAAGCAGAAGGTCACCGGTAATGATTAAAAGTCTTAATGAGATTACCTGACAATGTCTTGAACCACAGCCAGTTGTTAGTGACCACAGCTAGTTAAAGGCACTAGAGGGGGTAGAGTTTTTTTTCTGTTGTGCATGGGGTCATTATGACCAAGAGCTGTGGCGATTTAATGGTGAAAAGTGACTACCAACTCAAAGGTCGGTGGTTCAAATCCACCAGCTGCCCCAAGGGAAAAAAGGGGCAATCTCCTCTCAAACAGTTTACAGTCTTGGATATCTTCTGGAGGGTCAGATATGGGTTCATTGTGACTCAATGGTACATAACAATAAAAACAACATTGATGATAACAGAAGCCTCTTACCAGGTGTGTCTTCCAAAGTGTCCCTTGTGGATTGAACTTACCATTCTTTGGGATAGTAGTGAAGCACTTCAATGGTGTGCACCCCCCAGGGATCCTAGTCAGATACCGAGATGCACAGTATTAGATGTGGTATGTATGTATGATGGATAAACAGGTGAATGGATAGATGGGCGGGTGAGTGGATGGATGGATGTATGGATGGATCAACAGGCATACATAAAGACATGCATGATAATAACCAAGCCAGAGAAATACAAACATCAAGGAAAGCTGGATGAATTGTAGGAATATGCCAAATAGTTTACAATTTGCAAACTTTCTGCCACAACTCTTTCCGACAGATCAGAGATGAATGAAACCGACAAAGAGGCACATCATCTGCTTGCAAAGTCTGCCAACAGGTATCAAACAAGAGTGAGCTGAGCATTTTGACAAGCGGATCTGTAATTTCTGTATCAAGCCAACCACGCTCTGTTCTCTGTGGCTGCTAATGGGTTCAAGCTCATGAGCTTCCTTGATCTCTTCATCACATCCAACAAGGACTTAGGAAAGCATGCTCAATCTAGGAGTCTTCTGAGTGTCATGTTGTAGGAAGATCACAGACACTGAAAGCTATGTCCTTTAGAGTAGAGGAGGGTCCACAATAAACAACAAGACCCTCAAGGAGATGGGTTGAGATAGTGATTGCAACAGCGGGTACAAGCACAGCAGAGGATGACACACCACCAGGTAATCTTCCATGCTGTTGTCTGTAGACGTCAGAATAACTTATCCCAAACACAACATCATCATCTTCCCTTCTTTGACTTGTGCATACAAACCACCCAAACACAGATATGAATTTCTCATTTCTTATTTACCTTAAATTACTTTCAAATAAATAAAAACCCCAGGTCATTTATTTTAATCGGAACCAATTCAAAATTGACCCTTCAGAGTGGGCTTCCAAGCCTTGAATCACATGAGAAAAGATTACTCGTCTTTTATCGAGGGAAGCTGCTGGAAACACCAGAGAAGCATGACTTTTAGATTTGAACCAGGACACAACGTCCCAGAGGTCCCTAAAATGAATAAAGAAGACAAAAGAAATGGAAGTTAACAACAAAGTGGGTGAAGTTAGAATGTTCGTCAGAAGCAAAGAGGATGAGGCTTTTTGTTATGTATTTTGGACACATCATCAAGAGGGACCAAGGCCCCCAAGAAAAGAGTTCATCCTTGGAAAAGGAGGGCCAGCCAAGAAGAGGAAGACCCTCAACGAGATGGACTGACACTGTGGCCACAAGAAGGAACTTGAGCAGAGATGAGGAGGATGGAGCAGTACCAGCTGATGTTACATTCTGTCATGATGGGGTTGCTATTGAGATGGAACTGCATAAACAGCATCTAAGAACCAAACACTCTATGCCCTTGGATGGTATGAATGTTTAAAATACTTCATTACTGACTCAAAGCCTAGAGGTTCAAGTCCAACTAAAGACACCTTGAAAGAAAGGTGTTTTGATCCAAACGAAACCATGCCCTATCCTTCCCCGTCTTCACAATCCTCACCAAGTTCAGACTCACTAGTAGTCCTACGTCCATATGTCACTCCAACTCATTGAGGATCTTCCTGTGGTTTGCTCACTTTCCACTTTTCCCAGCACAACATCGTTTTCCAGGGACGACTCCTCTTGACAACATGTCCAAAGTAAGTGAAATGAAGAGTCCCAATCCTTGCTACCAAGGAACATTCTGATTGTCTCTCCTCCAAAACGAATTTGATAAGGGAGAGAAAGACAAATTTGGAATGAAAACTACTGATAAAAGTATAAACTTTTATGTATAAGGATGTCTTGATTCACTTTGTTCCCATGATGTCTGGCAATTCAGATCTACCAGTGGGAGCAAGATGAATGGTTTCTTCCCATTACGATTCACAGCTTCTGAAACTCAATAGAAAGTCACTAAGAGTTGGAATCTAGTCAATGGTAATGAATTTATCCTAGGAAAACTAACAGATTCATCCTGGGAAGGGTTAAACTGGGCGGCTCCCTGGATGCAAGGATTCTGAGGCTCCGTCTAACATATTTTGAACATGTGACAAGGAGAGACTGGTCCTTGGAGAGGGACATCATGCTTGGGAGGGTGGAGGGACGGCACAGGAAGACCCTCTATGAGGTGGATTGATTCAACGATTGGGGCAATTGGGATGGGTGTATTGGCGACAGTGAAATTGGCACAGGACAGAGCAGAGTTTAGGGCTATTGTATATAGGGTCGCTTTGAGTCGCAAGTGACTCAAAGGCACATAACAACAACCACAACATAGAATATCCACATTCTATACTGAATGGGATGTGTACATTTTCTCTCTTCATTGATACTTTATCTATGACCATACTTGTAGATATGGTTGAACACAATTTATATGAAGTGTTCTTTTTTAAAAAAATTTTTCTTTTTATGAAGTGTTTTCCATCCAGAACATACTTCTTGTTGCTAGGTGCTGTTGATTCAGAATGGACTCACAGCTGACCCTTCAGGAGATTTTCAGAGACTAAATCGTGTGGGAGGAGGCTGGCTTGCTTTCTTTCTTCCAAGGAGCAGCTGGTGGATTTGAATCATGTGCCTCTGAGTTCATAGTGCAACTCCTATCTACTTGTCGTGATGTTATGTACTGTCAAGTAGAAACTGAATTGTAGTTGATCTTGTCGCACATTTTCAGAGGTAGTAAATCCAACAGCTCCAATGGAGAAAAGGAGAAATCTCCTCTCGTTAGATTTCGGACTTTGGAAAACCAAGGGAGGGGTTAGCTGTGAGTCAGTTCTCAGTCAATGAGTTGAAGGTGACTGTTTTTTCCTTACAGTGCGTTCCTTTTAAGATGTCAGCACTGGGAATGATGGGCAATTCTTCTGTCTCTTCTCACATCACTAGGAGTCAGAATGCACTGGACGGCTTAGTTAAACAAAGGTCATCAATTTGAAATTACCCAGCAGCTTGGTAGGAAAGAGGCCTGGCAAATCCCTTCCATGAAGAAAGAAGCCTTGTTTTTGTTGTGAGTTAGAATCGACCTATAATAGACTATCCAGGCAACAAAACCCCATTGAACAGTTCTACTCTGTCTTTTTAAAAAAAATATTTCCTTTAATTCATAAATAAAAACATTTTCATTAATTCCATGAAAAAGGTAGCTAGTCATTGAACCTGGACACTTGCAACGGATGGGGTTTTTTCATTTTCTGTGAAGAAAAAAAAAACACCAACCCATCTTTAGATAGATCAAGAAGCAATTTGTGACCTTGACTGCACACATGGGCTCAATTCCACTTCTACCCTTTATCAGGTGGTTGAAATGCAAGACATAGTCCCTCAGAAGACTCACACTATCATGCAAATGGAAAAGCTCTGAAACCTTTCCAAGGTCATGTTGATTTTCACTGAACACCCATTGAAAGTGTCCTATTGGCCAAGTCCTAAGTGGAGACGCATTTACAGACATCACGTTGCATTTCTGAAAAGCTGCACCAAGTCGTGGCCTTTGTGTGGGTAGATATTGCTGGGCAGGCCCGGAAGTGACTGACTGCAGAGGCCTCTGGGCTAGCTCAAACACCTAGCTTGTTATTTGCTCAAACGAGTCCTCCTTTATGGACAATTTACGGGGCCTTTATGGGTGGCCAACAATTTTACTGGGGAGAAAAATCAAATAGTTACTGTTGTTGAAGCATAATGGGAAGAAGAAAAAGAAAAGGTTAGTGTAGACTTTGGCTGTGTTTCCACTGCACTGCAAAATCATAGAGATGATATGTTTGGGGTATAATGAAGCAAATCAGTTTTTATGAGAAGGAGGACTAAGTGCTTGCATAAAAAAGATGTGTAGAATCAGGAGATTACACACTACAAAAAAAATGGATAATACAGAAACTAGGAAAGAGAATTCTCAATCTCCCTGTAAAAAATTTTATTTTTAAAATTTTTTTATTCTAATAATTTCCATGAACATTTACAGAGATTTAGGATTTCCATTCATTCATTGCTGCACTTCTCACCACCCCCCCCCACCCCCCAGTTTGCTCCTCTCTTTGAAAAGTAAAAGGAAAACTCCCTCCCTGGTACACAATCCCCCGCACCCCTCCCACCGCACTAAGTACACTCCACTATGCAACCTTAATTGTGGACTCTTGTGATAACCATAAGACCCTATCAGACTTATTCTCTTCCTCATCTATTTCAGTGCAGTATACACCATTTATCCAGTTTTTCTCAGTCTTACCCTAACCCTAATATCAGTCCCATTTTAAAGCAGAGGCACCATGCAATATTTGCCCTTTGGCGACTAGGATATTTCACTCAGCATAATGTCCTCCAGGCTCACCCAGTTTGAATAATATTTCACGAGTTCCTTGTTTTTCAATGCAGCGTAGCATTCCATTGTGTGATTATACCATAGCTTGTCTATCCATTCGTTTGTTGATGGGTACCTGGGTTGTTTCCAACTCCTTGCTATTGTGAACAGAGCCACGATAAACATGGATGTGCATTGTATATATATTTTTTTTTAATATTTTATTATGTTTTCCGATGAGGGAGAAAACCATTTAAAAGGGATATGTGATTAGGTATTTTTGTCATGACAGGTGTCTAGAGTGAAGGCTACATGGTGGAGGGGACCTGGGGGAGGGTTTGTAAAACAATGAAATAATTTGTCTTTTACTTTTCCAAGACGGAAGTGTAATAGGGGGATGGGTTGGGAGGGAAGAAAATTGCAAAAATAAATGAATGGAAATCCAAAGTGTCTAAATTTTTATTGAATTTAATAATAAATTAAAAAAATATTTCCTTATATTTTCATTGAAAGTGTATAGGGCAAAACCCGTTTCAACAATTTCTACACACGATTTTTGGTGATTCTTACCATCTTGACACAACTTTCTTCGCATTGTTTCTGTTCTCATTATTCCCCTTTTGTTAACTTTTAAAAGCTCACTGCCAGTGAACCTTTTCGTCAGTGTATTACAAAGACTAACAGTCCTCTGGTCTCCTTTCACAATCAGTTTAATCAAGAGCATAGTGCTCAAGGGCAGTGGTGGTGGTTCTTATGGGCCACTGAGTCAGAACCAAGTCATCACTGACCCTCCACTGGGTTTTCAGAGGCAGTCAATGGTGCAAGAAGAGATTCCTCATTTTTATCCCTGAGAGCACCTGGTGGATTTGAACTGCATACCTTTAGGTTGGCAGCACTACATATTTTGTGAGTTTCTTTTGGTTGTTGTTTAGTGCTGAGTTCGGAAATGAGTGACAGGTGACCATCCAACAGATTTTCAGAGACACTCAAGCACATGGGAGGAGACTGCCCATTTTTCTCCGGTGGAGAAGTCAGTTATACTGCAAGAGTGTCAGTTTCCACTTTCTAAACAGCACGCCTCTGGAAACTCTGTGAACTTTGATAAATGGCAACACTTGTGGAAGGGCTCAGGCCTTTTGTTCATGGGGTCGTTATGAATCGTGCTCGACTCGAGGGAAATCAACAACAACAAAAACCTTTGGGTTGATAATTTCTTACCACGAAGCCACCAGAGCTCCCTTTTTTGTGATTCAACTGGAAATGCTTGCTGCAGACGGTAAGGGCTGCAGCCTTAAGTATGGATTGAGGCTCAATGTCAAAAAGACAAAGATTCTCACCACTGGACCAACTGGCAGCATCAGGAGGGATGGTGAAGAGATTGAGATAGTTCACAGCATTACTCTGCTTGGCTCCACGGACAACACTCTTGGCACCAGAAGCCAGGAATCCAAAAAACATATTGCGATGGGAAAGTCTGCTGTTAGGGACCTCTCGAGGGTACTGAAGAGCAATGGTGTCACTCTGGAGACTAAGGTGCATCTGATACAGGGTAGGGTTTTTGCAATCACTTGTTAGCCATCAGAGAGTTGGACAATGACCAGGGAGGACAGAAGGAGAATTGATGCCTTTGAGCTGTGGTGCTGGAGAGGCGTATTGAATATACCATGGACTGCCAAGAAAACAAACAGATTCATCTTGGAGAGGATTAAACCAGGCTACACCTTGGAGGCAAGGATTCTGGGGCTTCGTCTGACATAGTTTGGGCATGTTGCAAGGAGGGACCAGTCCTTGGAGAAGGACATCATGCTTGGGAGGGTGGAGAGACGGCACAAGTGGGGAAGACTCTCTATGAGGTGGATTGATTCAGTGACTGGGGTACTCGGGATGGGTTTGTAAGAGGCAATGCGATTGGCACAGGATAGAGCAGGGTTTAGGGCTGTTGTACATAGGGTCACTATGAGTCGCAAGTGAAATCAACGGCACATAGCAACAACAACAACCTGCTCTTTATTTAAAAGATGGTTTGAGGAGATACCTTGGATTGACGGTTTGGAGAGCATCTCGAGACAATGGGTCCAGTGAATCTGGAGATTATTAAGTTCTCATCCATATTTCACTTCACGGAATCGTGGTCTCTTTATTGTGGATCTGATCAGAACATCAAGCAGTGATACCAGGGCACCATCTAGCTCTTCTAGTCTCATGATAGCACAGAGTATGAAATCAATATTATGTGAGAGTATGTTTAGCTATTTAGGGCATTCTCAAACACACCAGGTGAACGGGAAGGAGTCAAGAGTGCAGGATGTATTACCATATTGACCACCTATAAAAGTTCACCTGGGACAACGTAATGGTTGATGGTAGTCATGTGAACAACAGACGTGAAGAGACAACTCACAGAAAAAATGCAACTGACTACCAATACTGAGAAAGAGTCCTCATTGTAACATGGTGAAGCACCTAGCAACCAGTAGGCAGGGGGGAGAGATTGACCTTTCTAGTCACATTCTCAGATAAGAGATCAATCTCTTCCCGTAAAAATGACAGCTTAGGAAACTCAATGGGGACACATTGACTCTTTCACACAGCGCTTTTGGGAGTTGAAGTTGACCTGATGGCATGAAAACAGCAGTAATTCTTGAAAGCAAGGATTCTCAGATAGATACTGGTGTACCGATGTCCACTGCAGCATTATTTTTAGTGAGACACAAGATGGAAAAGACCTAAGTGTCCAGCCACAGAGGACACCTACACATGTGTAGCCCCTGGATACTGAGAACTGTTAATACTGGTGGCTGGTCACTAAAAACTTGTGGTTGAAGGAAGCTGTTCTACTCTGTACTACTGGGTTGTGAAAACTTCCTGGGACCAGGTTTGGGTGTATTTAGGGTGGTACAAAGGACAACAATGCTTGGCAGCTCGCTGAAAACCTGGACATTGGCATCCACCAGAAGAACGGGGAAAGGAAGACTTCTGTATCTACTTTCCCAGCATTGGTCACTGAAAGCAATATGGCGCTCAAGTCCACTCTACCCCACATGTGAGGGTCTTGGACGTGACTGGAGAGCATGAGTATTGAACCATGAGCACATACCTGGAAAGAACCAGTTCTAAGGCCGTGCACATACAAGGACACAGAGAGAAGTGAGCTCAGGAAAAGTGTCCAGAAACTCGACTGATCCCAGGGAACCAGGCTTTAACTCGGTGTTCACAAATACAACAGGAGTTGGACAGATTGGCTTTTGAATTTTCATGAGAGCTTTTCCTGGCAAGATAAATAAAACCGCAACTTGGTATTCATGTTTGGAGTGTGTCTTCCCTTGAGACTCTTTTTTTTTTCCTTTTGGAAAATGCGGAGGGAATTACAAATGAAGAACAGCATTCTCACTTCCTATCCTGAGTCCTGATATAAACCGTGGATCTAAAAGCTCGCGTGTATTTTGAGGTGGTTAGGTATCTTCAACATTGTTTCTCACTTGTGGTAATAGACAGAACAAGGAAACACCACCCGGTCTTGTACCATTCTCACAACTGTTGGCACGTGTGAGTTTGTCTTTGTAGCCATTGTGCTCAACCATCTCATTGAGGGTCTTCTTCTTTTGTCGCTGAACGTCTACTGTATTGAGCACAATATCCTTCTGCAGAGTCTGGTTCTCCCTCACCTCCATAACATATTCAAAGTTCTTAAGACAAACCCTCTCTGTATTAGAAGTCACTTTTTTTTTAGATTCTTGGGACTGTCCTTGGGGTTGGGGAGAGACTGAGTAAGATGGGTTCAATAATGTATACTGCACTGAAACAAAGGAGGGAGAAAACTGTTTAAAAGAGATATATAACTAGGTATTTCTGTCATCACAGGAGACTAGAGCGAGGGCTACATGGCGGAGGGGACCTGGGGGAGGGTTAGCAAAACAATGAAAGAATCTTTTCCTTTACTTTTCCATAATTTTTGGACTCATGTACTTATAACTTGTTAGTCAATTTTGTGTCTTCTAGGTTGCAACACCCCCATGATACATCTTCAAGGATATGAACATGTACGGCCAAGCACAATCAATAAGAGTGCATTTAAATTCCAAAATCAATCTCCATAAAATCTATGTGTTTCCTACTGCCAAAGGGGCCCTTTAGAGTAGTGAGAGAAGATCTTCACCCTGAAACCCACAGCGTCCCTTTTCAGCAGGAAGTAGCTAAGAGAATACGCCATCCCCTTTTCCTTATGACTCAGGGTGAAGTCTCTCTCAGGGAGGAGTGATAGGGAATGGCAAAGGACACACTGACAAAGGACATTAATCAGAACTGGCTTTGACAAGCACTGTGGCATTTGGACAAGAACAAACTGGGAGGAGGGTAGAGAGAATAGTGCAACAATGAATGAATGGAAACCTGAAATCTCTGTAAATGTTTATGAAAATTAATAAAATATAATTATAGAAAAAAAATAATTTTAATGAACATTTACAGAGATTTTGGATTTCCATTCATTCACTGCTGCACTTCTCTATCCGCCCAGCCCTCTCCCCCCGCACCCCAGTTTGCTCCTCTCTTTCAAAAGTAAAAGAAAGACTCCCTGGTACACAATCCCCCTGCACCCCTCCCACCACCCCAAGTACACTCCACTATGCAACCTTAATAGTGGACTCTTGTGATAACCATAAGACCCTATCATACATGGCTTTTAAATTATTCACTCCCTCATCTGTTTTGGTGCAGTATCCACAATTTATCTAGTTTTTCTCAGTCTTATCCCCACTCTGATATCAGTCCCACTTTACAGCAGTGGCAGCATGCAATATTTGTCCTTTTGTGACTGAGATACTTCACTCAGCATAATGTCCTCCAGGCTCATCCATTTTGAATAATATTGCATGAGTTCCTTGTTTTTCAATGCAGCATAATATTCCATTGTGCGAATATACCACAGCTTCTCTATCCATTCGTTTGTTGATGGGCACCTGGGTTGTTTCCAACTCCTTACTATTGTGAACAGAGCTGCGATAAGCATGAGTGTGCATATATCTGCTTGGAGGTCAGTTATGGTCTCTTTGGGATATATTCCCAGTAGTGGAATTGCTGGGTCAAGTGGTATCTCTATTTACAACTTTTTGAGAAAGCGCCATACTGCCTTCCACAGTGGTTGCACCGTTTTACATTTCCACCAACAGTGAATAAAGGTTCCAGTTTCTCCACAACCTCACCAGCATTTGTTGCTTGTTGTCCTGTTAAATTTTGCTATTCTGACTGGGGTGAGATGATATCTCATAGTTGTTTTGATTTGCATCGCTCTTAGAGCTAGGGATTTTGAACATTTCTTCAGGTGCTTGTTGGCCATCTGAATATCTTCTTTGGTGAAGTGTCTATTCATATCTTGTGCCCATTTTTCAACTGGATTATTTACCTTTATCTTGTTGTGGTAGAAGTCACTTATAATGAGAATCCTGGAGAGACAAACAGATCTGTCTGTTCTTTTGGCAAACCGTTGTATGCTCAATATTCTTCACTAACACCATAATTCAATGGCATCTATTACCCAGGCAAAATAACAGTTGCTGTATTTTATCAAACATGATGTCCTTCTCCAGGGATTGCTTGCTCCAGAGAACACGTCCAAAGTAGTGAGCTGAGATCTCACCACACAAAATAAATTCCTATATAGAGAAAAGACAGAGGTGAATGATACTGCAGATTTTCCCAAGAAATGTGGAGCTGAAGTTATGGAGTTTGTTGTTTCTATCTACCTTTGAAGTAAAAGAGAACACAAAGTGGAAGCTGAGAGGGCCTCCCCCCCCTTTCCTGTGTTAAGTGGATTGGTTATCCTAATAGGTCTGCAGGTATCTGAATGGAAAACAGACTCAATTTGTTTTGGTAGATCTTGCAATTGAACTGCAATTTTGGTCAGGCTATTCAGTCAGTCTTGATTTAGTCTGGGCGTTAAGATAAGTTTCTACCAGTTTGAATGCTTTTCGTTGCTTTCTTTCTACTTCTTTTTTTTTTTTTAAACCCAACTTAAAAATCCAACAGCATCTTTTAGAAAAAGTTTTTATTTCAAGGAAATAGAAGCCATAAAGGCAGCACATTGTGGCTTTTTCTGAGAAACTAAAATATGAAAGATGATAAGATGAATGCCATTAAAAGTTTTTTATCTCCACTTTGATCTAATGGAATTTCTCATCATCTTAATGTGTTTCTTCCTCCCGTTTCATTATTAAACAACTCTAGAGATGAGAAGATGAGGAACTCGACCAACACTTTAATTGGATCTTAAAGAATTAAGTCACTTATTTGAACAAGAATTGTTTTTGTTAAGTAGGAAGGGAATACTTCTTGAGTTAAGGCTGCCGGCATTATTCATAAAATGAAGAGTAGAAACTAACTAGACTCTATGCTGTTGTTGCTTTTGGCTGTCATTATGTTGCCTCTAACTCAGAGTGACCTTACCCAGAGCAGAATGAAAGGGTCCCATGTCCTGTACCATTTTTTCATAACCATGACTATGTTTGAGACCACTTTTCGGCAAATGAGTCAGTCTACCTCACTCAGCATCTTCTTCTTCCCCCCTCATCCCCTACCTTAAGATGTGTGGTATTTTTCTGTAGGGTCTGGCCCCTCCTGATGACATATCCAAAGTCCAGGAGGCAACAGTCTCCCTTTTCTCACTTTGAAGGAGCATTCCCGTTGTCTTTTGTCCAGAAAAGATTGGTTTACTTGTCTAATAGTTCATGTAATTCATGGCCTAGATCATAATTCAGAGACATCAATTTTTCTTTGGTCTTCCTTATTTATTCTGTATTATTTCAGTCCACTCAAGAGACACACTGGTAGAAAGGTTTTGCAATGTCCTTCCAGAAAAAAAAAATCACCCATTGAAAGCCTTTTGCTCTACCACCAATTGGTTCGCCAGGATTTCGACTGGGCTACCACTTGTTGAGTGTGGTTTTGACATTTGTGGAAGACATTACACAACACTAACAGACGTCCCCATCCTTTAAGTTTGTTCATGTATTTTGACCTGAAGTTCCCAGAAATGAGCAAGAGAAGATTATTACTCTTGTGTCATTTCACACAAAAAGTACATTTCTTTGCCTTCAGCTTGTATAATCTATGTGTTTGAGCTAGGACTCCAAACCAGGGTTTCTCAATCTTAACATCAATTTTCTTTCCATATACTAAAAGCGCTTCAAGTCGGCCTTGTTTTCAGCGAGCAAGCTTGCGTCATCAACATAATGCAAGTTATTGATGAGTCTCTTTTCATTTTTTATGCCACATTCTTCTTTATAAAGTCAAGCTTCTTGAATGATTTGTTCAGCATACAGATTGAATAGATATGGAGAAAGGATATTGCCCTGATGCACATCCTTCTGGATTTTAATCCATCAAGAAAACAAAAATCCTCACCACTGGGCCGATAGGTTAAACTCATGATAGATGTAGGAAAGATTGAAGGTGTCAACAATTTAATCTTGTAGAGTATATGAGTTTCCAAAGCAAGCACAACCATTTAATCTTGTTTAGATTCACAACCAATACCATTGGTACCAGCAGTCATGAAATCAAAAGACCTCTTTCATTGGGAAAATCTACTGTCAAGGACCTGTCTAAGGTATTAAAGAGCAATGATTTCAGTCTAAGAACTAAAATGCACCTGATTCAAGCCATGGTCTTTACAATTTCTTTTTTCTATATCTGAAACTTGGAGGAAGACTAAGGATTACAGAAGAATCCGTATTTTTGAGTTGTGGTGTTGGAGAAAAGTACTGAATATCCCATGGACTTCCAAAAGAATATATAGATAGTTGTCAGAGAAAATTTAGCCAGAGTACTCCTTGAAGGCAACTCACATATTTTGGACATGTCATTAGTAGGGGCTGGTTTTTAGACATGAATGGGTGCATTCATTGTGTCATAGCCATAGAAAAGGACATCATGCTTGGAAAAACAGAGGGTCAGTGAAAGAGAAAAAAAACCCTTAATAAGACGGATTTACACAGTGACTGAAAAAATGGACTCAAGTATATAGAATTGATGAGACTGGCATAGGATAGGGCACAGTTCAGATCCACTGTTGAAAGTGTTGCTATTACGTAATGGCTTTAAAATTAAATGAACTTGGAGAACTGATGATAATCATAGAAAGGCTTCAGGTCTTTTGCTCACAGGGTCTCTACGAGTCTTACTAGACACAGCAGGAATCAACAACAACAACACAAGTGAGTCACAGTTGACTCAACACCATCGGACAACAACTGATATATATAGGGCAATGGAAAGATAAGTCACTCTCCCCCATAACAGGTTGTAGTTAAAAATATTGTCATCTAAAGAAAAACAAACTGAGGAGGAGAGTAGAGAGAATGGTGCAGCAATGAAGGAATGAAAACCCCAAATCCCTGTAAATGTTCATTAAAATTAATAAAATTTAATAATAAAAAAATATTGTCATCTATACAATTTTTATTGACTAAGGAGAGGACCTTCTTTGTCACTCTTAGTCTGGAAACTCTACTGTAAATGTTGAAGCACCCTAGAAGCAGTCAAGTCTCCTGAAACTTTGTTGGCAGCTGTATACAAAGGACTTTGAACACAGTCTCCTCATGGGGATGTGCATGGGTGAAGATTCGACCACAGAAACAGAACTGCCCTCCTTGGACCATTAAAAGACTCAAGTCATAGTCCTCTGCTCTGAACCCACTCATAGTTGACTATCTAGAGGGTTTTAGGAATCTGAGTCACAAGGGAAGAGAATGTCCATGATGTCTTTGAGTTAGCAGCACAAATGTCAGCAGAGTTCCAGAGATCACATCTGATCATGAGGAGTGCTATCTAGAAGAGAGATACAATATTACGCAATGTTATGCATGGTGCTGGGGGGAAAAGAGATGGCAAATGAAGAAAACATGCATGGTAGGAACATGGAAGATACTGGACAATGAGACATACTAAAGAATGGAGACAAATAGAGGAAGGTGGGTGGGAACAATAGAAGAGTGAAGATAAAAGGAGGAGGTGGGAGACAAAATGTGTGGAGATAACGCAGAAGGTGGAGATGAGATGGAGGATGGAAAAGAGACGGAAGTCAGAAACAATGATCAAAGGAGAGACATGATGGAGTGTTGAAATAAAATGGAGAGATCACTGAAAAGTATATTGAGAAAACAAGACGATTAAAACAACCAAGAGATATCATCTCACTCCACTCAGAATAGCAAAATTTAATAGAACAGCAAAAAACATATACTGGTGAGGTTGTGGAGAAACTGGAACCCTTATTCACCACTGGTGGGAATGTAAGATGGTGCAACCACTATGGTAGGCTGTGTGGCGCTTCCTCAAAAAGTTGCAAATAGAAATACCATTTGACTCGGTAATTCCACTACTGGGAATATACCGTAAAGAAAACAGAACTGCCACCCAAACAGATATATGCACACCCATGTTTATAGAAGCTTTGTTCATAATAGCAAAGAGCTGGAAACAATGCAAGTGCCCATTAACAAATGGATAGAGAAGCTGTGGTATATTCACACAATGGAATACTATGCAGCATTGAAAAACAAGGAACTCATGCACTAATATTTCAAATGAGTGATTATGTTGAATGAAATATCTCAGTCACAAAAGAACAAATACTGCATAGTGCCATTATTGTAAGGCGAGACTAACATCAAAATTGGAGGGGGGGAAGGGAGAATCAAGAAAGGACAAATAATGTATAGTGCATTGAGTGAGAGAATGAGTGAGATGAGTGAGAGAATGGTTTAGGACAAATATACGATTAGGTATTATTGTCATGACAAGAGTCCAGAATGAAAGCTGCATAGTGGAATGAACTGGAAGAGGACTGTATAACAATGAAAGATTATTTTTTTTTAACTTGCCAAAGAGAAAAGTGAACTGGGGAGAGCGGTATGTAGGGAGGAAAGTGTGCAACAATGAATGAATGGAAATCCAAAGTTTCTGTAAACTGTCATTAAAATATAATTTTTTTTAAAAAAGGAAAGGAAAAGAAAACAAGATGAGAGCTAGTGAAAAGTCTTCTGCAGCTGTTCATAAACTACCACATGATTTCAGAAAGAAACACGAAAGCTCTGCCTTCTAATCTCCCTGGAAATCCATGGAAACATGACCATCATGAAGGAACCTTTGAGTATTTGATACACCCGTATTCATAGCTTTAAGAGTCATAGCAACACAAGGGAACCGCCACAGGAGAGTGGAATAGCAGGCTAGTGCTAAGAGGTGGAGGATGAGGACTGCCAGATGGAACAGAGAGTCAAGATTGAGCGAGGGAGGAGGTACAAAGATGCAGGATAAAGGAGAAAAGATGATAGGTGAGAAGAGACGGAGGGAGATGGAGGGTAGAAACAAGATGGACAATGGAGACAAAATGGTATGTAAAGTCAGTATGGATGAAGATGAAGAAGGTGAGAACTAGATGGAAGAGAGAGACAAGTGGATGGAGGAGGAAGGCAGAAGGATAGATCCTACACAAAACCATGTCTACAGTTGTACAAGGTTTGCAGCTGCCTTCCAGAAACGCCCTTTTGTTCATGTACAAGATTGGACTGGGCGTCTGCAAAATTTTCACTGGCTACTATGTGGATCATACTTTGCACATGTTGTAAGGAGAGACCAGTCCTTGGAGGACATGATTCTTGGGAGAGTGGAGGGACAGCGCAGGAGGGGAAGGCCCTCTATGAGATAGATTGATTCAGTGACTGGAGTAATTGGGATGGGAGTGTCAGAGACAGTGCAACTGGCACAGGACAGAGCAGAATTTAGGGCTGTTGTACATCGGGTCGCTATGAGTCGCAAGTGACTCGACAGCACATAACAACAACAATATGGGGATATAGCTCAGGACTTTTTTTTGGAGATTGATTATCAGCTTTCTTTTTCTGTCCTGCTCAGACTGGGAGTTCTGCTAAAATCTATCCATCAATATCCAAGCTTCCATCAACAGGCTGGCAGGGCCACATACAAATGAGCCATTGGCTGGGAATCGAACATGGGTCTCCCTCTGAGAAAAGTAAACAAATATCCACCCTGACTGCCTCACCTTTTTACAGGGGACCTCAAAGAAGAGTGTTGCCTAGCGTTCAAACAGCAGAGTACCAGGGCGCCTGCAGCTTGCCGATTCCAATTATCACCAGCGTCGTCCTCCCCATTATTAATTTCAATTTGACCTATTCTCTTTACCCATTAAATGCTCAGAGCCACATCTGTGCCCGAGTCTCTCTCCAAATAAACATTTGGCTGCAGGAAGGGGAGAGGAAGACAATTTTGTTTTCCAAGCGGTGCCAAAATGTATTCAGAAGATAATCTTATTTCAGAGAAAATAATTAAATGGCTGTTGCTTTCTCTTTAATGGCCCTCCACACAAAATCAAACGTGCCGGGGTTAATACTCTTCTACATCTAATTGCATTTTCTGCTCCTTTTTATTAGGAGAGTGGGTCGTACCGAAAGGTGCTGATTTTAATGTGATTATGACATTGTTATTCAAAATTATCCCATCAGCATGGATGCAGCATTTTTATCTAGGCTTCTAAGCTATTTGGCCTGGACTGTTTCGCCCGCTCACTCTGAGTTCCACGTCCCGTTGCCCAGATCTCAAGGGTGAGAGGAGGTACTCGGGCAGGTCAGCTGTCCATTCTGATTTTTAAGTCCCCAGCAGAGCTTTGAAGACTTGAACTGTGAGAAAAATCAAGGGAGAACTTGGCATATGTTTTACATATTTATCTAGTCACTTCGTGGAGTGCACGCTGTATAAAAGAAGGCTGTTTCACGACACATTCTGTTCTTTCAACAAAGGGCAGCTGAGTTGGTGAGGACCGTGAAGAATTCCGCAGGGTTGTGTGCTGCTGTACTTGCATCTGCCTCGAAGGCTTCTGACAAAAGCAATCGTGTTGAGTTCACGCAGGACCTGGCCTCTTTCTTCCCTGATTTTTTTTTTAAGACACCACCCAGATATCAATTTGTCATATACTCTGGTGACTTGCAAGATGCTAGGATGCAAGGAACCGTGGCCAATAGTATTTCAAATACCGGAAGGTCACACAAGATGGGCTGCTCTTGTGCTTGAGGTCATCTGATATCATCGAGGACACTACAACCTGAATCTCACCCCTCGTCAAAACCAACCTCATCATCCCTGACATACTCAACCCTGTTGTTACAGTCTCTGTGTCAAATCCAACTTGTGGAAGGGCTTCCTCTCAGTCTTCTCATTTTCCAACTCTCTACCTTCCCCAATCTCTTTCCAAGGACTGGCCCCTCCTGAAAACATGCCCAAAGTGTGAGATGAAATGTCACCATCTTTGCCTCCCTGGAGCACCATGGTTGAACTTCCTCCAAAACAGACTTGTTTGTTCTCTTGGCAGTTCCGTGAGCTATTCGGTACTCTTCTCTAACACCACAAATCAAAGGCACGTATTTTTCTCCTGTCATCTTTTTTGTCATAATCTAGCTCTCAGATGCCTATCAGGTGACTGGAAATGTTATGGCTTGGATCAGTTGCACCTTAGTTTTTAAGCTGACATCATTACTCTTCAGTAGTTTGGAGAGATCTCTAACAGCACACTTTCCCAGTGCTATATACATCTCCAGATGTCCTGACTCCTGTACCAAGGGTGTTGATAGTGGATCCAAGTAAGAGAAAATGACTGCAGACTTCAATCCTTTCTCCATCTATCATGAGATTGGCTATTGGTCCAGGGGTGCGGATTTTTGTTTTCTTAATGCTGAGATGTAATTAATATTGAAAGTGTTGGCCTTTGGTCTTGTGCATCAAGTATTTCCAGTTCTGTTTAGTTCCTGCAGGTACGTTTGTGTCATCTGCATAACTCAGGTTGTTGTTCTTGAATCTTCCTCCAATGCCAATCCCATAATCACTCTGCATATACTCCAGGTTGGTGAAAGATTCCCACAGTCTACAGAATGAATAGAGATGGAGAAAGGATACAACCTTGACACACACACACCTTTCCAGCTTTAAAAAAATCAGCATAGTTCCCTTGTTTCTGTTTAGACAACTGCTTCTTGATCTGCATATATGTTTCTCAGAAGCAGAATCAAGTGTTTGAGGATTATTCTCATTCTTGTCAATGTTATCTGTAACTTGTTAGGATCCACACAGCCAAAAGTCTTTACATAGACAATAAAAGAAGCATATTTCTGGTATTCTCTGTTTTCAGCTAAGAGCCATTTGGCATGTACACTATCATATCTGGTTTCATGACCGTTTCTGAATCCAGTTTGAACTTCTGGCAGGCACATGAATGAACTGTTTTAGCAATTTTTAAAGAGTCTTCAGCAAGTCCTTCCTTGCATGGGTTATTAATAGGATGGGATACACCAATATAGACTTGGGACAAAGGTCTGGCATTATGCCTCCATCTTTGTCTGTTATCTATATCTCTGTTTATCGGCTGCACCTCTAACTCAAAAGCGGCACTTCTCTGGTGCTTGCAATCCACCAGATGCTCTGTAGGAAAAAGATGGGCAATCAAATCCCATGGTGTTTGTATCTTTATACCACTAAACACCCAAGGACTATAGTCTAGAAGTTGGTTCCAATTCAAAGGCAAGCATTTGGAGATAGATTTGTACTCCTGTCTCTATTGCTAACTGCTGCTTCCCTTTCACTCTGGATACGTATATACATCTCACCAGAAAACACACTCATGTGTCTCTGGTGGCCTAGTGGTAAGAAGTTACACTGCAATCCCCAAAGCACACAGTTAAAATCCACCAGCTACTTCTGGGCAATTTCCTCCCGTGCAATTTATTGCCTCTGAAAACCTGCTGAAGCGTTAACTATAGGCTAGTTCTGACTTGGTAGCACACAAAAATAACAAAGATATGTATACAGGAGAAGGATGGGCAATCTTCTCCTATGTTGATTGACTGGGTCTGAAAACCTACAGGAGGGCCAGCTAGGAGTTGGGTTTCCAACTTCAAAGCACACGACAAAGCAAAAATAAATAGCTATCTATCTAAAGAGAAGGAGAGGGAGGGAGGGAGGCAGGAAGAGAAGGAAGAAGAGAGGGAGGAAAGGAGAGAGAGACAGAGACAGAGAGAGAATATGAGAATGAACACAGCTATTTATACTTCAGTGATGTAGTGAATTAAATAACATGGCCCCTCCCGCTGTAGCGATGTACTGTAAATTCTGGCCTCTTTGTTGGTGTTTATGATCCCATTCTGGAGGAAGCAGTTTGTCATGTTAATAAAATAGAATTAGAGTGGGCTATATTTTGATTCCTCACCTTCCTAGAAGCGATGACCCCAGGAAGCATTCTTTGACCCCTTGGAGGATGTGGTTTAAGATCCCATGTTGGAGGACTGTTCTTGGAAGATCCCTATCTTTTTTTCCTCTGCACATGACATCTAACTGGATCCAGCAGCTCTGAGACTCACAGCCCAGAGGCACCTGACCCTCTGTGCAACCAGCATCCATGAGGATAGGCAGTAAACTGTATGAGGCACCCTGGACCAGGCATCCTGTAAGCCCCCATCACCTGCAGCTGCCTGGAGAGCCAGCCTCATGCACAGCTTTTGGACTTGACTCCTGTACACCCAGAGGAGCGATTTCCCTGGCAGTTGATATGTTCTTGTGAGATGCTGCAATGAGTAATGGAACACAGAGACTTCAAGGGATGCAAGAGTCTGAGGGCAAGAGGAATCCATGATATAAGATGGAGCTGTGCTTTTATTATGAAAACTTGGACATTTGGGACATTTTTAACCTCTTTAAGAAGCAAATTGTATGCTTAACCTTTGAAAAAGGGTATAGAGAATCTGTATGGAGAACAGATCATTCAGGAGTCTGGGCTCTGTGAAGAGGAATGTGGCATCAGGATTGGAGGAAGATTCATCAGCAATCTGTGTTATGCAGATGGCAAAACCCTGCTTGCTGAAACTGAGGAGGACCTGAAGCGCTTGCTGCAGAAGGTCAAGGACTGTAGCCTCCTATATGAATTGAAGCTCAACATCAAGAAAACAAAGATTCTCACCACTGGGCAGATTGGTAGCATCATGATGGATGGTGAAGAGATTGAGATAGTTAACAGTTTCCATTTGCTTGGCTCCACAATCAACACTCTGGTACCAGCAGCCAGGAAATTAAAAGATGAATTGCATTGGGAGAGTCTGCTGTCAGAGACCTCTCCAAAGTACTGAAGAGCAATGATGTCAGTCTGGAGACTAAAGTTCACGTGATCTAGATAATGATCTTTGCAATTACTTGCTATGCATCAGAAACCTAGACAATGACTAGGCATGACAGAAAGAGAATTGATGACTTTGAGCTGTGGTGCTGGGGAAGAGTATTGACTATACCATGGACTGCTAGGAGAACAAACAGGTTCATCCTGGAGAGGGTGAATCCAGGTTGCTCCTCAGAGGCAAGGATACTGAGGTTTCATCTAACATTGTTGCAAGGAAGAACCAATTCTTGGAGAGGGACATCATGCTTGGGAAGGTGGAGAGACAGTGCAAGAGAGGAAGACCCTCGATGAGATGGATTCACTCACTCACTAGGGTAATGTGGGTAGGTGTGTCAGAGATAATAAAATTGTCACAGGATAAAGTAAGGTTTAGTGCTGTTGTACATAGGGTTGTTAGGAGTCACAGGCAAATCAGCAGCACATAATAACAACAACAATAGTGAGATCTGGTAGCCTTGTGGTAAGAAGTTGTGCTTGCCAACTGAAAAGGTCTCAGTTCAAATCCACCCGCTGCTCTGCAGGAGAAAGATGGATTATCTCCCTGATGTGATTTAGTTGTTTCTGAAAACCCACCAGAGGGTCATTTAGTTCCAACTCAATGATATTATTTAACAACAGCAAGCTTTTAAAATAAATGAGCCCTACAACTCTCTCATTGCCAACATCATGATCAACAGAGAACACGGTCGATACCATTCCAATCCTGACATTTTCTGAGACCTCTTTTGCTTCTTAAGTCCCTTCATGCAAATGTTGCAGGTGCGTGCTTTAAAACAAGGTACACTGTCTCCTTTTGTGGGATAGATTTCACTCCCACCCTCATCTTCTATGAGATTAGCCTGAGCTTGTCAAAGATCACACTTAAGTTTTTTATCTATCTTATTTTTGTCTCCTGTTTTAAAAAAAATCAGAGTTTAAACGAAGTGGGTTTTGTTGTTTGTTTCTTGTTTGTTTTTATTCTTTTTCAATTCTCCACACAAAAAAATATGTTTCTGAAACATCACTGGGTAATGTTTGTAACTTTGAAAGTCCACAGATAGTAAGATGCTGCTATTTCCTTTGTATTCCCATTAAGAACGATGCATAGTTTTATGAGAGCTTTTTTCCCCCTCATGATATAATTTCCCTAATCTCTATTTATAGGCATTTGTTTTGAAAGCAAAGGTAAATGGATTTTGTTTGTTTGTTTGCAGATTCCGTTAAGGACATAAACTGCGTGAAGGTGAGTTAATGAAAAATGAGGTTATTATCCCAGGTGGGCCAGACTGACTCAGTTGTTGTTAGCTTCTGAAATCGCGGTATTCTCAAAGACCTAGTGTCCACTTGTCTCATTGAAGTGGTGTAATTTTTCTATGACCCTTTATCTTTTATGGTACCTCCTGAAATCTCAAATAATACTACTAAGGCAAGAGAGCTTAGAGACGAAGACAGACAGATCTGATGATCTACCGAAATCCCCCAACTTAACATCTGCTTCTGTTCTCATGACACTTTTGTAAGTTAGTTCTGATATTATTAGAATACTTTGATCATCAGACCTTTCATCGTGATCTTCATAAATCCACTCTCTCTATTTGGAAACAGGGAAGCTTACATGTAAATAAATGCATAAGTTGGTTTCACATATAGGGGTACTCTGGTGGCCTAGTGGCAAGGAGCTGCACCGCAGCCCAGAAGGCACACGGTTCGAGGCCACCAGCTGCTCCACAGGAGAAGGATAGACAGTCCCCTCCCATGAGTTCAACCGCCTCTGAAAACCCTTATAAATGTAGATATTAACTTCAAATACATATTTTACAAAATCTCATACATACTGCCATGGAGTTGGAACCAAATCATAGCTGCTTCTCTGACAAGTTTCTAGAGGCTGAAAATCCCATGAAAGAATGCCTATTCTTTTCCTTTGGAGTAGTTGGAGGATTTGAACCGCTTGCCTTGGCATTAGCAGTACAACGGCTTACACACTAGGGTAGCATTAGTTCTGCTCATGCGTGCGCACACACACACGTTAATTAGAAGAAGTCCCTTAAGAAATGGAGTGATACAGTGACTGTAACAATGTTCTTAAGCCCAGAAGAGACGGTGAGAATGCTGTGGGATCATCTGAAAAGAGTTTGAATTAGAGGTGACTTAATGGCACGTATTAACAACAACATATGTTAAACACTACATAAATCCTAAAACAAAAGAAAAAATTATCTCAGTGATGAAGAAACATTGAAAGATCTTGACATTTTGTCAGTTTGCTCAGGGAAGGTTCTAGATCATTTAGATCATCCCTGAGAATGGTGATGGTGTTTCTAGTCAGAAAGATGGATGCGAGTTGTCCAGATATTTTTTTCTTCATATGTTTATGGCACCCTGAATAAGATGGAATGACAGAGTGACTTAACATTGGGCTCTGGTGTATCAGAATGAGGCTGGCACAAGATAGGGCAAGATTCAGAGCTATTGTTATAGGATCACGATGAGTAGTAGTCAACTCGATGGTCCCTAGAAGCAACATGTTTGCAACATGATAACGTCTCACAAATTCCCAACTCTGCCTATTGACTCCAGCAAATCAATCAGCACTAAGTCCATGTTTTCAAACCACTAAAGTTTGTGGTCTATTTTGGAAAAAGATATTCAGCTAACTCTTTGACTGCAAGACTTTTTATCAACTTCCTTCCACCCTCATCTTCGCTATTTCTGTCTTCTTCTGTATTTCGCTCCTCTTCAAAATCCTTCAGCCACTGAGCTGCCAGTCTCCTTTCTTCATGGTGCATAAACGGTTCCGCACCACCCATGTCAAGTTCTAAGTTCAACACCGTTACACCAAGGATGCATTATTTTCACCAATCCCTCTTATCGTGTTACCCAGTTGAAATGTTCAAAGAAGTGTGTTCTCAAAGAAGCGTGGTCACAAAACTCAGCAAGTTTCAAGACTGCCTGACTAGAGTATGCACAATTTAGTTTACTACATGTTCTTGGATTTGTACTTATGCCCAGAATTCTAGCAACTAGCTCTTCCCATGCTAATACCAACATCACACAGATTTGTCCACAGCCTCTATGTGGTGGGGTTTGGAGAAGAAATCACAGCAGTGAATGCCTAGGAGTGAATATCTGAGAAGGATAACCCAGCAAACATCACAATGCAACTCTGTGTGTCTTCATTACGATTAATAATAAGATGATAATAAGAATTAGAGAATAGTCAGTGAGGTCCAATACAAAGGTAGACTGTTCAAATTCACCAGCTGCTCTGACAGACAAAGATGGGCAATCTCCTGTAGTGCAATTTACAGTTTCTAAAAACCTTCTAAAGGGTCTGCTATGAGTTAGTTCTGAAGCCACAGCCATGAGCTTATACTTGAGTTAAAGCAACAGCAACAACACCCATTTAGCATGTATACATTTATGCATTAGCTCTCCCTTATCTATCTATCTATCTATCTATCTATCTATCTATCTATCTATCTATCTATCATCTATCTATCCATCCATCTACCTGTCTAACTAAGAGTTACAGTTTCTGGGCCCAAACAGATTTGCTTTATCTCTCCCTCATTTTCCACATCCATAAATAAAAATAAATAAAGCCCCCACCTTTTTTGGACCATTGTGGGGTAAAGCACTGCTACATTAATGTTCTCCTCAGAGTGAATGTGATTTACAAAAAAACAAAACCCACAATAAGATAATGATGATTTTTATTTTTGCTATTATTATTGCTAATCTAGGAACAGCTGTCCTGTGTATGATGAGAGATAAGTACTACTCTTAGTATTATTTTTTGCCCCAGTTTCTGAAACCAAAGTTGGATGTCTCCTTGAACAAGAAGGGCTAGTGTGAACGTTCCAAACACCTGTGCCCCTCTTGAGTGAGCGTATGAGCAATTTAAGTATCGGTTGTCTTTTCTTTCAAGCTCCCTCTAATTATGGGATTTCTACATTCAACCCTGGACCACAGCAATCTATTGATTTTTGAAGTGGATGCATTGATTTTTCCCTCCTCTGTATTACCACGCCAAAGGCCTTGAATAAACGAGCTGTGGCCCTTTGGTGAAGTAACCATGTTCTCACTGATAGAGCAGCGATTAAGATCTCATCCAGCCGTGGTAACAGCTTTGTGTCCAAGGTCTCAGCGTTGACACCCTTGGCCATTAGAGGCTTGCAAAAGCTCCCTGTGACCTCAAAAGAGCATGTGAAATGACTCCCACTAATTCATCTATACATCGTCATCATTTGCAAATACTCTGTAGGATGCTGTCTACTGTTGTCAAGGCATCCTCAAATCATGACATCATCAACCGAAACAGACAGCAATTCTGCCCCTGAGTGGAAGGGCTGAGTTTTCTGTGATCCACTTGTTCTGACTGGGTGTTCTTTGGAAGTAGATGGTTACAGCTTTCTTCCTAGTCTAGTCTCGAAATGTCATAGAGAGCTACCCTGCCTCCTAGCAACACAACAGCCTCCATGGGCAGACGTGTGGTGGCTTTCAATAAAGAACATCAGCCAAAATCAAACTTAAGATTCTGACATGGAAGGTGATAACTGTACCATCAAAGTAACAGTTTCTTGAATCTATTGTTGTTATGTGCCAATAGTTGCCTGCAACTCACAGTGACACTATAGACAATAGCTCTGAACTCTTGTATCCTAAGCCAATCTCACTGTCTCTAACACTGCTATCTCCACTCTCCCAGCTACTGTGTCAATCCATCTAATCCCAAGATCTTCTTCTCCTGTATTGTCCCTCTACTCTTCGAAGCACGATGTCCTTCTCCAAGGACTCGTCCCTCCAGGCCATGTGCCCAAAGTATGTCAGACGGAGCTTCAAGATCCTTGCCTCCAAGGAGCAGCTTGGTTTCACCCCCTCTACAAGATGAAACTGTTTCACCTCTTGGCAGTCCAAAGAATGCTCAATACTTTTTACAGTTCTAATAAGTGCTTTTGTTAGAAGCCATAGAGCTGGTTCTGACATAGAGCTGTGTCTCATCTTAGAGATGGGAACAGTGTTTGACATCACATCATCTTTGTAAATCGTTGCAATGTTTGAACCACCTTTGTGTGTCAATCCATATTCTAGAAGGTTTGCACATGGTAAGATTTTCAACCTTGGATACCTGATGGAAGGCCACCATTGGTTAGAATGAATTGTATGAAAGTGAGGTGCTTTCCCCCAACCTACATTACCAAGTATAATGTCCTTTTCCAAAAATTCTATATCTGGACAAATTATCCAATGTACGTGAGAAGACATCTCACCATCTTGTGTCCTACAAAGTATTCTTCTGGCTGGCTGTACTTCTTTCAAGACAAATGTATACATTCTCCTGGTAGGGATTTGTATAATCAATATTCTTCACAAGACACCAGAACTCAAAGGTCAATCTTATTCACTGTCTGGACTTTCATATGGATAGGAGGTTACTGAAAGGACCAGGAGTTGAATCACACACACCTTAGTCCACCATTGAGAAAATTCTGGTTTACAATATTTTAGAAAGTCTCTCTCCAGAAACAGTCCCCAATAAAACCCGTCCTTTAATGTCTTGGCTGCTGCTTTCATGGGAGCTGATTGCGGATCTCAGTGAAAGGAAATTGTAGACAACCTCAGGCTTTCCACGGACAATTATGTGGTTGTCTGTTGGAACAACTAGGTGCTTGTTTGCTGGGTGTCCTGGTGTCTTCCATACTGACAACGGTAGTCTTCATCATAAAGTGCTTCATGTTTTCTTCACTTTCAACCAAGATTAGGATTGAGTTAGTGGATGAAACTTCTTATTGGAGACAAATGACTTGGTTTTGAAAAAAAAATGTATTGCAACTTTCTTGATGTTAATTCTATATAGATGGAGCCAAAAGAAAATATGAGGCATCTTTTTATCTTTTCCCCTCTTCTTTTATATTCATTTGTTTCACAAAGTTCACAAACATTATGTTTCACACTATTATTCATCCATGTTGTGTTTCATACACTCATTCCCAAGCATTATGTTTAATGATACCAATTACCATTGGATCTCGCTCATCATGATGCAATCTTTCCATGGCCATCTTTTGAGGGACAATCTCCTCCGGTCAGATTAACTGCCTCTTACAACCCGCCAGTGTCAGCGATGGGTGGGTTCTGACTCAACAGTACACATCCACAGTAACATTACCAATATTCAGCCAAAGGTGGGTGATTTTCATCTGTGGCCCTCGGCCAGGTTCAAATTGTCTTCCTGTCCAACATTCTTCTAGGTGGTATAGCACTGCGCTGTGCGTTGCTGAACAAAGGTAACTCGTGGTTGCTGTGATGCTGAAGCCTGTGACAGTGATGTGCCAATCGTGGTAATGGGAACCCACGGTGGACAGTGTTGGCTGGAGCTTCCCAACTAAATCAAGCCTGGAAGCAGGAGCGGCATCCACTTCCGAAATGGCTTGCCTCCAGAAACTCTGTGTATGAACAGTGCTCAGGCTGTTCGTTCATAGTTGTCTATGAGTTGTCTACGACTCCCACAGTACCTAACAACAACAACAACAACAATGTGTGGCGTCTGGCCACAAAGCAGTGTTGTGTTTGATGCTGGGAGGGCTAGAAAACCGCTCCTACTTGTTTGCAGTGGCTGGATTTCTTTTTTTCTTTCAGGGATGCTTCAAACTCAAAGTAAATTAAGTGCTGAGTCTCTTGGAACTGGTAACAGCTTTCCAGTGGCATTCCAAGGATGAAGAGGTACGGCCTTGGGTTTAGCAGCTCAACTCACTTAGGACAACACCAACAGTTCCCACTGGTGCACTTTTTTGGTTGTTAGGTGTCTTCAAGTCGAGTTTGACTCATACCGACTCTATGAACAGCACTTTAGTGAATCTAAAATCAATCTACATAAAAAAAAAAAATTTGCAACTAAATATTTTGTTTTATATGTAAACTAGCCTATTTTTCTGGCCTTGGAACTTTCCAACAGATTGTTACAGAAAATAGTTTAATGTTATCACAAACACTAATCTTTTTTTTATCTATTAATATTTATTATACTAGAAGACAGAGGAATTTCTACATTATTTCATCCAGAAGTAACAAAAATTAAATCTTGCCATTTCAAAAATAAAAATAGTTTGATTTTCCATGAAAAAAGGTAAAAATTTAATGAAAAGAGTATATTGTTTTACATTTTTTTAGAAATCTTTTTAGACTTTTTTTCCTTTTTTAAAAATATAATTTTAATGAGCATTTACAGAGATTTTGAATTTCCATTCATTCATTGCTGCACTTTTCTCCCCTCCTAGCCCTCCCCCCACCCCCAGTTCGCTCCTCTCTTTCAAAACACAAATACTAATCTTACTGGCATGCCTTATAGGAGAATCTCAGTAAGATTGGTTGACCATACTCATTTGATAAAGTTAATGGGAAGATTCAATAAACATGTAGATCTGAGTCACACTGTTCATACTGCATATTTTAAAAATACGTATCTCACACAATACACAGAAACACACACACAAATGTATGTTATTGTTGTTATGAGCCATAAAGTCAAAAGTGGCTCAGAAGCTATAAATCCCATGAGAGAAGAGTGCTCATTTTTCTCCACAAAGCAGTTGATGGATTAGAACCACTTGCCGTTGGTTTGCCAGTGAAATTTCTTACACACTAGACCACAAGTGCTTCATGCACACACACACACACACACACACACACACACACACACACACAGAGATGTTTAAAGCCTGGATTTTTATTTATTTATTTTATTTTTCAGACAATTCAGTGTTTAAGACTGCAAGGTTAAGTTCACGTTAAACCACCATCAGTTAGAAATATAAAAATATTCCCAAATGTATGAAAACAGTCATCACCTCACCAGGATTGAGAGTCAATTTGAGCAAGCACTTGGAGGGAGAGGTACATGCTAAGTTTTCGTCTCTCACCCTCTGGGCATGAGCTCAGGAAGAACCAACTCTACCAGATGGACTGATGCAGGAAGGGATGGAGGCAAAGTGAAAATTGTGAGGATAGAGCAGGATGGGACAGTGTTTTCTTCTGCTGGATGTGGAGCTGTTATGAGTCAGAGCCGACATGAGGAGACCCAACAGTGTCGTTGTTTTTGTGTACAACTGAGACAGAACCAGCCCATAGCTGACCCTCCAGTGGGTTTTCAGAGCCACATCATCACATGGGAGGAGACTGCCTATCTTTCTCACATGGAGCAGCTGGTGGATTCAAACTACATGCCCTCCAGATTGCAGCAAAGCTTCTT
>NW_006400094.1:839063-841076 GCF_000299155.1 Elephantulus edwardii | reverse complement strand
AAAAAAGAAATTATGGTACATTCACATGATGGAATACTACGCAACACTTGTAAGTAATGATTTTGTAAATTACTGCCTAACATGGGAGGGACTGGAGAGACTTATGCTAAGTAAACCAGCTCAGTTCCATTAGGACAAATACTATATAAGATCATTACCGTAGAATATGTATGTGGATCCAGTGGGGGAGATGGGAGAAATGGGGTGAAAGATGGGTGAGAGGAGTGGAGTAGATCAACTTAGGGTCACACAATTTGGTGGGTGTAGGGAGCGGTAAGTAAAGGACAGGGGAAAGATCTGGTATGAAAAACAATGTATATGAATGTTGGAAGTAAACCAGTAAAAAATAAAAACTTTATTTAAATTTAAAAAAAAAAAGTATGTTTCCAACAAAGGAACCCTAGTAGTGTATGTGTTAAGCTTTAGGCTGACAACCAGAAGGTTGGTGGTTTGAATGCACACAGTGGCTTCCTGGTAGAAAACTCGGCCATATATTTCTATTAGCATGATAAATAGGAAACTGGATCAGTTCTAGAAAGCCATAGGAATCACATGGGTCAAATAATCTGGACGGCCATTAACCATCACAACGACGTAAGATGAGTCACAAAATACCAATTATGGCATAAGGACATGATTATAAAAGCAATTCAATCTCACTGCCATGGAGTCAGATCCAACGCAGACCGGTGGGTTTTCAGAGACTGTCTATTGCACGAAAGAAGACAGCTCGTCTTTTTTGTACAGAGAAGCTGGTGGATTCACACTGCTCACCTCTGGATCCAATGGGCCACCATCACTCCCCTGATGACTTTGTACTATGCATCAGCCAGATTCGAACTGCCGACCTTCAGGTTGAGAGTGCAGCTCTTGCCCCATGGGGCCCCCAGAGCTCTCCTGAGAACTGTTTCAACAAGCTGAGCTGAGGCATTGTGTACACACAGACAATTCGCCGGGAAGGGAAGCACATGGGGACTACAAGCGCATCAACAGGTAAGTTGGATGAATACAAAGGCAATACACAATAAGAGGTTGATTGAACATTGTAATTAATTAATTACACCAATCAGCAGTAATTAACGTTCTAAAACAAAATGGCTACGGATGACAAATCAAGACGATTTACAGATCTTCACTCAGATAAAAATGCATCCATGAAAATGGTTCTAAAAATCAGAAATGCCAGCCAGCAAAGAAAACGCTTTCTTTCTGAATAGACCCACCCTTTGTTTATAAGGGTTCAAGATCACATTCTAGTTGAAAGCAGGAGATTAAAAGGTCAAGGGCCTGCATGTTCAATGCACCTTAGGAATTCCCAGCAAACTTCCATTGCTAGAAAGGAAAGCCATTGATTGAGTCCCTGGTGGTCGGATCCGGCCTCCTAACGTGGCCTCTGCGGGGAGGCGATCTGGGCAGCGACGTGACACAGGAGTGAGATTTATCCAGGTCAATCTGGTGTGAATTCAGACTTGGCATCGCTCAGTAGCTGATTCCCGTTTTGACCTACATATCTGTGTATTTGGGACAGCTTAGGAGTGAACTCAATAAGGAGAGGCAGGGAGCGGGGAGGAGGGTAGAAAGAAAAATGACCAAATGTGCTGTGTCATGTATAAAGAAGTCCTATCGGCGTGCACGTGAAGCACTTGGCTATTAAGTGAGAACCGAGGCACTCTCTTTGTGTGGTCAGCTCGTGGTGATCCCAGGCATAAGGGAAGGGAACACTGACCAACCCACACTACAACCATGGTAGGCTGTGGACCACATCAATTATGTTCCTGACTATTTTCGTATGCTATTCTGTAGATTTTTTGTTCAATCTAACAACAAAATCGACTCTGTAGGTAGACTCATCAACAATCTGTGCTAGGCAGATGACACAACCCTGCTTGCTGAAACAGAGGAGGTCATGAAGCGCTTGCTGCAGAGTGTCAAGGACTGCAGCCTACAATATGGATTGAGGCTCAATGTCAAGAAGACAAAGATTCTCACCACTGGGCCAATTGGCAACATAAG
>NW_006400094.1:833741-836778 GCF_000299155.1 Elephantulus edwardii | reverse complement strand
AAAAAAAAAAAAAGAACATCTACAAAATGTCAATGAGCAATCATGTCTGTTTAAAGATTAAGTTGCACCTGACTGAATTCACGGTCTGCAGAATGACTTTCTATGCATCAGAAAATTGGGCAATGAATAAAAATGAAGAAGAAGAATTGATGTGTTGGAAAAGAACACTAAACATCCCATCGATAGCCAAACAAACAAGTCTGTCTTAGAGAAACTGCAACCGGGGTGCTCCTCAGATGTAAGAATGGTGAGACTTCATCTCCTCTACATTGGGTATGTTGTCAGGAGGGGCCAGTCATTGGAAAAAGATATGATACTGGGAAAACTGGGGGGTCAGAGAAACAGAGGAAGCCCCTCAACAAGATGGACTGAACCAGCGACTGTACCATGGGTTGGATTGAACAAGATCTGGTGATGATGACAAAGAATATGGCCAAGGCTCAGGTCTGTTATTCATAGGGTGGCTTTCCGTCAACTTGATGGCATCTTCCCACATCTACTACTACAACCATCATCTAAGGCTGGGAGGGCTGTAACAAGATGTTGTGAGGAATGGTAGGTGCCATAGTGCTAGGACCACAATTAGTGCTCAGTGGTTCTAATGCAGACTAGAATGTTGTCCCTTTTGCCTCGATAGCTTCAGGACTAAAAGAGCTAGGGGAGACTCTACTTGGAGAAGTCACTTATTCTAATTGCGTGTGAGCAGTCAAGGATCTCCTTAATGTGCTACAGAGCAAGATTGCAATGTCAAAGACCAAGATTCTCCTGACTCAAGACATAACCTTTTCAACGGCTTCACAGCATGTGATAAAGGAACAATGAATAAGAAAGATCAAAGAAGAATGGATCTTGAATTGTGGTTGTGGAGAAAAATATTGAATCGTTCACAGACTGCGAGAAGAATAAACAAATCTAAGGCGCTAGATTGATGGGTGAAGAGATTAAGATTGTTAACAGCTTTAGGTTGCTTGGCTCCACAATCGACAGTCTTGGTACCAGCATCTAGGAAATTTAAAAATGAATCACACTGGGAAGGACTGAGGTCAGAGACTTCTCCAAAGTACTGAAGAGCAATGATGTCAGGCTGGAGACTAAGGTGAGCCTGATCCAGGCCATGATCTTTGCAATTACTTGCTATACATTGGAAAGCTGGACAATGGCTAGGGATAACAGAAGGAGAATTGATGCCTTTGGGCTGTGGTGCTGAAGAAGAGTGTTGCATATACCATGGACTGCTAGGAGAACATACAGGTTCATCCTAGAGAGGGTGAGACCAGGCTGCTTCTTGGAGGCAAGGATTCTGAGGCTTGGTCTGACACACTTTGGACATGTTGCAAGAAGGGACAAATCCTTAGAAAGGGGTGTCATGCTTGGGAGGGTGGAAGGACAGTGCAAGAGAGGAAGACCCTCAATGAGACGGATTGATTCAGTGACCAGAGTCATGGGGGTAGGTGTGTCAGAGACAGTGAGATTGACACAGGATAGGGCAGGGTTTAGGGCTGTTGTACATAGGGTCGCCACAAGTCGCAGATGACTAGACAGCACATAATAACAAGGTGGTTCCCAGAGGAGAGAGTGGTGAGACATTTTCTGGCATACTTTGAGCATGTCATTGGGGGTGAGGGGAGGAGTCACCTTTTAGAGAAGGACATCATGATTGGTAGAGATCAGTAAAAGAAGAAACATTCAATGAAATGGATTGACCCAATGACCACACTAATGGACTTCAACCTAGCAGAATCTGGATGGGTGGTGGAGGACTGGACAGAGCTTAATTCTACTGGACAGTGTTTATTTCCACATAGTGTTGGTATAAGTCTGAACACGGTCAAACCAGAAAGAAGAAGAACCTTGCAACCTACATCTCAGAAGCCAGCTCTCTGTTCGGCTCCTACAGTTATGGAAGCAAGATTAACTCCCATTTGCTACCCAGGGAGAATCTTCAGCCCTCAAAGCATAAAGGTCCCCTGATGCCATCTTTCAGCTATGCACGGTTCAGTTAGCTTCATTGGTTAAGAATGTAGAGAGCTTTGGTAGCCTGCTGTTGTTGGGGGACGCAGAGCAAGACAGAGCAACGCTAAGAAGAGAGCAGATTGGAACCTTACCCTCTACTGCAACACCTTTACCATCTCGGATCTGTCCAACATGACCTTTCCAAGAATGGTATTCCCCTCCAAGAAACGGCCTCTTCTGAGCAACGTGCCCAGAGCATATGAGATAACGCGTCACCATCCTTGCACTCTGGCTGGACTTGTTCCACTCCAGATTTTATGTTGTTGCTGCTGTTAGATGCCCTCAAGTCGAGGATGACTCACAGCGACCCCATGAAGAGTAGATCTGAACCCTGTCCTATCTTGTGCCATGCTCATCATGTCTGGCACACTTGAGCCCACTGATGCAGTCACTGTGCTAATCCATCTCGTCAAGGGTCTTCCGCTCTTTTGCTGACCCTCTACCTGTCCAAGCATGATAACCTCTCCAAGGAATAGCTTCTCATAGCAACGTGTACAAAGCATGAAAGACAAGTGGGTAAGGGATTTCCCTGGCAACCCACAGGCCTGAACCATGCAGAAACGTGGTGCCTCCCTGGGGAGTGGCCTGTAACATCTTTTATCCCATCAGAGATAAAAGAGGAGAAAAGCAAGCTTGGGGTTGTTGATGGCAGGAGGTGCCATCAAGCATGCCTCGTATCAAGGCTATGAACAGCAGATCTGAAATCTGTGCTATCTTGTGGCATCTTCATGATCTGCCACACGTAAGCCCATTGTTGCAATAGCTATGTCAATCCATGGTTGAGGGTCTTCCTGTCTTGTACTGACACCCCACCTTTCTAAGCAGAATGTCCCTTTCCAAGGGACAGGCTCTCCTAGCCACCTGCAAAAAGCCTTTATGAGATGAACCTTAGCCACCCTTGCCTCCAAGGAACACTCTGGCTGCACTTTCTCCAAGCACTGAAATCCCTATAGAGCTCAGGTGCACTGTGACACAGATGCTGGACTTCAGGTGCTCTGTGACCAGGTTGGAGCTCAGGTGCTCT
>NW_006400094.1:822838-833641 GCF_000299155.1 Elephantulus edwardii | reverse complement strand
TGACCAGGTTGGAGTTCAGGTGCTCTGTGACTAGGTTAGAGTTCAGGTGCTCTGTGACCAGGTTGGAGCTCAGGTGCTCTGTGACCAGATTGGAGTTCAGATACACTGTGACCAGGTTGGAGGTCAGGTACACTGTGACCAGGTTAGAGTTCAGGTGCTCTGTGACCAGGTTGGGGTTCAGGTTCTCTGTGACTGGGTTGGAGTTCAGGTGCTCTGTGACCAGGTTGGAGTTCAGGTGCTCTGTGACCGGGGTGCAGTTCAGGTGCACTGTGACCAGGTTGGAGTTCAGGTGCACTGTGACCAGGTTGGAGTTCAGGTGCACAGTGACCGGGTTGGAGGTCAGGTGCACTGTGACCGGGGTGGAGTTCAGGTGCACTGTGACCAGGTTGGAGCTCAGGTGCTCTGTGACCAGGTTGGAGCTCAGGTGCTCTGTGACCAGGTTGGAGTTCAGGTGCGCTGTGACCAGGTTGGAGTTAAGGTGTTCTGTGACCAGGTTGGAATTTCGGTGCACTGTGACCAGGTTGGCGCACAGGTGCTCTGTGACACAGGTGCTGGAGTTCTGGTGCTCTGTGACGAGGTTGGAGTTCAGGTGCGCTGTGACACAGATTGAAGGTAATTATCTACTTGATACAAGCTGAGGGGAAGAAATAAAAAGATGAGCTGCCTTGGGGAAATCTGCATTCAAGAACATCTCCAAAAGGTCAATGAGCAATAATGTCCATTTAAAGATTAAGGTGCACCTAACAGAAAGTACAGAAGACCCCTAACAAGATGGACTGACAGAAGAACAGCAACAATAGGCTTGAGGCTGTTGGGGAGGGTGAGGGCAGCATGGAATTGGGCCGGGTTCAGATCTGTCCATCAGGGATTTGCTATGTGTAATTGTTAACCCAATGGTGTCTGACAACAACAATTAGGCAGGTTACACAATCACAGTGTTGCACTGATGGAAAACATAAATATACCACAGGCTGTCAGAAGCACAGACAGATCTGTCTTGGCAAAAAGACAGCCAAACAGATCTTTAGAAGCGGGCCTGGTGATAGAGTCTGGCTCAGGCTGGGAACCTGTTTTCAGGAGGGATTAGACCCTGAAGAAGGACATCATGCTTGGGGGAGAACCAGTGAAAAAGAGGGAGAGTCTTAGCAAGCTCGACGAACACAGTGACCACAAGAGTGACTTTAAGCACAGCACAGACTGTCAGGAAGACACCGGCTGAGGCCAGGGGTTTAGTTTTGCTGAACAAACAGGTCATTACAACCTTGCTTGATGACATCAAACAATAATGCTGTTGTTAAGCTGGAACTGACTCAGAGTTGATCTTCTGGTAGGTTTTTTGAGGCTGTAAATCACAAGGGAAGACACTGCCCATCTTTCTTTGGAAGAGCAGCTGAAAGATTTGAACCCTGTGCCTTTGGGTTGGTAGCACAACTCTTTACCATCAGGCATTCAACAATCTGTAGTTGTTATGTGCCATCAAGTCAGAACAGACCCATAGCTGACCCTCCAGCGGGGTTTTAGAAGCAGTAAAACACACACAGGAGGAGATTGCCCGTCTATTTCCCACAGAACAGCTGGTGGATTTGAACCATGTGTGTTATGGATTGCAACACAGCTTCTTATCACTAGGCAAACAGAGCTCCCTTCTCCAATGACAGTGGAGCATTAACCAGCAGAGAGAATCCCCGGGGTGGCACAAATAACTAGTGACTTGCATTTGGTTGCTACATAAAAATCCAGATGTTCTGGTCCACCCATGTGCCTAGGAAGAAAGGCCTGGAAATCTGGTTTTAAAAAACCTGATCACTGAACACTTTTTACAGAGTACAGTTCTACAGAGGGAGGTGGGAGGCACCTGAATCCAGGTTGACGTGAAGGCAACAGGGAGTCTGTTTCAATCCAGAGCTCTTCTGTGACCCCCTAGAGCTAAAAGGGACTTGACACTTGCCGAGTGCTATCTAATAATCAATGCTCAAAGGTGGTGTTCCACAAAGCAACCCCCTTTTCAGGGAGCAAGCCTTCTTCCTGGGGAGAAGTGAGAGAGGAGCAGAGGGAGAATGCAAGGGTGTCCCACGGCTCACAAAGCTCAGCTTGCTACTAGCAGGCCAGACGCACATTATTAATTTAATTCTTCACTCAGTTATTTTTCACACCATGGAAATGATTCTAAAAATAACCCACAGAATTATGTAACTCGCTTTCTCTGCTATGATACTATTGCTGCTGCACATTTCTTTTTTCTTTTCTACCCCCCACTTCTTACACAAACTTGCAGACAGACACCCCAAGGAATTGTTTCAGCCGTGCGCAATATAAAGGATATATACCTTCACAGGCTCCTCACCTGTTTCACACACCAGCTTCTGGGGGTTAGGATTGCATCTCCCCATTACAACAGAGCTGTTTAAGTGGTGGGTTTAAGCTGTGATGGGAGCATTTTTCACATACCAGGGTGTAAGGAGAGAGAGACTTGAAGGTTTCCTCTGTGCTTCTGAAACCTGGCTTTTCCAAGAAATAGAGAGAAGGAGAGTCTGTATTTCTGAAGATGCTTTGTGCCTAGCTTGTGTCTAAGGCTAAAAAGACAGAAGTTCTGGTACAGGGAGCACGGTAAAAAGGGGAGGGAGGTGTGGAACAGAGCCTCTAATTCCCAAACAATAACTATCACAGCCACACACAGACCTACTTGACCTGCTGATGTTGGAAGATGCCCAAGGATGAGATTTTTAAACCCAAATGAGTCTGTGAGAAGAATTTATCTCACAGAATTAAGGGCCATCGCCATCTATAAGGAGCTCTTTTAAGAACGTGCCTAGGTAAAGCCAAATGGACATCATAGGCTTTAAAACAGAGATGTAAAGATGAGGAAGCAGGACTATTGTTGTTGCTGTTACTATTATTCCTCTTAGGGGCCATCAAGTTGAGAATGGTGTGCAGCAACCGTATGAACAACAGACATGAACCCTGTCTTACGCTGTCACATCCTCCTCATCTCTGACAGTCAAGCCCACGGCTGTAGTCACTGTGTCAATCCGCCTGATTGAGGACATTCCTTTCAGACAGCAAAAGTCGATAAAAATCCTCCATTTCCTCAGGTTTCGCTTTAAAACGAGGCATATCAATGTGAATAACGGTTGTGTGAGTGGGTTCTCCCTTGTTTAGGTGAGGATATTACCTCATCACTGACGGCACTTCTCTCCCGGCTAGGCCGTCAACCGCTTTCAGTGACAATGCATTTGGACGCTATGCCTCAACAATGTGTCATACTTGCTAGAAAAATCTCATAGCAAAAGAGGTTGGTGGTGGACTGGACGACTTCTCATTCTCTGACTCAGATCGGTATTAAATTGAGCAGGCATTGTAGGTCATGGTGTCTTTTGGAAACCAAGATGTAACACCCGCCTCCTCTCCTCTGAAATGATTTTGTTTCAAGAAGGTTTTCTTGCTTTTTCTTTTAAACGAAGAAAATGTATTCAAATGCATTCAATGACAACAATGCAATCGCAAGCTGCCTTTCAAATCTATTAAAAACGATGGCATTTTGTGGACTCCAGTCATGAACAGGACCGAGACATGCTGGCAAAACAAGCACTCGAAGCCACTCGTGGGGGCTTCAAGAGCTCCAAGCAAGAGACTTTACCCTGTTCTGTCGTGTTTCCTTTAACCATGGAGAAATGACAAAAACTGGTGACTTTCTGTTATACTGTACCCTGTAGCTTTGGTGAGCATCTGACCCTGGTTTGTGGACCGCTGGTTTGTTATGCTGCGTTTGCTTAATTATATTGTTCTCTGGGCTGAAATTACTCAATGCAATCTTTTAAGTTGATCTCTGTTGTTGGCTTGAGTCTGAGCGAATGCATAGTGGACCTGCCAGAGGCTGTCCAAAGCTGTAAATGACACAGGAGGAGACTGCTCATTTTTCTACTTAGGGTCCTTTGCTGGATTTGAACCATCAGAGAGGTGCAGCCATTGGAGCAACAATACCGTTCCCTATGGACTATGGCCACCAGACCTCTCTTCATGGACGGACATGACAAAAAAGATGAGAACAAAGACACACTCTGGTAATGACGTATGACATCGGTCTTTTCCAATGGTTTAAAATGATAAAAGTTCTCCATTATATCTTTCCAAGTCTCTTCAGTGTATTTTATGCCTTCAGCATTTTCATCTGTATTTCATGTTTGCAGTGAACAGACACTCATTGACACACGGAAGACAGAATTGAGTCTTCATTCAATCATAACATTGTCTTGTGTTGAGAAAATCATGGTGGCAATTTTCTCTTGGTGCAGCTGGTGGATTTGAACCACCTGCCTTTTGGATAGCCAGAATAACTCTTTAATCATGGGTCCACCAGAGCTCCATAGAGGATCTCCTCCCGCATAGTTCATTAGAAGTTGAATCATTCAATCATAACCTTGTCTTGTGTTGAGAAAATCATGGTGACAATTTTCGCTTGGTGCAGCTGGTAGATTTGAACCACCTGCCTTTGGGGTAGCCAGCACAACTCTTTAATCATGGGTCCACCAGAGCTCCATAGAGGATCTCCTCCCGCAGAGTTCATTAGAAGTTCAATGGCAGGGTTTAGCGTTGGTAGACTTGTTAGAGTAATTGTGGAGTAATCTCTCAGAAGAAGCTCATTAATGTTCCAAACTCATGTTACTATGAAAAGTCCATTTGGATATGGAATATCCACAGAGGGGAAAGTATCAGCCATGGTGTGCCGGCAGAAGAGTTTGAAAAAGATGCCAACTATCGTCTTCCATTTTCCCCTTGAGGTGCTCTTTTATTTATCAAGGAGAAATGATGGTGGGTTTGAGAAGTGACCTGGTTGACCCCGGGCTCACCTTTACTAGTTAGGCTGTGGTAGTTGAATACTGTAGAGCATATTGATGACACCACTGTGGAGTTGTAATTAGGTGCCATTGAGCTGGTTCTCAACCACTGCTTGGTCTTGTGACCTCTTCATGATTGTTGCTAGGTTGCATTCAGTGTCCCTCTTCATTTCTACTTCACCAAACATGATGTCCATCTTCAGGAACTGGACATTCTTGGTAACACGTTTCAAGTACATGGGATGGAGTCTCACCACTCCCCCTGCGAAGGCACTTAGCAGGATGTACCTCCTCAAGACAGGTTTGCTTGTCATTTGTTCATGCTTGTTTGTAACTTCTCACCCCCAACAGTCTTTATCCACATGCTAGAAAATCTGAAGGCATCAATTCCTCTTCAGTCTCCTTTCTTCATTGTCCAGCTTAGATATTCACACATTGCTGGAGTTGTTACGTGCCAAAGAGTTGGAATCAATTCATAGCTGCCCCTCCAGTAGGTCTTCAGAGGCAGTAAATCACGTGGTAGGAGACTGCCCATCTTTCTCCCACGGAGCAGGTGGTGGATTAGAACAATGTGCCCCTGGCTTGGCAGTACAGCTCTTTATCCACTAAGCTGCCTATGTGAGGCATGTAGAAATACTGTGGTTTGGGTCAGATGCATCGTAGTCATCCACATCACATCTTTACTTTTTCATATTGTAAAGAGCTCTTTTGAAACAGTGAAATTTGTGGTCTGATTCTTGGATGCTGTTCCCACAGATGTTTGTTGTGAATCTAGTTAGAGTAGCTCACAGTTTAGCCCTGAAATTCTCATCCATGGAAAACTCTGTGGAGGTGTCTGCTCCCAGTTCTGTCAATCTGCAATTCTTATCACCAAGGTTGGTGCAACTGATTTCCTCAGTGCATTGGCAAGGAGTTGTCCTACCAATCCAAAGGTAGACAGTTCGAATATACCAGCTACTCCTTGAAGAAAGATGAGCAACTCCTCTTGTAGGATTTACAACCTCTCAAACCCCACTAGAGGATCATCGATGGGCCAATTCCAGTTGAACAGCAATACAGAAAGAGAACGGTTCAAATGCATCAAGGGTTCTGTGGGAGTATTACTGAAAAAATCTCTTCCACAATTTATAGCTTTGAAAACCCAGTGGAAGGTCAGCTATTAGTAGGAACCAATGTGAAGGTAATGGCTGGTATTGAGTTAAACATGAGATGAATATGTAACTCAAGGAGATTTCTATCTCATGGGCAAAATACAAAGACCGAAGAATCTAGATGGTGCCCAGGTGCCACTGTGCATTACTCTGATCTTGGTTACAACACAAAGTCCTAGAAAGAATGGAAGAAAAATACAGAGTAAGATCCAAAATCACCAAACAACCCAAACTTTTGGAATTCTTAGTCTAGTAGCGGGTGTGAGTCGCAAACGACTCGACGGCACATAGCAACAACAACAACTGGAAACACTGAGCCCATGGTGTTTGATGGTCACCCGTCAAACCTGGAGCTGAACGCTGAAGATCACTTTCAGTCAAATGGCAGAAAATCCTATAAATCGTGGAATCAAACCAGGGAGGAACATGCTCCCCACACAAGCAAGCACCCAAGACCCAAAGGGCAGCATTTCCTCAAAAATGAAACTGAGAAGATGGAAAGGGGAAGACAAGAAGGATAGACAGAAGTCGAGAGCCCAGGAACTAAGGAGAGTAGAAGTCCACTGAAAGGTTTGTAACCAAAGTTAAGAAATGATCCGTGTGGGAATTGCTGAATGGGACACTAATGTGTGCTCTAAATTTTTGTCCAACCACAATGAACTGTTCAAGGGGCAAAAATCAAGCAGCAATTAACTTGAAAACACTGTTATATATATATATAAAAAAGTGGGATACATTTAAACGGAAATCGATTTTTGTTTAAAAAAATAACTGTTGTGTTTTGTCTCCATAAAAGGAATACGAGCAAGGGAAGAGCATTTTGCTATTTGTTGATGTTGTTTTGGTTTAAATCTTATCAGGTGGGTAATTCAATTCCAGGGAATAATTAAAGAGACGCAGGAGCTCAAAACGAGCACAGGCATGACGTGGTGGCTGTAGACTCGGTCGGTGCACAGTGGCTGTAGAACTTGGATTTATAGAAAAGGCAATAAGGTGTAAAAGCAAAGCAGCAAGGGATGCCTCTGGGATGCTCTTTCTGTAGTAGTTTATCTGTGGGTTGCACGTTAGAGCTAGCCTTTCTAGAAAACAGAAATCTTCCACGGTGTGTGCAAATCAAAAACAATCCAGTAAAATCACCTGAATGTATGAGAGTGATAACTCTCTGTATCCATCTTTACTCCATCTCCATCTCTACTTATACCCATCTCTCTCAATCCATCTACCTTTAGACGACTATCATTGCCATCAAATCAGTTCTGACTCTTAGCTAGTCCTCTGGTGGGTTTCAAAAGCTGTAAATTTGTCGAGTCGAGAGTACTCATCTTTGTTCTGCAGAGTTGCAAGTGGATAGGAATCACTAAAGAATGCTGCCTATGCATTAGATATGAAACTGTCTACAGATGACACCACCAGAGTTCCCAATTCATATAATAGCTGCTGTGTACCTCTGAGTTGGAATCAACTCATAGCTGACACTCCAGAGGCTTGAAATTGCACGAGAGGAGATTATTCATCTGTGTCCTGTAGAGCAGCTGGTGGAATAGATACACGTACCTTAGTGTTGACAGCACACCTTACCACTAGGAACACACACATCTCTATCAACTATCAATATTGCTGTTTCCAGCTGGTATCATATTTGTTCCAATTCGCAGGTAGTCTATGTATAACAGAACAAAACCCTGCCCAGTCAACAGACAAACTTCATGATCTCAGCCATGCTTGAGCCGACAGATGCAGTCACTGTATTAATCCATCCCCTTGAGTGTTCTCTTCACCTTCTTTGACCCTCTTCTTTTTCAAGCATGACACGTTTTTTAAGAATTGATCCCTCTCGACAACATTCCTAAAATATATGAGCTAACATTTCATCATCCTTGCCTATCAAGAGCACACTGGTTGTACTTCCTCCAAAGGACAGGTTTGTTTGTCCTTGGTAGTCCATGGTGTAGTCAACATTCTTTAATAGTGCCAATATTCAAAGGCATCAATTTTTTTGGTCTTCCGTATTCATTGTCCAACTTTAACATGCACACGAAACAATGGAAAATGCCAAGGGTCTTGTATCACTCACTGCTTGTTAGCACTTTGGAGAGATCCTTGACAGCAGATTTACCAGATGATAGCTATAGATAGATAACATTTAGTATTTTGAGTAAAATACCTACTTTAGATCCACTATTAACAGATACTTAGGTGGATAGGTAGAAAGATAGATGGACAAATGGATAAGAATGATGGATTAATGGATAGATGGATAGATAAGTAGATGGATGGACAGAGAGAAATATAGATAGCTAGAACCAGATCAATCGATCTAGATACATAGATCTAGAAGGATGGGTAAAAAGATAAACAGATGGATGGATGGATGGATGGATGGATTGATGGATCAAGAGACAGATGGATGGATAGATGGAAATATAGCTAGCTAGATCTAGACAGATTGATTACGATAGAGTAGTCTAGATAAATTGATCAAAATAGAAGATAGATGGATAGGTAGAAAGATAGATGGGTTGGTAGGTGGATGGGTGGGTGGATGGATGGATGATGGATGGATGATGGGTGGATGGATGGACAGATGGATGGATGATGGATAGATGGACGGACTGGTGGGTGGGTGGGTGGATGGATGGAAAAATAGACAGATGGACAGAAATATAAATAGATAAACAAATAGGTAGGTAGACAAAATGATGCTGGTTAGAAAGAGAGAATGATGGATGGACAGACAGACAGAATGATGGATGATGGACTAGAGAGAGAGAGAGGTATCAAAACATCTTGCATTCACAGTTTGTAAAGAGATAAAATCAACGTTCTAGAAACGTTCTAGAAAAGAAAAAATCGGCATCCTGACACAGACGACAAATGCATGGGCAACTCTAGTCTGTCCCACGGACAAACGTCAGAAAGGACTGGATGACACACTTCACCACCTACATGCAACACCTGCTTTCCACACATTAAATTTTATTTTTCCTACTGAAATTTTTGTGACAGCGAAAGCCTTGTAAAACCGAGACAACAAATAGCCTGGTGATAAAGTCCTTCAGCTTCACGCAGGTGTTTATCTTTGCACGTTTTCTCGGAGAATAATAAAGGTGGGAGACTATCCGTAAGATAGTGATCCCACAGAATGGCTGATGGCAAAGAAGATAATGTTCTAATTGGATCTGTTGGTGCCTCACGAGGAGACGGAAATGTGAATCACTGCAAGACTCACTGGTTTTTTAAAAAAGAGGTAAGCAGCTCTTTGAAGACCATCCATATATAATTTTTTGTGTTTTATAAAATTGAGTCATGATTTTTTTTGGTCAGTCAGACAAATATGGATTAAGATGATTTTCACAAGCTAGGATTCCAATTCATTTTTGTTACTTCGTTTTTACTATGTTCATCGAAACACCAAGTCAGTCAACTAAAAGTCACCCAAGTACAGACTAAGAGACAAGTGGTGTACCCAGAAGAATAAGCTGAACATAAAACAAGCATACGGACATACAAAATGTAAAATAAGCAGCATTTTTAGAATAAGAATTGTGAGGTGGAGGAAGAGAACTTGTACAATCCCATGGACTGCCCAAAGAACAAACAAATCCATCTCAGAGGAAGTACAATGAGGGTGCTCGTTGGAGGCCAGGATGATTAGACTTTGCCTCTCATGCTTTGGGCATGTTGTCAAGAAGGGCCAGTGTTTGGGAAAAGGCATTGCACTGGGAAAATTGGAAGGTCAGAGACAAAGAGGGAGCCTCTCACCAAGAGAGATTCACACAGTGAGTGTGACTGTGGGCCCAAGTTTCCCAGAGATGTTGAGTTTGGCTCTTCCTCATAAAAAGGCATCATGTTGTGAAAAGCAGAGGGTCAAAGATAGTGAGCAAGACTCTCGACAAGATGGAATAACACAGTTATAGTCACAGTGGGCTCGAGCATATCCAAGATGTGGAGGAAGGGCAAGCTTCTGAGATGTTGTTCACGGGGTCACTATGAGTTACAGACAACTTCCACGAACATCACAATCCACAAAGGACCGTTGAACATTGACCTTTATGCGGTCACACAAACGCACGAGTTGTCAATGTCGTAGTTATTGTCCAGCCAGCTGCTTACGCTCCAAAGGACTAAACTGCCCTGTCCAGTGTCATCTTCACACTCGTCGCCACGTGTGAGCACATTTTTGCAGTCACTGTGCCAGGCCACCTCAGGGAGGGTCTTCTTTGTGATGACCGACCCTCTGCTTTATCACATGTGCTGTCTTTTGCTCACATAAAGTAGATTATGTTGCTGGCATGAATGGTGTTGCTATTAAGTAATGACATTAAGTAAGTTAGTGAGTCTGATAGGATTGATTCTGTAACCCTGCAAATCCCTTTATCGCAGGCAGGAAGCGGGCATCTGCATTCTGTGGTCGGTTCTGCGTTCCTTCTGTCCTAATGATGACCGGCAGGTGTTCTCTGGACAAATTCACTGTGAACAAAGGAGACTCTCATGGGGCCACGGAGGTGCCCTGAGGTTCTAGAGATACCATTTGAAGAGCTTCACTCCTAAGCACGCCTGAATGGGTGCTATGGAGACTTGGAGATGGGTGATAGAAACTTTTTACAGCCATGATTTATGGAGCAGATTGGGTTTCCAATCCACGAGTCACTCCCCTTATATATTGCGACAACATCTGCAATTCCTACAATGGAACATCTTTAATACGTCCAGTCCCTACCTGTGATTCTCCATTCTATCACTCTTTTTCATCTACCTTCTTCCTGCCTTTTGGGATTTAGCCTCAGAAAAATGCTGTTGTTATTATTTCCTTCTGG
>NW_006400094.1:817226-821705 GCF_000299155.1 Elephantulus edwardii | reverse complement strand
CATAGCGACCCTAATCTGGTGGCTTAGTGGTTGGAAATTGTGTTGTCAATGCAAAGTCATGTAGTTTGAATCTAGCAGCTGATTCCTGGGTGGACAATCTCCTCCTGTACGATATCTTGCCTCTGAAAACCCAATGGAGGGTCAGCATTGGTTTGGTTCCAAATCAAAGGCACACAACAACAACAACAACAACAACAACAACTGTGTGTTTCCTTGGTATTGTCGGTCCCCTAGCAGGCTTGTGTATTCCTTGTCTGAGAGCTGAGCTAGAGCTTGATTCCACCTATTCTTCTCTGTCATGCTCGGTCATTGTTCAAACAATAAAAAACGGTAATATGGTAAAGTGTTTATGTGGAGTTTTGGGTGACCATTATCTTCAACAGGCAACAGTGTGATGGGCAGAGAAAACAAGATTTCCTTGAACATTGACCAGGAGGCGAGACGGTCATCTCTGCCTCATGGTCACTTCGTCCTCATGTATGAGCTGAAATATGGCGACAGACGACAGACTTTGCCATTCTCCCTGAAGACGAGGGGCTATTTTTAAATTATCTTATGACATTTGTGGTGGAAAAAACCCTCAGGATAATTTCTCTCTCTCTTTTTCTATTTTGTAGGTCATTTATTTTTCTGCTTGCATGCGTATATATGATTCTCTGCTTTTCTATGAAGTCCCAGGACAGCCCGGTTAGTTACTGAACTAAATTATTTTCTCAGCTGAGGAAAACGTCCTCTCTCCCATGCCTTGTTTATAGGGTCATGGTGACCTTGTGAACAATAGATTCGGTCATTTTCTCTATTCCAAAGGTCTTTATTTCCTGTTAAGACTCAACTTTACTATTTGGATGAAGTTGAAGCTCCAAGCTTTGGTTTTGGATCCAAGTGTTTTAATCATCCACTCCACCTAGACTCAGGCATCATGATGGGCAAAGCGGAGAGTCAGAGAAAGAGAAGACTTTTAACAAAAGGGACTGACACAGTGACTGTAGCTATGGGCTCGAATATGGCAAAGATGAGGAGGACGGTGTGCGACAGGACAAGGCTCAGATCCGTTGCTCACAGGGTTGCGATGAGCCTAAGGCGACTCGATGGCACCTAAGATCGACAACAACAATGTTTTGGGAAAAGACATCACGCTGGGAAAGGTGGACGGTCAGAGAGAGAGGAAGACCTGGAACAAGATCGGTTGGTATAGATGGGTTGATATTTGTTGATATGGGTTGTATCAGACACGAAGACAGGGCTCAGGATAGGGCAATGTTCAGATCTGTTCTCCAGAGCTCACAATGAGTTGCAATCAACGCAATAGCACCTAACAACAACGAATTGTTTGGAATTGTGTCCTCATCTTCACGTTCTTCCCAATCCTGACTCTTCACCTTGTCCTTTCCCTAGCTTCTACGCCTGACTTCTTTCTCCTGCAGTGGTGAGCGGCCATGCAGCTGACTGCCCCGATTCTTGCACTAAAGCGAAGAGTGTGTAGCCCTACAGCAGGTCCTTGACCAAAGACCCTCTGTGGTGGTCTATGAGCTTCTCTTGCTTGGCGACCGCCATGTATTTCTTCCTAGACCATCGTAGTGTGAAAGTTAGGGAGCTCTGATGGCATAGTGCATAGCAATTTATGCTGTGCATTCTTCAGTGGCTGAAGGTTCACTTGAAAGCTATGGATTTTGAACATCAAGTGGTGGCCGCACCTGGGACGCACTGGCTGAAACTTGACTTTGGATCTCCAGCATGGGAGGCAGGAATTCTCCCACTGATCCACCACTGCCCTTATTACACACGTCAATCATTTTTAACTCCAAGAAATTGTGACACCTCAGGGGCCTTTCATAGAGTTCTGGTGGTTTAGTGGTAAGGTATTTTGCTGCCAATCTAATGGCACGGGCTTTAAATCACTCAGTGGCTCTTGTGGGAGAAAGATGGGCAAGCTCCCCCCCATGTGATTCACAGCTTCTGAAAACCAACTGGTGGGTCAGCTAGGAGGGTCAAGTTCAACAACACATTACAAGAGGATAACTGGCAACATAATGGTAGATCCCAGTGCCCTTTCTCATCATGGTCTTACTGCAGCCCATACTTGACAGTTTATAGGCACTCTCTCTTCCAGAAGCCATTCTTCTTGCCCTCAGCTTTACTTTCAGACCCTCTCAGCCATTCCTGATTTATTCCTAAACATGCTTTCTTAATTCTACCTAGCAGCATGCATAATCTCTTTTAGGAGGATCAGTACAAAGCTGGTTGCTAGGAGGTGGAGGTTAACAGATGTCACATAGCTCCAGTTTTTCCAACCACTCTTGTCATCTCTGACATCGACTGTCCCTCCCATTTTTGAGGTGTGCAACCTGAGGTCACATCTCTCAGAACTCAAGAACCATCGAGACAATAGTCAAGTGGTTACGGATGGTGGAGAGGTCCCACATTCATGAATCAAGTTATCAGGATGGAGGAGCCCCTGAATAAAGTAAGTTCTGGGGCTGAGGGATCCACGTCAGCAAGTCCAACAGCAGGCTGCTGGCTTGGAGGGCAGGTGGCAAATCCAGCCAGACAAGGGCTTATCATCATGGAGCTGTGAACCCGCAAATCTACAGGTCTAGTAGGCATCTGTGTCCTCACAAGAAACACAGGTCAGAGGACAAAGAGCAGAGCCAGGATGCACAGCAGGCAGCTGATCAGACCAGTTCTAGATAGAAGAGGCAACCACACCCTGAGGAAGCCAAGAACGATGTCGGAAGGCACATCTTCTGGTAATACAGGGACAGGAGATGGTTCTCACCCAAATCCTGTCTCATCAACACGATGAACCACAGGGCAAAAAGAAATCTCAAAGGTGCCCGGTCAATTTCAGTGCCTAACTCACTCACACACGGAAGTACAGTGCGGAGGGTCTTAACACATTACCAAGTGGTCCGTGCCTAGAAAGATCACTTGAAGGAATTCACCATACTATATTAGAGCCATGTTGTTGGAGGGTTCAAATCCCCAGTTAATTGTTGGCAGAAAGATTGGCAATCTCCTCTTGTGTGAGTTACCACTTTGGAAAACCCACTGGAGGGTCAGCTTGGAGTCGATTCTGACCTGATGGGAATGAGTGTGAGCGTTACTTGGGTTTTCTAGTACTAGCCTGGGTCCCCACTGTGTTTAGAGCTGCACACAGGCAAGGCTACCATTCGTCTCCACGCCCATCTGGTTCCTCCAGCACATGAGGTCAGTGTGGATGGAATCCGCAGCCGTGACTCAACATCGTACTCTGCCTTTCGCTCACGCGCTCTCCCTCTCTGCCCCCTACATCAATTATTTAATAGTAGAAGCCCGGAGGGACTTAGGAACTGTAAAAGCCTGATGTGCTCACAGAAAGCCTATTCCAGCCTCATCGCTCCGAGGTTGTGTTTCAAAATCCAATTTGTATTGAAAAAGTGCCTTACATCACTTCTAAGAAGGCTTTGTTTTATTTTAAAGGAACTCAGCATTTTCCATCACAGCGTCTGGAAGCTGGGAGGAAAGGGAGGGGAGGGGAGAGGAGGCCAACTAGGAATCCTGAGACCCAGGTGGGTACACAGAGAAGTTGTTGTTGTGTAGTACAGAAAAACACGAGGAAATGTGACCATTTGCATCTGTTTTCTTATGACGGTTAAAGTGACTCAGGATCCCACCTGAAAATGGGGTTCCTCTGGTCTATCCCACTCACTTGGGAGTGTGCTAGTGATGGGGGGGGGAAGGCATCATCTGGGAATTATGAGGCTGTTTCTGCTTCTGGGCATGGAGAACTTGGTAGCCATTGTTGGTGAAGGCTCACACAAAAGGATTCATGTAGTAGGCATCACTGCAAGCAACCCATGAATTGATCCTGAGTCATAGTTGGGTGACTAGGAAGGGTCTCATCAAGGGTTTGATGACCCTCTGCTGCGTTTTCAAGGCTAGTGGATTTGAAATTGCCCACCTTTTGGCTAGTGGTCGTGATTACAAGGCACTCAAGTGGAAAATGGTGAACAGACAAATTCTGGGTCAGACAAGTGGGAACTCAGGTGGCATGGTCCATAGGGAAGTGTCCTGCGGACTCAGAGAGGGTGCCTCTCTGGAGGTTCGAAGCCACTAGCTGCTGTGAGGCAGATAGATGAGCAATCTCTTCTCTGGGAATTTACAGCCTCTGCAAACCTGCTGGAGAGTCAGCTATGAGTCGGTTCAGACTTCACAGCAATGAGTGGAGTTGAGTGTCATAGAGGTGGCCGCCATTACAACAGAGTTCTGTTCTGATGGATACAGCCTAAAGCAACGACGATGTAGGTTGATCACACATTTTTTTAAGCTTTTATTCTTTTTTTCACTGTATTTTTTTAAATAATTTTAATGAACATATACAGAGAATTTGGATTTCCATTCATTCATTGCTACTATTAGTATAGCTTTTATTCTTTTTTTTTTAAAGAGGAACGAACTTTAATTCCTTCCAAATCTCATACCCATCCTCAAAGTGTTATT
>NW_006400094.1:809941-816941 GCF_000299155.1 Elephantulus edwardii | reverse complement strand
CCCAAAATCTCTGTAGCTTTTATTCTTACTGCCTTTTTCTTATCAGCATCTTTAGAACACCTATCTTTGAACATATGCAAGTGAACATCTTAGAAGGAGAAAACCGACGCCGCCTTCCTTCAAGTGGCTTATACTCCTGGAGACCCTATATTGGGTTGCTGAGGCTCACTGGGGCAATCTTTCTCCAGGAAAGAATGCCCATTTTTCTCCAGGGAGATGCTGATGGATTCGAACTGCGCCACACCACCAGGGACGCCTCTGAGAAGAACGTGAGCACATCAAGTCTTACAACGCAGTCGGTCGTGCATGTGACTAATATTAACACGTACACAAAAATCGCAAATTTTTTTTTTTAAAAATGTATTTTATTTTATTATTTTTGTGTGCGTGTACCGTCAAATCAGATCTGACTGGTACCGGAGGAGATTGTCCCTCCTTACCTGGCAAAGCATCTGGTGGATTCGAACCGTTCGCCTCTGGGATTGTAGTTGCAGCTCCTTGCCACTAGGCCACCAGAGCTCCCCCCAAAATCGCAAATTTAAAGAAACCAGGCAGTGGTACATGCTGTTTGTCATAATTCAGATGCATTGTGGATCAGAGACAAAGTCTAGATTTTTTTTTAAAATAACAACTAAAAAAGGGAACAGAAGTACTCTTGTGAGCCAGTGGAAATGATATGACAAATTACAGTATTAATATGAAAATAAAAGGAATTCTTTTTTTAAAAAAAGCCACATACTCACTAGAGGAAGTAAGAGAGTAACCGTTAACAAAATATTGAATGAATACAAAGCATGGTGATGCTTTAAAAAAGGGAGTCTAATGGTGAGAGTGTATTTCCTCCTCTTTGTTACTTCGCTTTATTCTGTTGTTCTTTGTGGCTTGGTTCTTAAATGAGCTAAATACACTCCAAACATTACAAAGTACACTGTAATGAGAATGACTTAATTAGATTTTGGTTGCAATCTTGCTTATTATCCACCTCGATGTTTTAGAATAATGATTTCACTTAAAAGACAGAAACAAATAACAACAAAAAAAAAATCCCTGCAATAGCTTGTTTGCCATTCATGGTGAGTCCCCTACTCCATGGAGTTTCTAAGTCTTAAAAGGAGCAGACGGCCTCGTCTTTTTCACCTCCACTCGCTGAGTGATTTAAATCCTTTTTCCAAGCTCAAGCATGATTCACTACACCAGTAAGTCTCATGAACGTTTTTGTAATGTGACCTGGCATTTTGAAAACCAACTAAACCAACAACAAACTATGAAAGAATGTATTTTTCTTGAAGTCTAAATATTGGGGGAGGGGGGAACCTATAAAATTGAAGGAATTTGGAAAGATCCAGTGGGGAACTGAGAAGGTGGGGTCCTGGTGGGTATGGATCAAAAGTGATTCATGTTATAAAACACAATATATGAGAAAGAGACTATGAAACTAAGGTGAACAGAGGAACTGCAAGAAACATAAACTGCGCTGAAACTGTACATAAAGGAAAAGAATTTTGTATACAAACGAATTTAAAATAAAAATGAAAAAGAAAGTTGCTGTCAACTTGATTCTGATCAGATGGAAAGCTACAAAGGTGAAAAATTGATCTGATGAAAGGTAGTGTCTAATGATGCCTTTGAATTGGGATGTTAAAGGAGAGCCGTGGATGGCCAAAAGAACAGAGATGCTGTAGTGAAGATGCAGCCACAGTGCTCCTTGGAGGCAAGAATGGTGACGTTCCTCTCCCATATGTTGGGCATCTTGTTGGGAGAGATCAGTGCTTGGAAAAAGACATCACTCTGGGAGAAATCAAAGAAAGGGAGCCGACTTGGCATTGACTGTATCAATGAGCTTAAACAAGATGGACTGGCACTTTGACAATGTCAACGGGCTCAGGTATAACGGAGCTGATGAGAATGATGCAGGCCAGGGCAACGTTCAGATGTGTGTTTATGGAGTCACAGCAGACTCAGTGGAATCTGAAAACAACAATGTGGCCAAAGAAATAGTTGCCCAGAGACACTCAAAATCCATTTAAAACAACAACAACAAATCATTTTAAGCCAATATCTGCTAGGTGAGGGGTCAGCAAAGGAGAGCAAGCCCCACAGGAAGATGGATTGACAGGGTGATAACAGCAATGGTTCGAGTATGACAGAGATGATGAAGATGGCATAGGAAACAGCAGGGTTCAGATGCGAGGTTCATAGGGTCACTACGGGTCATTCTTGACTTGGACGCATGTAACGACGAGTGATGTTGCTGACCGCACGTAATAACAAGTTGTTATTAAATGCTAGTCATTGGATTTGGATCCGAAGGTACCTTATACACATCAGAACAAAATCTGAGTCAGACCTACACCATCTTCACAAGCATGGGTTGAATCAATTGTTCGAGCCACCTCAAAAAGAGGCTAGCCCATCTCACTGAGGGTCTTTTTGTCTTTTCTGGGCTGACCTCTCCATTAAAAACTAGGACATCCTTTTCCAAGGAATGACCCCTCTTGATAACATGCCCAACATGCAAATACAGTCACTGTGTGCAGTCAAACACTTTTCATTTTCTTTGTGTGCATGCATTTAATTCTGATAAAACCCGTGGGTCTCAAGAAAAGTTTCTTAAATCTCTGTAGATGTTCATTGAAATAAAAAAAATAAATAAAAATTAAAAAAAATATTCTTGGAAACTGGATTAGTGAGGAAATAGCCAAGGTCCTGGGTGATATCTTTTCTGTCATAATAATTCTGATACACACACAAGAGGGGTGAGTTGCCAGAACTCGGACTTATGCAGGAATCCACACTGAAGACTGTACTATTTTTAAGGTGCCCCTTAGTTTATTCAAAATTAATTTGTTTATGCATTTATTGAAGAAGTATTTGTTGAGATTTCAGGCCACAGAAGGAACAGCAAAGACATTTGCACTCTATTTTCTTTTCTTGAAATCCTCCTTAATTAAAATGAAATTATGGGGGGGGAACCCCACAAACACACTTTATTTTCAGTTATACATGAAAATTGCTTTCGTTCTAATCACAATGACTATTCTGCTGGCTTACTATGAAATTCGAGTCCAAAAATAAATTGTCGGAGCTCCAACTTGTATTTCTTGTTGTTCAATAAGGAAAAGCATTGTTTAAAAGAAGAAACCAAGACTCCAGGTAGGTTTAAATGAATGAATATAAAGTAGCGAGGAATGAGATCTTTTTAGAATTCTGGGGGCCTCGTGGAAAGAAGCTTCACGGCTATTCCAAAAACACATGGTTCAAATCCACTACCTTGTCCATGGGAGAAGGATGCAATGTCTTCCTGTGGGATAAACTACCACTGAAAACCCATTTGCAGTTCAACTATGGATTGGTTCTGACTTGACAGTGCATAACAACAACAATCCTATAAAATACTTTTTCATTACCAAGGATAAGGGCATAATTGTGTAAAGGCACATTATGGTGGGCACCAGCTTACCTGATTGATTCTGAATACTAGAAACCGCCCAGGGACAGTTACGAAGGTTTTAAGTTCATAGAAGAGGCTGTGGAAGATTTCTGTTCACAAGGTGGTGGTGATGGAAGGAATGTACAACAGAATTCACAATTCTTTGAGAAACTAGAATTTCTGGAGTTGAGGCTGCATGAATCTCTGCAATGCTAATCTTTGACTCTTTAAAATAGACAATATCCCCCTAAAGTCATCTTTAAACCAATAGACAATTTTGCCTAAGTATCCATGGGCTTTCTAAAAACGATTAGAACAGCACATCAGCAGAGAACTGCCGGAAGTCCAGGCTGGGTTTAGAAGGGGTCGTGGTACTAGGGATATTGTTGCTGATGTTAGATGGATCTTGGCTGAAAGCAGAGAATAACAGAAGAAGGTCTATCTGTGTTTCATTGATTATGCAAAGGCATTTGACTGTGTAGATCATAACAAACTGTGGCTGACTCTGAGAAGAATGGGAATCCCAGAACATTTGATTGTTCTAATGCGAAACCTGTACTTGGATCAAGAGGCAGTAGTCAGAACAGAGCAGGGTAATACTGCATGGTTCAAAATTGGGAAGGGTGTACGCCAGGGATGCATCCTGTCTCCATACCTTTTCAACATGTATGCAGAGCAGATTATCCGAGAGGCTGGCTCTACGAGGAGAATTGTGGCATCAGGATTGGTGGAAGGTCTATTAACAATCTCCGTTATGCGGATGACACAACCCTGCTTGCTGAAACTGAGGAGGACCTTATGCACTTGCTGCGAAGGGTCAAGGACTGCAGCCTTCAGTATGGACTGAGGCTCAATGTCAAGAAGACAAAGATTCTCTCCACTGGACCAATTGGCAGCGTCAGGATGGATGACGAAGAGATTGAGAGTGTTCACAGCTTCAGTTTGCTCGGCTCCACAGTCAACACTCTTGGCACCAGCAGTCAGGAAATCAAAAAGCATATCGCGATGGGAAAGTCTGCTGTTAGGGACCTCTCAAAGGTACTCAGGAGCAACAGTGTCTCTCTGGAGACTAACGTGTGCCTGATACAGGCCATGGTCTTTGCAATCGCTTGTTATGCATCAGAGAGTTGGACAATGACTAGGGAGGACAGAAGGAGAGTGGATGCTTTTGAGCTGTGGTGCTGGAGAAGGGTAGTGAATGTACCCTGGACTGCTAGGAAAACAAACAGATTTGTCCTGGAAAGGGTTAAACCGGGTGGCTCCTTGGAGGCAAGGATTCTGAGGCTCCGTCTAACATACTTTGGACATGTTGTGAGGAGAGACCGGTCCTTAGAGAGGGACATCATGCTTGGGAGGGTGGAGGGACAGTGCAGGAGAGGAAGCCCCTCTATGAGGTGGATTGATTCAGTGACTGGGATAATCGGGATGGGAGTGTCAGAAACAATGCGATTGGCACAGGACAGAGCGGAGTTTAGGGCTGTTGTGCATAGGGTCGCTATGAGTCGGAAACGGCTCGACGGCACATAACAACAACAACAACAACATCCATGGGCTGCCAAAAGAACAAACATAATGTGTCTTGGAGGAAGTGTAACCAGGGTGCCAACCCATGAGAGGCAAAAATGTTGAAATTATATCTCACATACTCAAGGCATAATGCTAGGAGGGGTCAAAAAGACATCAAGCTGGCAAAGACGAAGGATCAGAGAAAGACAGGAAGACTTCCAACAAGACAATTGTCATAATGGGTCCAAGCGTATCAGAGATGGAGAGGATGACCCCAGACGGGTCAAGGGTCAGATCTGTTGTTCATCAAGTTGCTATGACAACAGCAAAATCATTTCGTTTAACTAAAGAAAGTCTTCCTCAAGCCGCGTCTGTCTCCGAGAGGGTGAAATCAGGTTGCTCCTTGGAGGCAATGATTGTGAAACTCCATCTCACATCCTCTGGGTAGGTGGCCAGGACAGAGCAGTCCTTGGAGAAGGACATCATGCTTGGAAGAGTGGAGGGACAGAGCAGGAGAGGAAGACACTGGATGAAATGGATGGACACAGTAACTGGAGTAATGGGGTAGGTGTGTCTGAGACAGTGAGACTCATTCTGCATAGAGCAGGGTTCACAGCTACTGTACAAAATCAATAATTTATGAATTATAACAAATACAATGTATAGGAAGGATTGTATAAAGCCCAATGTACACAAATGGAGCCCAATGTAGGCAAACTAACAACGAGATATATATATATATAATACATATTATCTATCTAAATAACTATCTATATGGGATCAACCTGACACTAGCAAGTTAAAAAGAGGAAAAGTTAAAAAATTAAAGAGGCAGTGAGCTTGTACAAATAGGGAAGAAGAGACTCTAAATGTCATGAACATCTGTAGGAACTTTCTAATTGGGTTGTGCTTTGCTGTAAATAACAACAATTAAAACTAATGGTTTAAAATGGAGAGAATCAGTTCTGTGGATAATGTAGTAGGAGGAAAAGAGAAGAATGCAGCCTAAGGTCTGGGATTCCTCCTGAATCTAAGTACTAGCACAAGAAAACCCCAGAGAAACCCTAAAAGAGGGCCCTTTTGTAAAATTGCAGGGAGCTTTGGTAGTCTAGCGGGGAAGGAGTTGTGCTGTCAACCCAGAGACAAGCAGTTCAAATCCACCAGCTGCTCTAAGGGCAAAGGATGGGCAAACTCCCACATGATTTACCGCCCCTGAAAATGTGACAGAGAGTCAGCTATGTGTCACTTCAGATTTCACAACAAAGACTCTGACTTTTTTGGACTGTACAAAAACAAAATGACCAGCATGATTCTTCCAAATGTCAAGGATATAAATGTCCAGAAGAGAGCAGAGGGGCTGCTCAGCCCGACGGAGCTGCAGACACGTCACAGCTCAATTTGATGTGTGACACCGAACTGGCTCCTTTGACTACAATAAGCCTGATGAGGACAATTAAAGGGGTTTGAGGATTCAATGGTAGGAATGCATCAATAAGTAGCCCTGGTGGCACAAAAGGTTGTTCATGATGGTAATGCGCTGTATATTTTGTTTTGGTTAGAACATCAGTGCCGACGACTCTTCTTCCTCCATACACTTCTGGAGTGTTGCCAGATATCCCCTTTCATCATCTGGAGGTCGTTTCCTACCCTGAGCCTTTGGGAAATCTAATCTTTTGTTTCAGGAGAAGCCCAAACACCCCTGCTGATACGGTGGAGTTAACTGCATTCCTTGTAAGCAGATGTTGTAAGGGTGAGGCATTTTTGAGTCAGTTTTTGACTCAGCAGTCCCGTACTTTTACACAATGAAGGCGTTCCACAGAGTTTTCAGAGATGACATTTTGACAAAGATCATTAATTATTCTTCTGAGGAGCCATTGGGTGGCTTGACCTGGGCTCCTTTCATTTAAGGGAACATGTGTGAAAATGTATGTAAAATTTTACAAAGGAAGTGGGATGATTCTTTTTCCAAAGGGCTCGTTCTGCAATGAAAACCTAAAAGAATAATGAAAAAAAATGTAAAGACAGTGAAACGATGCTGATGGTCGAGTAAATGCTGGTTACTAC